>NC_047043.1:27000448-27310198 GCF_011762595.2 Tursiops truncatus | reverse complement strand
CCTCCAGGTAGATAGGGTGAGAACTGAGTTAAATTGTAAAACACCCAGCTGGTGTCAGAGAATCGCTTGGCGTGGGGAAAAACTCCCACAAATCTGGTAACTAGAAGTGTCAAAAGTGGAGAGTTCTGTGTGAAAGTAAGGGAGACACACAGGAGGAGAAATGTAGTTTTTTCCAGTACAACCTATTAGGGAACAAAAGTTTTTGCATGTTATGGTAATTACCCAGTGAATTCATATCATGAAAGTGTCACATTTGGGGTCCAAATTAGGTACTTCTGATTCTGGCACTCATACAGATTTTCCAGACAGCTGTCTTCATCCAGGTTGGCTTACCTTACCGCTCGGTCAGAGGCTGCCTTTGGCTACAGTCATAAAATCCATTCCGCGAGAAGTTTTTTTCACATTCACATGTTTGCAGGCCCAGGGAAAACTAAAACAGTGAGAAGTCAAAAGAGATATTTTAAAACACAGCTAAGCTAGATTTGGAAAAGTAACTGTTCTACTTTGCCCACTAAAACTATGACAGTTTTCAAAGCCTCATGAACCCAGTACTTCATGAATATTACAGTTGGCCTTCCAGTGTAAGCCAGAAATACCTTTGAAGAAAATTAGAAATAATCTTTAAGCTCATGGCCAACAGATATGTCACTACTTATAGCCTTGCTGGATATTGTAAGAACAAAGGGGGAATTTTGCCACTCTAACAAAATGTGTTTATATGTATATTTAGAGAGAGAGAGTTTCTTTTTAAATAACAAAACACCCTGCTTTATCATTCAGTTTAATGACAATCCAATTAATATAACAAAGACTTGCCACTGAAAATATATAAAGTTAAATGTCTACAGAAAAATATATGTTTTTTAGATAAAACAATTCAGTTATACAAGTTTCAGCAATATTTCTTATGAAAGGAACAGATAGGTAGTAGGAGATAGAGTGAAAGCCTAAACTTCATGGTTTCGCTGGAGAGGTAAAGTGCTTTTTAAAAGCTGGGATGCTGCAATAAACCACATATTTTACATGAAAACAGAAAAAAAAAAGTCAAATTTCTTACAAATGCTTTACCTTTTATCATTCTGACTCTGACTGTGATAAATGACTTTTCCACAGAGTGTGAAATAACTCACCCCATGCTAAGGTAACAGAGTGATTCTCTTACACTTTAGTCCTTAAAATAGGATCCTCACGTGTGGTTCTCTGAGTCTATGAGCTGACAAGGGCCAACCCTGACAATACATGCAAGAGACAGACTCTGCTACTGGGGGAATTGTGAAGCCTGCACCTGACCGTCTTCTCCCTGGTGGTTTCTTCATTAGAGCAAGATCTTTAACAGATGGTCCTCAAGACACAATTTTCCTTTATTTGGTAAACGGAGTATTTTCAAAAAAGTATAAATTTCAATATCTAATGTAGCAAGGCATGTCCTTTCCAATTTGCCAAGCTCCATGCCGCTCTATTCTTGTTTTTAGTCTGATTCAAAAATACATTTATGTGCTTGATTCTGAAAGATCTTTGAATTTGAGCCCTTATATTTATCTAATGGAAGAAAAGATCTCAAGATTTATAGAATCATCTGTCAACAATGTAAAATCGGAAAATGTCTACTGCCAGTAAGGGTGTGAGAAACTAGCCAGTAGTATAACTGCTGGGAATACGACACATTTGTAGAACATTTGCTCGAGGGGAATTTGATGGGCAGTACATATCAAAATAAAATGTACATGTATTTGATACAATGCTTCTAATTCCACCTTAAAGAAATACTCGTATTAGAATGCAAAGGTTTATTTTTAAGGACGTTCATTGCAACTTTGTTCATAATAGAAAAATTTGAAATTGATATAAATAACCATCTCTGAAAGTGTTAGTGGAAGAATAATAAAGCTATACTATGGAAAATTATGCAGGTATTAAAGGCTTATATGTACTTTCTTGGAAAATGCTCCAAGATACACAGGTAAAAAAAATCACCAGACTAAGTGTATAACATGAGCCCATTTATTTAAAATACATATATGTGTGTATTTATATGTATTTGAATGTGCTTACATAGAACATTAACTAGAGAAATGAAATGACACATACCAAACTTTTAAGTCTTATCTATAAACTGGGGAGTAAAGTAAGTGAACATTTTCCATATTTCTATCCTAGTACTTATTTTTCTTGAAACTTTTACAATGATAATTTACTTATATATTGATATGTAATGATTTTAAAATAAAAAATAATGGTAATAATAATTTAAAAAGGTAAGAAATAGCAGTATACATAACTATTAATTCCTATTTTAACGTATCCCCTTTTCTTAGAATACTCTCCCCAAATCCCACCCCCTGACACTGCCTCCCCCAACAAGTTAATGCTTTTCATCCATCTTTCAGACTTGAACACAGTTCACTCCTTCAGGCACTTTCTGCTAACACCCCTGAAATAACAGCATCCTGTATTTTTTACTATAACCATTTTCTATATTAGACTGAAAGTTCAGTAAGGTCTGAAGTTATGTCTTTATGCTTTTCCCATTATTTGCCTGAAGAAACAAAATCCTCAAGTGACCATATCCCATTGGCAGGAAGAGCTGGCACACACAGTGGATGCACGGGTGGGCTCCATTAGCAAAGCAGGAAGGGTCCAGGCGGACGCTGACTTCACATGGTGAGAACAGGCCCTGATACATTTCAGCTGGTAGGAACCACAAAGTGTTTGTTGAATGAACAACTGAATCAGTGAATTCATGAATCAAATGACTTTTACCTCCCTTTTATGGAAATGAAGACAGCCTCATCCTGGAAAAGAATATATTAGAAAGTGGGAGCAAGTGTGAATGTGGAAAAGGAATGGAAAAGCAACAATCTTACCAACATAAGCCTGCATGGAACACCCTTGGACCTTATTTAGAATTATCAGAATTACTGACTTCAAATAATTTATAATCCATTCTTGGTTGTTTTCAGGTGGATTAAATAATCATTTATTCATGCATTCACTAATACTCATTTTAAAGTTTCTCAGATGGTATAAGCCTGTAGATAGAAAAAATATTTTAGACAGTCTGAGAGTCAATGTAGTTTATTCCTTTAAGACCACACATCTGCTTCGTAAGCAGAAAACAGAAAGACAAGAGCCTCTTGTTGCAACCTGAGACTTACAGACTTACATCTTTCATTCACATTCCAGTGATTATATTGCTTTATTCTAAAATGTGTTGTACTCAGCAAAACACTTGTTATTTTTGGAAATATCGTATGTCAGCAATACGCTGTTTAATTCAGAACTCTCTTAGCAATTTTTTAAATTGCAATTTCCTGGCCCTCAGATACCCATTCAGGGTTTTCCTATGGTTTGACCAACAGATTATACCTAATTTTTACCTGTAATTTATTTTTATATACCACTTTTCCAAATGTGGCTATTTATTACAATTACTACATCACATGCCAGCCAGAGCATATCAGGACCCGGTTAATAAGCCTTTTCACCTGATGCTATGAAGGCAGGATGCCCAGCGATCATCTGCTGCATCCCTAATAAAGCTTACCCAAGTCTCCAGCACACACACCAGCTTTCCTTATTAAACACAGCACAGTCACCCAAGTCATGACATTACAAAAACATCAGGAAACATACAGTTTTTGCAGCTGACCACAACTTGTGTGAGGTACATTTTGGTTAACAAATAAATGCTTTTTTTTCTATTATTTTATAGACAAAGCCTTACCTATGACTATCTTTCTTTTTTGAGTTGATGGTGGTAATAATCTAGAACAAGATGATTTAATATATAGCCATCTCTCAGGTAACATTATCGTATTTAGTTAAGTTCAAAATTAGGAACTAAACTTAAAGGTGATACCACAAAACCAATGTGAAAGTTCCTTCGAAACAGTATAACAGTTTTTCAAGGATGAATTATCACCTCATAGAGACTAAAAACATTAATTCTCTAACAGTGAAGGCACAACACACTGGCCAATGCTGTCAGTACATCAAAAGGAAACTTAATTAATAGTTTATAAGATTCAAAAGTTGACATGGTCTCTGTTCTTTGAGAAATAAAATAGACACTTAACAATCCTGGAGAAATAAAATGCATTAGAATGGTCTTTCAATGTTGATTTAAGTAGTGTAACATTTAAAGAGTTTCTTTCATGACTTTAAGTAATGATAGATACATGAATTTGAATCATCAAACTAAACCTAAAAAAATATTCTTTATTATCTCAAGGTCAGAGTTCAATAAACAGGGAATTGAGGGAAAATATTAGACTTGGTGAATTTACCGTTGGTCTGTTCTCTTCTGGATGTTATAATGTTTGGGGGGGTTATGAAAACAAGTGGACATTTTTCTGGACTGAAGTCATGTCATAGAGTGTACCTTATAATCAAATACAATAGTGTGAAGAGTATTATTCTCTGCACAAACCTCCTGGTGTAAGACATAATTAAAGTTAAGACAAATAGAATAAAGTATTGTGTGATATTCAGGCCTATCTGCTACCCTTGGAAATAAAACTGTGGTGTAGTCTAGAATGACTCAAGATTCACTAATCATGCATTTCCAGGATGTTTGTTTTTCTGTAAGAAAAAATGTCCCTTGAAGTGATTTTAGGGCTAAAAACAGGGATCAAGGGCACATAAAATACTGTGAAACCTCCTATCACTGAACATATAGCCAAAGCTAAGAAGTACCACTGATATAACCAACTGCATTATAGGAGTTCTAGGACAATACAGATGTTTTATAATAGTCAGCTGTGTAAAACCCAAAGAACTTCTATACAAGTATTATCTAGGACACAATTTTACAAAGATTATTCTGTTGGGTTTTTTAAATAGTTTTTTTTAAACATATTTTTAATATGTATTATTTGAGGAGAAAGGTTTTTAAGGTCAGATACATTTGGGAAAAACTGGGTTAAAGAAAGATAAATGGAGTTTTAACTGCAGGACTTACCAGAACCCTTACAGTGCTAACAGTGGTATTATCTCCTACTTAGGAATAAATTCAACAATATTCCCCAAAGTATTTAATAACAGAACCCTTTTTCCCACAGAATATTTGACAACACTGGTGCTTGAAGAAGTATATTTTGATAAACACTGATCCACACAAATAAAGAGAATCATTTTATTCTCTTTCTGCATAATAGCTGCTTCTAGATTTGAAATCAGTCCTTAAGGGCAATTGATTGTTTAATTAGGAGTTTGGCACCATGTAGGATTCTACAAGTCAATAAGTTTCTCATTTGTGTCTGCGAAATGGACACAATGAGTAATAAAGTGATTTACTGAAGGTTATGAGGGTAAAATATGTATTCCTATATTCTAAAATGAGTAAACACTTTTTCATATATTCAGTTTTTTTTCTAAAAAGGAGCATACCAAGAATAACTATGAAGAGTTAGTAAATATTATTTTAGTTTTTACTTGATTTTAGCATTTTCTACACACAGTCTTCTGTGCTACATTGAATAAAGAACAGTATATAATGTCACAGTCTATGGCTAAATACAAAAATTTTGTAGGAAAATATTTTGTAAGAAAGTATTTTGAGGGACTAAAACTATGTGATCCTAAGAGTAAGCTGCTTTAATATTTAATCTGTACAAATAAACTACTTTCCATTAAAATGTGGTTTTATAACTTTTCACTGCACTCTTGTTAAAAAACTTATTTGACAATTGATTCATGGAAAAAACTGGTCTGTGGAGAAGAGAAAAAAAATATCAGTGATAAGATCCAACAAGTGCAGAAATTTTCTGATAACTCTGCGCACATACCACCTGGGCCAGGGCAGCATCTAAATCTAATTTAATAAATGGGTCTACAATACAGGAGCCAGCTGCGCTAGAAGGCATCTGTCTTTTTCAGTTGGAAAATTATACATTTTTAGTCTAAAAGAAGAAACCGTCCATCAAAGCAGTAGGATTTCCACAGGACCTGCTGATTAGGACTTATGCAAAAATCACATCTTGCACAGTTGACTAGATGTATTTTTTCTGCTTTGCCAAATCAGCATCTCCAGCAAAGATACTTCTCAAGATTTGAATCCGTATGGAATATTAGATAAGCTGCTGCCTGAAGTTTGTTACTTATTATTAATGGGAAAAAACTCAGAAAATATGGTGTCCAAGCTTCTAATTTTAAAAATTAATAAATTGACACCAGAGAAACTAAAATTCAGATTCAGGCATAAAATTTAGGTTACCTGACTGCCAAGCTTTTGCATTTCCCCTTACTGCAGTTGGCAATAATAAAATTCAAATCACTTGATACACTTAATATTTGCATCTTTCAAAGGTCTTACAACTGAGGTGTAGTATCTTACCAACTAGGGACTGAAATCCCTGGACTTGGGTGAAGGGCAACCAAAGAGGATGTCTCGAGACCCTTGAGTGATTATATCCCAAACCCCTTCATCAGCTGGTGAATATGTGCCCTCACCATTAGATTAATTATAAAACCTGCCCTTTCTGGGATTTCTTTTCTAAATACTGTCAAGGACCCAGAGAGGCTTACAAGTAATGCATGTACAGGAATGGCTGTGTGCTTGGAAGCAGCCCCAGCCAGAAGCATGTTTTCCTTTGTTACTGTTGGGGAAACTCAGATCTTTAAGCCCTAGTTGGAACACTTTTTGTCATGTATAATTTTGTACCAAGGTTAACAAAAAAAGAAAAAAAAAATGAATTGTTTCATTCACCTGCAGCCCACAAATGCTACACTGTTTATAGTCCCTAACCAATGGTAATTTTTCTTTAGAGCCTTCACTGTGGGCATCTCTCAGAATCAATGCTAGTCTACATGTCTGCTGTCTGTCTGTGCCTACTCTTGCTCTGTTGGTCTTAGCCATCGGCTATACTTCTTGTCATTCCTACCATGGTCCGTGGATTTCCAAACCACCGACAGGATCCTGTTAATTCCACCACCAGGCTGTTTCCACATCTCTGGTATTTCCCTCCGTGGCCAGTTATGGATAGACTCATTTTTGTGTGTCTAGCTCTTCCTGTGTGGTGTTTCAGACAGAGTCCTCTCATTTTTACCATGTTCATCTTCTTTCAGGAGTGCACAGGCACAGGAAGTGTGAACAGTGATCTCACCAACCTCTGTCACACATTCATTCCAACACCCGAGCTCTGAAGCGAAGCCTGCCTGACCCTGATGGAAGTATTCATCACTCACGGTGAGTTTTCTCTGAAGAGGCCTATTTTCAATCCCTATAGTCTGGCTTTTTATGGGACCAGCATTGGGCAAAGACTTCTTAGGTCCAAACAGCAGAGGACTCAAAACAAACTACATTCATCAGGAAACTTCAGGTTATTGTATTGAAATACTTTCCTTACCTAGGGGAGAAGATAAACAGATTTATTTACTAGGAAATTAAATTTCATTATGATATTCAATAAAAAGGAACTCACAAATAAAATAACTTATTTAATCATGCATTTTTTTAACTACACATTTTTGTAGACTTCACAAGACATAATTGTGCTGGAAACCCAATATCGAGTTGTCATTTTTCCACTCAGAGTTATTGCAAAGAGCACTTGATTTTTTTAAAAAAAGGAGGGAAATGAAATTTTTGCTGTCAGAACCATGTTATTTTGTATCTTTCTTTAAGAAAATTATACATAGATAAATGGAGAGCCAATGAGAGGGTCTCGCCCCTTGCGTCTTCCTTGGGAATGCATTAGAATAAAAGGCTAGCAATAGTTTTCCTTGGATCAGTTACTATGCTGGAAATTACTAGTGTCTTATCCTTTCACCCAAAGAAAATGATAATTTGATCATTCGGTTTTCTTTCTGCCTAATTACTTACCTCTCTTTATTAATAGAATTGGCATCTATATCTTGTAGATGTTATCTTTTTTAGAATAGAGTTAATAACAGTTCAAGAACAAAAATAAAATTTTCAAGAGGAAGCAGTATTTAACTAGCGTGCTTTCCTTAGGGAGCTGGCAATGTCCATAAAAATATGAAGGAGGTGTGACTTAAGTGCTTTGCTAGCACTTCAGAAGTCATTATACTTTTCTCCCTTGATTCATTACTTCCCGTCCCTCTACTCTTTCTTGACTTTCTTGGCATAGTCGAGGAGTCCACCTCCTGACTGAAAACCCATGTGTGATTTTTCAGGCCTGACCACAGGCAATGACAAAGGCTTTCCCTGGCGGCCTCCCACCCCAGACTTGGAGCAAAGCCAGTGCACTACAGTCTCTGAAGGGCATCACAGTGAGAGATTCAGGCCCCTCTGGCCCTTCACGTTCTCCACAAATAGCACAGCCCTGGAGCCTTTATTCCTGGGTCTCTGTCTGAGGCAGAGGTCTCAGGAGAGGATGGGGAAAACTTGAAGATGCCTTTCTCCACTTTGACTCATACTTAGTCAGATCTCTGAAGTTGAGTCTTAGACCTCTGCACGCTAAGGAGTTTTTCAAATTACATTTATACTTAGAGTAAGAGAACCACTGCACTAATGAGATTCAAGAGAATCTGTAAAACCCAGAACGATCACAAAATACAAATAAATAATTATAAGTCTCTGTCTGGGTTATGAGATTACCAAAACAGCTATGAGATAAGAAATAAACAATTTCCCACAGGCATAGTGTCTTGTTTCCCAGTTGTCTTTTTTTCAAGTTTGGCCAGTTTTTTGCATGCAGTCATTTTTTTTTTAATTTGAGGTTTATTGAATGGTTTTCACCAGTTTTATTGAGAAACAATTGACATATATCACTGTGTAACTTTAAGGCTTACAGTATGATAGTCTGATTTACATATACTGTGAAATGATTAACCCAATAAGTTCAGCTAACATCCATCTTCTCGTATAGATACAATAAAAAGAAAAGAAAGAGGAAAAGGATAAAGGGGAAATCTGTCTCCTTGTGATGAGAATTCATAATTGACTCTCTTAACAGCCTTCCTGTGTACCATAAGTCAGAGCACACAGGATGCGTGTTTCTCTCTCACATAATTTTGACTGGAACTGTTAAAAGTCTGGAAGAAGCTCTGTCGTGACATCTGGAAGTTGCTTTCAAAGGTTTCCAGCTGTGTTTCCAAATTGGAACTTCAGTTTGGTCAGATAATGTAAGACAACTTCTATGCTCCTAAGCAGTTTTGTGGTTGCAAAATTATTTTAGCCACAGAATCAGCTTTTCTGCCAGCAACTTAACCAAATTTAGTGCAATCACGTATGAGAAGGTCTTTTATCAAATAGTCAACAACAACAACAATTTCATACTTTGCTGAGAGCTAAAAAGCAGGCCTTTAAAATTTGAAAAGCAATGATTTCCTACCTGGTGAAATATATTTGATGCCATTTCTGCTAGGGTCATGGACTGTTAAACATTTTCAGAGGCTGATAGAGTAGTTTTCTTTTGATGACCCAAGTTTATAATAACAGGCCCTACATTTTCTAAGCGCTGTTCTTTAGCATCATTATGGGTTATTCACTAATGTGTTTTAGTATTTCTAAAATGTTCCAGATGACTGTTTCTGAATTTAATTTATAATATAGTGAAACTCCAGCAGGAGGGAAAATAAGTAGAAAAAAATTCAAACAGTATTAATAAGAAGACAATGAGGAGATACTAAGCATAAAGCTATTGAATTTTACTTTGTTTTGTTTCGCATCACAGTTGGGAAGCATGGTACTTCTTCATAATTTTAGGTTTTACTGAAGTTCTTCATTGCCTATAGCATTAATGCTGTCATTTTAAGTCTTGTTTATTCAAGCCTTAGCCCTGTGGAGTTCAGCTAATGTGCATGGTTATGTTAATTTGTTAATGCTTTTTCACCTTATGCGACTCTTCTTTTTGGCCTGTTCAAGGAGAATACCAGATGTTCCATTATTTCACATCTTATTATATATTATATATCTTAATATTATATTATATATAATATAATACTATATATTATATATCTTATATATCTTATATATCTAATATATAATATAATATTATAATTATATATAATTTTATATATAATATATATAATATTTTATATATAATATATATAATATATTATATTATATATTTATTATATATTATTATATATTATATATATTATATATTATTATATAATATATTATATATAATATATTATATATAATATATTATATTATATATATTTATATATATAAATTATATATATAATATATATAATATATATATAATTTTATATATAATATATATTATATATAATATAATTATATATAATATAATATTATATATCTTATATATATTATATATCTAATATATAATATTATATATTATATATCTTATATATATTATATATCTTATATTATAATATAATATATATCTTATATATTATATATCTTAATATATATATTCACATCTATATTATTCTTTAAGAAACATCTTAAAGAATAATATAATTACTAAAGCAACTATAATTTATTAAATTCATAAAACAGTGGTAGGCATTATTAAGAATGCAGTAAAAATATATACCAGATAGGAAGTTTTCAACAGAATATTTAGGTAACAGAATGTTTAAGTAAGTGTTAAAAACTGCGCAGACATACATTTTCCTATGTTAAAAGAAGTCTCGATGCAGGGCAGTAGGAGGGTTGATAGTAGCTAATAAATATCCTCAGAGACCAAGTTTCATTCTTTGTTCCAGTTTACCATCTTCACTCGCATTTGCAAGATGGGTACCACAGTTCTGGGTACCACACCCTCACACATCATCTTAAGACAGAAAAAAAAGGGGGTCATATTATCTTTGCTCATTTCTTTTTTGTTAAGAAAAGCTTTTCAGACATCCCTTCCTTTTACAGATTTTCTTATCAGTTCCAGTTGGCCAACACTGTATCACATGCGCATGCCCAGGCTGCAAGGGAAGCTGGGAAAGAATGGACCAGGGATTTTCAGACTCTAGAGAGAGATAGGCTCTGACACATGGGATGAATTGTGCAGTTAGCTGGGGAGGGGGAAGAGTGGATACCTAAGGTATTAATTAAGCAGTAATATCTATCTTAAAGGATTAACTTTTTAAAAACCCTCAATAATAACGGTGTTTTTTGCTGATGTATTATTAATGAAGTATTTTCAAGCAAATCATCTCAATCCTTAAAATAAACATGTCTAATGTAAACATTCTATTTACTTCCACTTTTATGCGTGAGAAATCTCATTATCACAATAGATAATGATGAACCACGGAACACGATTTAAGCCATAAGAATCTATAGTAGTACTAGTATATAACAGTTCAGGGTCAAAGGATATTAATTTAGACATCTATGTTCAGTGTGTTGATGTAAATATATATAGTGTTGGAGTAACTGACTGCTAAGAAAGATGATTCTGGCAAAAAGATACAGGATGAACTCAGAAGGAAAGGACTGAGGCAGACGGGCTTACTAACACGAGGCTGAGTCAGAAGCCAGCTTCTCTTGATCCCTGCCTTAAGGGAAGTGGTAAGGAAATATATGAGTCTACAGTAACTAAAACTGAAGGAGTATTTCATCAGAAGGAAAAAGAAAGACATTATATGATGATTAGATAGAAGAGATTGAAGGATTGTTAAAAAAAAAAAACACAGTTATCTCCTATTCTGTAATAGAAAAATAAGGACATCACAGGAAAGGGGCTGTTGAAACAACCTAAAAGGAAAGTCAAATAATGTCAAGATTGAGATAAGTGAATTGAAGGAGATGAGCAAAATTTCAGTTATAAACATTCAATGAAAATCCTCTAGAAGTGAAAACAAGAGTGAAGTTCCTTAGGACTTATCTATAAAGACAGTAGTTTGGGAGGGATGCAAGGTAAAGCAGCGTTAAGTGTGTGTTAATATGGCAGAGGACACACTCTTGTTCGAAAAACCCTTGGGTTATGTACTGTGCCTTCCTAGGTGCTCATTTTAAAATGTCCAAATCTGTTGCTGATCAGTTTAACCTCTTCAAATGTAGGGGTCTAAAAGCAAAAAGGAGTAAATATGAAGGTACATGAAGTTTTTTAAAAAACGAGTACTGTCTAGGCACCTAGTACTCTGCCTGCCTGCGCTTGGCTCCCACCACAGTGACCTTCCTCCTGTTTCCTGAGACTCCAAGCTTGTTACACCTGCTTTTGCGCTCGCTGTTCTCCTGCCTGAATTCTCTGCTTGAATACCAGCTCTACTGCTTTCCAGCTGCGTGAATTTCGTGACTTTATTTAACATTTCTGTGCCTCGTTTTCCAAACTTAAAGGATAATATATACATATAGTATATAGATAATATATAATATTATATAGGTAACATTATATAGATACTATATAATTAATATTATTACAATCTACCTTAGAGGGTTATTAGCATGACATGAATAAATACTCAGCAGTTTTCAGAGACCCATCTGCACATACATGACCTCAAAGAATTCTCTGGCATTAGCCTAAGGATATCTGCTTTTGAGTTGTGCAGCTGTTCAGACCTGGATCAATATAAGTAAGAAAAGTTTAGAAACATTCACCTCTGTGAGAGCCGCAAATTGGTCTTTTCTTGTCAATATTTTATGATCTGTTTGATGTCAAACCCTGCCTGCTTCCGCCCACCTCCACACAACCCCAACCAGTTCTTCCCAATTCTTGTCTCCTCCAAGAGTCGCCAGGCTAGAACTGATTCCTCCCAAGACAGACACCAAAGTCCAGAGCCCAAGGCAACGTTCTTGCTTGTTACCGGTGACTTATGTCTGTTTCTCTGCTTCATTTGCCCTGCTCATTCGTTGTCTGCACACTGCCTGGTTCCTGTTCGCCCAGGTCTTACAAAGCCATCCTGCATTTTGCTGTTGAGGACAGCCTGGGCACTAATTGGTTTGCACAGCTGATGCTAACTTTGAACATCATCCCTTTTGTGTGACCTGATTCTGACATCAGTACTTGGATGAACCCCTTCCTTTGGATTACTTTAGGAATATCAGACATCAGTCTCTGCTTTGATGACTGGTTTCTAGTCTGATCTGCCTAAATCACAACCCTATGTATTTCTTATCACAATGTGTTTACTTCTTGGGAGTTGTTGTGGTTTTTGATTTTTTATTCTTGTCCTCATTAGGAATCTGTGTATGTTTAGCAACTGACTCTCTCCTCTTTTTGAAATCTAGGTGAAACCTAGTATACAGAAGGCAAATGTACTGCTCTATCTGAATCTGGAGGAGAAGACTGGGAGTTTTGTGCTTTTGTATCCCTCTTCTCCGCAGTGAATTCTTCTGATTTTCCTAATTATTAAGGGAAAAGTGGGCAAAACCCGCTGTCTCACAAGTATTTTAAATATGGTAATTTGTTCATGTAATGTGCATATCACAGCAAAAGTATTCGTTTTTTTCAAAGTGATTTCAAGTACTGTGTCTCATAATTTCTGCAAATGCCCTACTCATTTATTCATTCATTATTTCAGCGAATATTTGCTGAAGCCCAGCCACATGTCAGACATTTTTCTAGAAGCAGGATGTATAGAATTAAGGCCTTTATTTTTTTAGATTTTTTTTCATCTTTATTGGAGTATAATTGCTTTACAATGGTTAGTTAGTTTCTGCTTTATAACAAAGTGAATCAGTTATACATATACATATGTTCCCATATCTCTTCCCGCTTGCGTCTCCCTCCCTCCCACCCTCCCTATCGCACCCCTCCAGGCGGTCACAAAGCACCAAGCTGATCTCCCTGTGCTATGCGGCTGCTTCCCACTAGCTATCTACCTTACGTTTGGTAGTGTATATATGTCCATGCCTCTCTCTCGCTTTGTCACAGCTTACCCTTCCCCCTCCGCATCCTCAAGTCCGTTCTCTAGTAGGTCTGTGTCTTTATTCCTGTCTTACCCCTAGGTTCTTCATGACATTTTTTTTTCTTAAATTCCATATATATGTGTTAGCATACGGTATTTGTCTCTCTCTTTCTGACTTACTTCACTCTATATGACAGACTCTAGGTCTATCCACCTCATTACAAATAGCTCAATTTCGTTTCTTTTTATGGCTGAGTAATATTCCATTGTATATATGTGCCACATCTTCTTTACCAATTCATCCGATGATGGACACTTAGGTTGTTTCCATCTCTGGGCTATTGTAAATAGAGCTGCAATGAACATTGTGGTACATGACTCTTTTTGAATTATGGTTTTCTCAGGGTATATGCCCAGTAGTGGGATTGCTGGGTCATATGGTAGTTCTATTTGTAGTGTTTTAAGGAACCTCCATAGTGGCTGTACCAACGATTAACATTCCCACCAGCAGTGCAAGAGTGTTCCCTTTTCTCCACACCCTCTCCAGCATTTATTGTTTCTAGATTTTTTGATGATGGCCATTCTGACTGGTGTGAGATGATATCTCATTGTAGTTTTGATTTGCATTTCTCTAATGATTAATGATGTTGAGCATTCTTTCATGTGTTTGTTGGCAGTCTGTATATCTTCTTTGGAGAAATGTCTATTTAGGTCTTCTGCCCATTTTTGGATTGGGTTGTTTGTTTTTTTGTTATTGAGCTGCATGAGCTGCTTATAAATTTTGGAGATTAATCCTTTGTCAGTTGCTTCATTTGCAAATATTTTCTCCCATTCTGAGGGTTGTCTTTTGGTCTTGTTTATGGTTTCCTTTGCTGTGCAAAAGCTGTGAAGTTTCATTAGGTCCCATTTGCTTATTTTTGTTTTTATTTCCCTTTCTCTAGGAGGTGGGTCAAAAAGGATCTTGCTGTGATTTATGTCATAGAGTGTTCTGCCTATGTTTTCCTCTAAGAGTTTGATGGTTTCTGGCCTTACATTTAGGTCTTTAATCCATTTTGAGCTTATTTTTGTGTATGGTGTTAGGGAGTGATCTAATCTCATACGAATTAAGGCCTTTATGAGTCAGACATGGAGGTCTGTATTGCCTCTTTGACAGACAATGTACTTGGGGCTCACAGGAGTTGTATAACTTACCCAACTTCACATAGGTAGTGCGGGGCAGAGCCAGAAATATAAATGTTCCTCATGAAGCCTTGTTTTATTCTCTCTGTGCAATACTTATAATACAAGGTCCTTCGAATTCACAAGTAATTTACATTTGCATTATTGTTAACTCTTTTTTCAAGTGTACTGACATTTCAGATACCCTTATGCGGCTGTAAACAGTAATTCTGTAATTTAGGCTAAATCGAAAAGACGTTTTAGGTATAGCACGATCCTAAGTAGTCATATTTACTTATAAGTATCACAAAGGTTGTACTAATGCTTAAATAACCAAGCACAATAAAAATCAAATTTGAAAATGTATGTATCATTTTTCTTCTCATGCTTAAATATTAAATGAAACAGTTAATTGTTGTGTTAAGTTGTGCTTTGATTATTTGGCACCACTGATTAAAACTGTATGTTGATTAATGAATAAGGTTGAATTCAACCTATTTTTCTCAAAACGATACTGTAAATGAAAATAAACTAAAACTTTCACGTAGGCAGTGGTTGTTCCGTGAGAACAATTTTACTTCCCAAAGAATATTTGGCAAGGTGCAGAGACATTCCGGCTGTGCTGCTGGCATCTAGTGAGTGAAGGTCAGGAATGCTACTAAACAGAACAGTTCGCAATAAGGAATTATTCTGCCTAAAATGGCAATAGTGCACAGATTGAGAGATTCTTATCGAGGAGCATGTCTGATAAATTGTGTGAAAAGCTTAAATTAAAAAACAATTAGATTTTGTAAATGAAGTGTTAGAAAAACATCTTGCAAAATAACTCATTATTCTTTGTTACAGATAGTCATCACTTAGTCTTTAGCTAGAATGGTTTACACATAATAGTCATACCTTTGTTTTTGTTCATTACAGCATTATTAGCAGTGGCTAAAGTGAAACAATAAATGCCCATCAATAATAAAACAGTTGATCAAATTATGATAGAACCACATCATGGAATATCATTCAGCCCTTTAAAAATGAATTAGATCTATACTAATTAAAAAGAGTGAGATTTCTATAATTCTAGCACCTCTTTCTCGCGTCCTTTCCCTCTTTCTTTCAAACTTTTGATTGTAAACTAATTTTAGAATTACAGAAAAATTTAAAAATAATGCAGAGAATTTTGAAATATCCCTCATCCAGCTTTCCCTAATGCTAATATCTTACTTTACCACAGCACAATGATCGAAACCAAGAAATGAACATTGGTACAACAGTAATAACTAAACCAGGGGTCAGCAAACTTTCTCCATAATGAGCAAGATAATAAATATTAATGGCTTTACAGGCTATACAATTTCTATTGCAACTACTCAAACCAGTCATTGAGGCCTGAAAGCAGCCACAGACAATATGCAAATGAATGAAAGTGACTGTATTCCAATAAAACTTTATATATAAAACAGGCAGCAAGGCTGCTGACCCCTGAACTAAAGACCTTATTTAATTTCAACAGTTTTTCCTCTAATATCCTTTTTCTATTCTAGTATACTATTCAGAATCCTACATTGCATTTATTTATTTCTCTTTAATCTCCCGCTATGGGTAAAAGTTTCTTAATCTTTCCTTCCCTTGAAACTTTTAAAGAGTGTTGATCAGTTGTTTTTATCAAATGCCCCTCGATTTGCATTTATTTGATGTTTTCTTGTCCCTATAGTGTTTGCCAAGTGGTGATTTTCTATTTCCTTCATTCTTTCTACATTTATTAATTGAAATTCTCCCATAAAGAAGAGTTATTTCCTCTCATTCACTTACTTATTTGATTATTTGTATCAGAATTGACTTATGGCTATTTTATTCTATGGTTTATAATCCAATACTATAATTTTTTTTTTTTTTTTTTGCGGTACGTGGACCTCTCACTGCTGTGATCCCTCCCATTGTGGAGCACAGGCTCCGGACGCGCAGGCTTAGCAGCCATGGCTCACGGGCCCAGCCGCTCCGTGGCATGTGGGATCTTCCCGGACCGGGGCACGAACCCGCGTTCCCTACATCGGCAAGTGGACTCTCAACCACTGCGCCACGAGGGAAGCCCCATAATTTATTTTGTTGCTCAAATCATTCAGGTTAACTTCTGTGTTCTTTCAACAAGCCACATTTTTTCAAAACGTTGTGACATCACAAGGTGTTTCAAACTTGTCTTGTATTTTCCCTATCCTGGCCTTAGAATTAACCTCTTCTCCAGGGAGCTCTGGTTCCTTTTATTGGAGAACAGTGTTTAGAAACCAGGAGCTGGATACTAGCTCTCTGGTTTGCCATGGCTTCTAGGTCTCTTAACAGGCACTGCTAGGAAAAATACTAACCCACACACATACAGCCGTCCACTAATTCCAGTCTAACACTGCAGTGCTCATTTTGGCCTCTCCCTTTCAGTATTGCCTCTTCCTCACCATCGTGGAACACTGACTCGTATAATCTATACTACACTTTATGTATTTGTTCAATTCTTGCCCACACATAAAATAGTTTAAAAATTGCTAACACATACCCTTATGAGAAATATTTACTAAAGAGAACATAGTATTTATTTACAGTTATTTTTGTCTTTAGCTTTACAGTATCCAGACAGGGTATTATTTTCTCAAATTATTTGGCTTAATTCTTTTTTCCCTGGTACTCTCAGCATGGTTATGCTCTTCATATTTAATACAATTCGTTTCATTTGTTAGTGCTTGTATTCCATTTAGGTGGTGTCTGCATCCTAGTTGGATTTATTATTTGTTTATTTTTTGGATCTGTGAGGAGTACATATAGTAATAGTGGAATATTACTATAGTTGTAAGACTCAGAGCTATTTTAAAAGATATATTCAAAAAGTACCACTCCATAAATCAACTCTACTCCAATATAAAATAAAAATTAAAATTTTTAAAAAGTGCCACTCCATCCTCATTCCTGCCACCCATTCCCCTCCTACCTTCCTTCTATTCTTTACCTACCCACCCTTGTAGGTAACCAATTTCTTTAGTTTCATGTATATTCTTCCTGTATTTCTTTTGTACAAACGTGCATTTTATATGTATTTTCATATGTACACTTCTTTCTTACATTAAAAACAGCGTATCAAAGATAGAATTCTGGGGCTTCCCTGGTGGCGCAGTGGTTGAGAGTCTGCCTGCCAATGCAGGGGACACGGGTTCGTGCCCCGGTCCGGGAAGATCCCACATGCCGCGGAGCGGCTGGGCCTGTGAGCCATGGCCGCTGAGCCTGCGCATCCGGAGCCTGTGCTCCGCAATGGGAGAGGCCACAACAGAGAGAGGCCCGCGTACTGAAAAAAAAAAAAAAAAAAAAAAAAAAAAAGAATTCTGTACTTTTAATGGCCATACTTTTTTTAAAAAATGACTCAAAATTAGTTGGTACACTCAATGGGGAAACTGTCATGAGAACATGAGGTTATCATTTTATGGACAAAACTGGTGCTATTGGAAAGAGAACTATGCACAGAGACAACTGTGAGCTTAGATAAAAACTCTGACAAGCATACCAATAAAAAGATAAGCAAAAGATACAGACAATTCAAGGAAGAAAAAAAAGTTTAAATATATATTAAAATCTTCTGAAATCAATCTCAGAAATGCATTTTGAAACACAGATATATTTTTTTCTTTTAATTAGTAATGTTGAAAAGGTTGATAATGTCCAGTGATAGAAAAATATGTGGAAATTACTATTTACTATTAGTGGAATTTCACCGTGGTACAATATTTTTGGTTTGCAATTTACCAACATCTACTAAATTATAAAGAGCACAGATGCATTGATTTGGTAATTTCGCTTTGGTAGATCAGCTTAAAAATATGTTATATATGTGACCAAAAAGGAGAACGTTCATTGCATCTTTTTTTTTTAATTTTTTTTAAATTAATTAATTAATTTATGGCTGTGTTGGGTCCTCGTTTCTGTGCGAGGGCTTTCTCTAGTTGTGGCAAGCGGGGGCCACTCTTCATCGCCGTGCGCGGGTCTCTCACTATCGCTGCCTCTCTTGTTCTCTGTGGAGCACAGGCTCCAGACGCGCAGGCTCAGTAATTGTGGCTCACAGGCCCAGTTGCTCCGCGGCATGTGGGATCTTCCCAGACCAGGGCTCAAACCCATGTCCCCTGCATTAGCAGGCAGATTCTCAACCACTGCGCCACCAGGGAAGCCGCTGCATCTTTATTTTTAATATAAAAATATTTAAAACCTAATAAATGTTCATAAAATAAATGTTGATAAAATAAGGTTTGCATAATGTTTGCCCTATCATATATTATGAAACAGATAAAACTGAGATAAATCTATACATACTAACTTGTAAAAATTTTCCAGATATGCTTTTAATTTTAAAAAATCACCTATCCAATGATTTAATTTCTAAACAAACAATGCAATCTATAGGAGTAATGTACATATTTAAATTTTGTTTAATGTCTAGAAGTATACACATCTGTGTAGACAGTGTTTACCTTAGAGTAACAGAGAGGCTGATCTGATATGGAGGAGTACTTTCGTTTTTTATCTATACACATTTGTATTTTTCTTTAAACCAACTTGTATTAATGTATATCCTGTGTGATTTCATACAAAGTATTTGATCAGCAAGATACTTTTGACCAGGAAGTTTATGTCCAGAAAAAGTATGAGAGTATCAGACAGGTAATAAGTAATCTAAAAGATCAGGGAGAAGGTAGCAAAAAGTGGAGTGTTGTTTCGGGATGATCAGGGGACACAGGGGTGAATTTTATTTCACGAGAAAAAGTCTAAATTCCTGGTAGATTTGGTCAGGGATGCAGAGGGGCAAGTGCACTCGTTTCATTTGAGCTCTATTTGAGGTTATCCAGCTATCACAAAGAAGCAGCAAGGTAGTCACCATGCATCCAACTCACCAGGCATTTGAAGATACATAGATACCCTGAGTTATGGTCAGATCCTTGTACTTTGTAGAATGCTTTCATTTATTCTATGCCAGATGGATGCCTCCTGCCTCTTTTAGACTAACGTAAATGCTTTACTTTTTTTTTTTTTGTCCTCTGGATTAAAAAATATGAAGAAAAAGCTAGTTTGATTTTAAAAGACAGAGGTAAGGCATGAAGCAGGAGTAGATCACTGACAATGAAGTTCCTAAGGAGATGAGGCAACAGGGAGGCGAATTTTCATGTAACAAAGTAGCCACAAGAGCTACAGATACAAGATGATCTGGGACAGGACTCCAGGAAAAAGAACCCTTTTGGGACACAGGAATGTTTTGTGGGAAAGAAGGTGGTATGGAATAAAGTAAGAAGAAATGTGGCATTGAAAAAAAAAAAAGACTTCAGTTCTATCACTTTGAAGGCAAATGGTGGACCCACAGCTTGGAAAAACTATTTTCATCCTCTGAAAATAAGGTATAGGCTCGAGGTTGACCTGTGCCTTCCTCCACTTCTTATTTCCTTCTTTATATTCCTCCCTTCTTTCTGACTGAGGGTTTTTATTCTCACAAGCTATAGTGCTACATTCAGCTGTCTCTTTCATGTATGCAAGTTTCTCATTGTTAGTGGAAAATTATCTTCTTACTAGGAGACCAATGTGGTGACAAGGAAGTCACCTCTGAGTGCTTCTGGTACCTATGTGTCCTCATGCATTATGTGGTTTCCACTGAGGGCTGTGATAAGCTGGGCGGAGAGATCAGTCTTCATTTCTCAGGCAACTTGGCCTTATAAATATGAATTTCGATCAGTCACGTTTTAGGGTTGGAGTCCCAATGAAACAGATACCCATGTAATTTAATTTAGCACACTGTCAGATTCCAGGGCAGATCAAAAATAGACATAAATTATATGTATTCCATTATTGTCACTCTATTTCTCAACTTTTGTTTGGTATTTCTGAAAAAAAATCATAGAGAGAGGAACTCTGCATAAATACACTGTAAACAGGTTCTTATGAAAATAATGCAAAATAGAAAGGGATAGAGCCACCAGCAAATAGAATTGAGATATGGAAATTCTACAGCTAGATGTCACTATTTATTAAATGATTAAAGATTTTATTTAAGCTAATTAAAGTAGGAGTGAAGAATTTTCCTCTTAAAACATAACAAGTGAACTTATCCCGACTTATAAGCAACTTTCTCCTATGAATAGGACAAATACTATGCTTAGGCTGAAAAACCCTTTAAAACAGATGACTTCTACTTTTTGATTCTCAATTCTTCTCAGAAAAGCACTCTAAAGTGAGCTTTTCATAAAGATGAATCATAAACAGAAGCAATGACAAGAGGTGTCTTTCTTTCGGTGCTCATTGCCATTGTCTGACCTTCAAGCATATGGAGAGAACCTGGATTTGCGGTCTGTACCTTTTGACATAAACTATGCTAACACACGGCCTTTCCAAAAATACTTCAGGGAACCGTTCTCTGAGTATCATTCATCATCTCTTGCCACAATGACACCTCATTGCAAAGGAGAGCGGAAGTGTTGCTCTGAGGTGGAGAGTAGATGGGAGAATAGGAAAAAAGTTAGCGTGGTAGCTAATCAAGGGCATTTGAAGATATTGGTACTTCACTTATAATTCATGCACCAGCCATTACATGAGCTAGAGCTTTGTGAACACAAGCAGAGGGGCATGGAGGCTTCTTTCCTTGGGACTTTGTCATTTAATGTATGTGATAACGCTTCTGGTTACAGAGGAAGTCTGATCCAACATACTTAACGAAAATTAGGTTTAAAGTCCTATGGGGGATTCCCATATGTATAAAATACACACCTTGGAAACAGATTAAGTAAATATTATGCCTAATGTACTAATATCCTTTAGGTCTTCAGTTGACAAGGTAAGAAAATACAGTATTATTTCTTTTCAGTTTAAACTAAATATATAACTATTTTGAATGTATTCAGATAAACTGGATTTGTTTTTTCTACAAAAAGTAAAAATATTTTTGAGTAATTATTGTGTGATGCATTGTTCAATATATTTCCTTCTTAAACAGTTGTTGTATACCTTCAAGTTAGGGATCAAGACATTAAACAGGATCAAAGAGGTTGCCAATGAATCAATAGCTACTAAATAAGTGGAAACTTGAACCTAGGTCTATTTGGTGCCTAAATCTTTTACCTTAGACACTGTAACACATGCGGTAGAGAGGCTGAATTGTGAAACCCTGTTTTGGGTTTATCATAAAGGAAACTCAGAGAAATAAAGGACCAAACACAAGAGTGAGATGATATTAGTTCTCAATTAGAAAGAGAATCTCAAAATCACAGAGAATTATTGGGTCCTATATTTGAATCCAGAACATATTTTCCTGTGATGGGCTTGCAACAAAACCATGATATCAGCAGAAATTACAACTGTTGCCTAAGCTCACTTTCTTCTATACCCTTTCCTCCATTTGGTTATACCCACGGATCCCTTTGTACATAATTATATTTACAAATCAAGTTAAGATACAAACAACTCTGGAATCACCTAGGCACCAATTTAAACATTTCTCACTAAGGTATCAACATCATATTAGATCCTCAAATGTAAATACATGTTGATGGAGAGTTGATTATAATGTTTGAGATGTTCCCCGGTTCAAGAGGTTGCTAGAACAACTGAGTAGGCAGCAAGGTGTGCATTTAGACAAAAATGTTAATATCATACTAGTTGATTATTTCCATAAAAACTTATTCCCAAACAGAATAACATCCTACCTCTCAAGATCAGGTTTGTAGTTGAATCATCAACATAAATTATGGTCCAAGATGATCTAAGAAAAACACATGTTTGGAAGACTAGTTAGGGGAAAAAAAATGATGTCTACAAACTTCTATCCACTGCGGGGAGGGTACATACAGAGTAGCAAAAAATTCCATTTTAAGTGACAATGCAGTACCTACCTAAATTAATAAGAATACTGATTATTGTCCCTATTTTCTTCAAAATCCAAGTTTTGATATACTAGAGGTCAACCAAGGATACTTGACCAGTCAATTAATCGTTCAATCAAAAAAAGAATGACTAAATCATAAAAAACTAGGAAAGTCTGAGGAACTGTCACATTCCAGGGGAGCCTAAGGAGGCTTGACAACAGATGTAATGTCGGGCCTTGGATGAAATCCTGAAACAGAAAATGGACCTTAGGTAAAAGCTAAGAAAATGCAAATCAAGTATAGAACTTATTTAATATTAATGTATCATTGTTGGTTCATTAGTTGTGACAAGTAAACCATAGTTATGTTGAGTTGTTGACAACAGGATAAACAGTGCAGGGTATACAGAACTCTTTATACTCTCTTTACAACTTTTCTATAAATCTAAAACTATTTTTAAATGAAAATTTTGTTATAAGAAATAAAGAATGACTATTCCAAGTAGGGAGATGGAGTGGGAGAAAGAATTGTCTATTTAGGTAAAGCAGAACTAAAATATGTAGCAATTAAATTATTTCACCTGAGAAAACAAAAAAGGAAGTTGCAATAAATTTCTGTCCTGCCTTCAGTTTCCCTCTCTCCACTCTTTCAAATTACCTGCTCTTCCAATTAAGCTGCTGACTCAAGGCACGTATGGCACATGTTTAACTTTTTTGTCTTAACCACAGAGATGACTTAGTAGTGATCCTGTCATTCCCTTACTCAAATTGCCTCATACGGGACGGTTTGCACATTCATTGTTCTTCGTATGGACATGGAGCAGGGTGAGATCACGTGGGTAAACACTGGAAATAAAGTAAAGGCTATACAGAAGTCATTTTCAAGTGCTTAGAGCAATCAAGACAGCGCTAAAAGGCTGAGTTAACAAGCAAGCCATTCTGTCTTCTGGCCCTCACCATACACTGGTGGAAAACACCCAATTTCAACCTGAAAAGGTTAAAAGAAAGAGTGGGTAGGACTGTTGTTTCCTTTGGTTCTGCAGCCTTTCACCAATGAATAATTTACTCTGAAAAATGGCATACTTTTATATAGAACCCATTTAACCGTTTTTTAACACGGAAAAGCAGAGAGTTTGGGCAAGCATTATTTCAGGTTGCAGCACCTGGAATAGTTCCCAAACATAATTTGGCATAAATCAATCTTCTGAATGAAGGAAGAAGGGAAAGAACAAAGCGAGATTCTCTTCATCTTCTACTCAAGACCATTCTTTTTTTTAATATTTTATTTATTTATTAATTTTTGGCTGGGTTGGGTCTTCGTTGTTGCGCACAGGCTTTCTCTTGTTGTGGCGAGCCGGGGCTACTCTTCGATGCGGTGCACATTGTGGTGGCTTCTCATTGTGGTGGCTTTTCTTGTTGTGGAGCATGGGCTCTAGGCGCACAGGCTTCAGTAGTTGCAGCACATAGGCTCAGTAGTTGTGGCTTGTGGGCTCTAGAGTGCAGACTCAGTAGTTGTGGCGCACGGGCTTAGTTGCTCCGCGGCATGTGGGATCATCCCAGACTAGGGCTCAAACCCATGTCCCCTGCATTGGCAGGTGGATTCTTAACCACTGTGCCACCAGGGAAGTCCTCAAGATTATTCTTTACTGTTTTCTTCTTAAAAGGAAGAAATGAGTCAATATTAATCTATCTCACTTAATTTGGAATGACTTCATATTACTTGCAAGTGTTACTCAGAACGTGATGCAATGTAGACAAGGTTATTTCTGATGCCTTCTGACCTTCCCCAGTCAGACAGTGTAAGCATAGTAATGTCTGTCTTCCAAAGGCCCCAAATTCTGTTGTTTTCTTTGCCTTTTACTCAAGCATTACTCCATCTCCCTAAGCTCACCTGTCAGCAACACCTAACATTTTTCTCTCACTTTCTTGCTATGGCACCTTCAGTTTCAGGATAACTCATGGAAACCAGATTGTGGTTCATGATGTATTCTTCCCTCATCATGCCTTTTAGTTCTACGAGAGAATGTTAGACACCACCTCAAGTCTCACACAATGGATTGAAAATTTCATGAAGTGAAAGTCTTTTTTTTACAGTTTGACATTTCCAAAAGTGATATTTTACAATAACCTAAACCCCATAATTATCAATCTGGGGCAAGAGACTCCTGGCATTTTCATCTATAGCATCCACTATTAGAGTATTCCAAATCCAGGTTCATTAATTGCTCTGATATTTTTATAAATAAACTATATATATATATATATATATATATATATATCATACACATAGAAAAATTATAAACCTTATCTTTGCTTACGTATATCCTATTCTAGGGGTTTGTAATCATTATTCTGCCTAATAATCAGCTCAGAAGCTTATTAAGAATTTAGATACTTTGGACCCGTCCCTGGTAGTTTGATTAGATTAGAGTGGAGGAATCTGAATTTCAATAAGCACAACAGGAAATTATGATACAGGTGGCCAATGGAATGGGCTTATGGAAATACTTCCCTCCTCTCTATGTCTTAGACCTAAGGTAAAAGAAAATTCAAAATATTTCTTGTAGAATTTTATTTCAGATCTTGATGGAGTAAGAAAAACCATAATCATCCTCCCCTATGAACTATAAAAATGGGGAAAAAAATCCAAAAAAAATACTTGTTCAGAGATATAACAACAGGCAAAGTAGGACTATGCACACTGAGATAATTGAAATAAAATGAAGCCTACAACATCCTTCTTTTCACCCTGGAAGCGATTTTTGGATGGTGGCATCCAGAATCCTGAGTTTCCAGGATCTCAGGAGATGTAAACTGGAGTTTGAGGTGACTGGACATTGTGTCCAGTTTGGGGCAGAGTTCCAAAAACAAAGGAGATATTCAGAAAAAATATCCCCAGAAATCAGTGTTGGGTTCCTTTTAGAATCTGCTGAGTGAGAGGCTGCATATCTGTAGCATTAAATTCCACAAAGCAAGGTGAAGAATAACTGGAGGGTAGAAGCCGAGCAATTCCCAGAGCAGAGAACGATGGCTCTGCTCCAGCCAGCCAGAGTGACACTGATTAGTGATCACCTGAGGCACCAGTGGACATCCCAGAGGATTCCTGCCCTGGTAGTGAGGGCAGAACTATCCCCGAGACCCATCCAAGCAAACTTTTGATCATCGAAGCAAACGTTAAAAACAGGTCTCAACAGGATCAAATTCATCCACAAGCAACATCTCCCAGTTTCCTGTATAGCTTGTAAACCTTACTCCTGGTCCTCCTGGAGATTATGTTATACATAATTTTCTCTAATACAATTCTTCCTCTTTTAAGTAGCTAGGATGAATTTTATGTATGACTCTAAGAAACCGGTCCTCTGTACACACAGCTCATTTCCTATCATTAATTTTATGCTGCAGCTGTATCAGCTGCCTCTGGTACTTTGCATATGCCATGCTTCCTCATACTTCTGTGCATTAGCATATAGCATTTCCTTGCTGAACACCTGTCAGTCATCCTTTAAGACCCTGCTCAAATGATGTCTCTCCTCTTTGGAGTTCTTACTTCTGCTTCAGAACTTAAGTTGGCTTCCCTCACTGTCTTTTCACAGTAGTGTTTCTAGATGACTCTCACCGCATGTATTAACTATTTATGAGACCTTCTCCTTCTCATAGACAATGAGATCCTCAAAGAGCAAAGTGATGTCTTGTGCCTTTTATATTATTTCAGGGACTAGCGTAGAAGCTGAAGCCAAGAAGTAGTTATAGTATTAGTAGTAGAAGTAACAGTAATAATCATAAATATGACAGCACATAAATATAAATATGATGTGGTCCATGTCTGAGCACTTGACATGTATTTATTATATCATCTAAGCCTTAGAGCAATTATACAAGTTGAATATTATTGTTATTATCCTTGTTTTATAGAAGAGAAATGAGAAACAGAATTTCAGAAATAATTTTAGAACAAATTGAAAAAATTTAATACTTAGAACAAACAATGACCCCTTGAGGCAAATATGCCCCAAGTTGCCTATATCCTTCCAATGTCATCATTTTAGATATTCTCTTTTTTCTGTCTGATTAATAATTGGCACTAATTGATCTTCATTCTTCTCTTGGTACACTGAAAAGAATGACTGACCATGTCATGTTCTCTCATACCTTTGTGAAATAGCACATATTATTTCCTATTTCTCAAGGCCTTTTACTGAGGGCCATTAAAATATTTAATGTAAAAGCTGGCCCTGAGAACCAAACACTACTATCCCTCTTCTATACTCAGGCAAGAACAAAGCTGAATCTTCTATTCGTGAAAAGAATAACAAATGTCTCTTTGCTCTATAGACTGGCAATGCTTATTTGTCATTTCTTGAATAGTTTACTAAAACATCTGCTAATGACAAATAAAAAGTTCTGTCATATGATGAAAACATGATTAACGTCCAAATTAGCATCCATGTATGTGCTCAGAGACAAAAAAGGAACACAAATTAATAAAGTCTGCATCTTTTTTGTTTGTTTTTAAACATGAAGGATAATTTGAATTACGTGTTTGGGGTTAAAAAAAAAGACCATTTCTGATGTTTTATGCTCTGGTACTATAAACAAAGCTATATTGTTTTATATTATAAATTATAAAGGAGGCCAATATAACTAAAAGTTTAGGATGTGTAGGGAAAGAGCAGGCCATGGAGAATTAGTAAAATTAGGTGTGTCATCATGGATTAGGCGTAATTTACTGATTTGATCTCAAACTAACCTCACAGTTAAGGTCATGTTCTAGAACAAATATTATTGACCTTATCCCTCTAGCAGAACATACAGTAGAGTTCTTGAACCATTTTCAGCTTTTAGTTCTATTGTCAGTAGATCATACATACAAAAGTGACTTCAGGAACCTCTAAGCATATTATTAACCAGAAGTAGGGCTCCCTGAGACTGCACGTAACGCCTGTGGGTCTATATTCTAAGCATCCTAACAAATGTACTTTGAAGAAACCTGGATATCCCTTTGGGGAGATACCTATAGCTATACCAGAGAAAATAAAAGGTATAACTGAGAAAGGTATAGCTCAAAATGGAGTAATAAAAGTTTTTGATTAGAAATATTATGTTTTTCTTTCTTTGGCAATTTTTAGTTTTGAAAACCAGGATCATCGTCCATCATTTTCCGAAATTATATAGAATATCTTATAAAAAATATATGTACTAATTTATTAAAGGTCGGAAGTTAATTTATTGCATTGTGAGGATATACCCAGCACACACAGGCTTTTTTCTGAACATTTAAAATATACTTCTTCAAAAGCAAGTCAAGGTTTAACTTTCCTTAAAGATACATATATATATATATATATATATATATATATATATATGATTATTCTTATCACTGCTATCATTGTTTTTGTCATCATCATTTTTCATTTTATTATTCAGGTTCTATTAACACAGCAAGCTGTATCTTTTTGGCGTCAGGCAATGGAGCAATTGTAATCAGACCTTCCCTCTCTCAAGGTCAGGTTGAATTCTACCTGGAGGAAGAGAAGTAAAACATCGTCCTACAGATTGTCTGTTCTGAGGGAACATCAGAGGAGGTACACTGTCTTAGACTTTTTCTAATTTCTCTAATTGCACTCCAAAAGGCCTCGACCTTAGAAGTAGAATTTCTCTCCTGGAAAAATAAGAATAAAAGAAGATTCTCCCTGGCTTATATACCCAATGATACAAAATTTTTAAAATGTATTAAGTGATATGCCTAATTTGGAGAGCTTTCATTTTATGAAACATGAGAATAAGAATATTCTTATTCTTAGAAAAATAATATTTCATTTTATAGGACACAAGAATAGGAAGAGAAACTATATGCTATTTTAAAGAAACAAACCTAAAGCAATACTGTTTTAAATGAAGGGAGAGGAAGAGGGAGTTTAAAAATATTAATTGCAGTGCTATAAAATGAAACAACTAAAAAAGAGAATTCATTATCATCAAGTTGGGATGTGAAAAATGTAAAGGTGTTAGAATGGTACTGTCGAAAGGTGGTAAGACTACCATTGACTATCAGAAGAAAAAAAATAGAGTTGAGTTTATTGATAAGGCTAGTAAGGGAAATCTATGCTAATTAGACATGGTCTCCCTGAGCAGAGCAGGTTTTCAACATATACAGGGTCTTTGGGAAGCTTGAAGTTTAAGAATTCATGAACTTCTAGAAACATAAGTAGGTTGACATCACCTCTGGAAGTGTGGTTACTCGGGTGAGACTGCTGTGCACTGGTTGGCACTCAGAGGCATGTTTATTGGTATCAGCTTGTTCCTTGACTGGCTGACTTACAGGAGTCTGGGCTACTATTTTTTTTTTTTTTTTTTTTTGGTGGTACACGGGCCTCTCACTGTTGTGGCCTCTCCCGTTGCGGAGCACAGGCTCCGGACGCGTAGGCTCAGCAGTCATGGCTCACGGGCCCAGCCGCTCGGCGGCATGTGGGATCTTCCCAGACCAGGGCACGAACCCGTGTCCCCTGCCTCGGCAGGCGGACTCTCAACCACTGCGCCACCAGGGAAGCCCAGGGCTACTTTTAATTGGATAGCTTAAAAAATATGTTTTTTGAGGCCAGTTATTGTTTTATTAAATACATTTATAACAAATTCTGAATGCTACTCATCGTGGCTACACCACAGTCTTTTCCCAAGTTTGTGGGACCATTTTTACTTCTCATTAGCTACAAAACCTATTTTTTCTTTAATCACTTATTTTATGTCATCTTTGGTTTATGTAGTGAGTTGAATGGTGCACCTCAAAACGATATGTGTGGTCCCTGCCAGTGTGACCTTATGTGGAAAAAGGGTCTTTGCAGATGTAAATTACATCAAGGATATTGAGGTGAAATTATCTGGATTCTTTGAATGGACCCTAAATTTGATTGCAGCTCTTACAAATTGTTCTTATAAGAGGCAGAAGAGAAGAATTCCAAGGGAGTAGAACAGAAGGCCATTAGAAGACAGAGGCAGAAATTGGGGAACTTCTGGTGACACCAGAAGCTGGAAAAGGCAGAGAGGGATTCTCCCCTAGAGCCTCCAGGTGGCGTGCAGATGTGCTGACACCCACATTTTAGACTTTTGGCCCCCAGAACTGTGAGAGAATAAGCTGTGGCTTTAAACAACCAAGTTTGTGATAATTTGTTATGGTAGCTGTAGGAAAATAAGTTACCCAGAATAAACCTTCAATAAACTTATTTTCCAAGAGAAATGCATGTATGGCATAGTTTATAAGTTCATATATACATAAAATGTCTTTTGTTACTAATACAAATGAAATCAGTCATCTGACTTACAAAGGAAAAAGGCAAATGAGTAAAATGTCCATTGCAGACACTACAGATTTGCTTTTATTGTTGTCAAATACAAAACCACGGTTTAAGATGTTATTGATTATTTGGGCCAAAGTTGTTCCCTTAAAGGCTCATAGCGGTTATACCATAATCTTATAATATTTAATATGGAAATGGAAGCTGAGGTCAATCTGATGTTTGTTTCTTTAGATATGTTTGGTTTTATCTGTCTAGATGGGTCTAAGATTACTTCTTTGAACTGTAATTTTGAAAACGTCTCAAGGGTAAGTTAAACTCATTATTTTTTGTACCACATAGTGAAAACATTTACCTATGTGCATACATTCTTCCCAGTGCAGGAGTAGTTTCAGCTATTATATCATTAATTATTTCACTTGTTCCATTCATTCAGTTCTCCATTTGGGGTAGAATATGTAATCTGTATCTTGAGCTGCTGGTCTCTGTTCTTTATAACTTTCATCTGCTGTCTAATTCTTTTTTTTTTTTAACATCTTTATTGGGGTATAATTGCTTTACAATGGTGTGTTAGTTTCTGCTTTATAACAAAGTGAATCAGTTATACATATACATATGTTCCCATATCTCCTCCCTCTTGCGTCTCCCTCGCTCCCACCCTCCCTATCCCACCCCTCCAGGCTGTCACAAACCACCGAGCCAATATCCCTGTGCCATGCGGCTGCTTCCCACTAGCTATCTACCTTACTACATTTGTTAGTGTGTCCATGACTCTCTCTCGCCCTGTCACAGCTCACCCTTCCCCCTCCTCATAACTTCAAGTCCGTTCTCTAGGAGGTCTGCGTCTTTATTCCTGCCTTACCCCTAGGTTCTTCATGACATTTTTTTTTCTTAAATTCCGTATATATATGTGTTAGCATATGGCATTTGTCTTTTTCTTTCTGACTTACTTCACTCTGTATGACAGACTCTAGGTCTAGCCACCTCATTACAAATAGCTCAATTTCGTTTCTTTTTATGGCTGAGTAATATTCCATTGTACATATGTGCCACATCTTCTTTATCCATTCATCCGATGATGGGCACTTAGGTTGTTTCCATCTCCGGGCTATTGTAAATAGAGCTGCAATGAACATTTTGGTACATGACTCTTTTTGAATTTCGGTTTTCTCAGGGTATATGCCCAGTAGTGGGATTGCTGGGTCATATGGTACTTCTATTTGTAGTTTTTTAAGGAACCTCCATACTGTTCTCCATAGTGGCTGTATCAATTTACATTCTCACCAGCAGTGCAAGAGTGTTCCCTCTTCTCCACACCCTCTCCAGCATTTATTGTTTCTAGATTTTTTGATGATAGCCATTCTGACTGGTCTGAGATGATATCTCATTGTAGTTTTGATTTGCATTTCTCTAATGATTAATGATGTTGAGCATTCTTTCATGTGTTTGTTGGCAGTCTGTATATCTTCTTTGGAGAAATGTCTATTTAGGTCTTCTGCCCATTTTTGGATTGGGTTGTTTGTTTTTTTGTTATTGAGCTGCATGAGCTGCTTGTAAATTTTGGAGATTAATCCTTTGTCCGTTGCTTCATTTGCAAATATTTTCTCCCATTCTGATGGCTGTCTTTTGGTCTTCTTTATGGTTTCCTTTGCTGTGCAAAAGCTTTGAAGTTTCATTAGGTCCCATTTGTTTATTTTTGTTTTTATTTCCATTACTCTAGGAGGTGGGACAGAAAGGATCTTGCTGTGATTTATGTCATAGAGTGTTCTGCCTATGTTTTCCTCTAAGAGTTTGATAGTTTCTGGCCTTATATTTAGGTCTTTAATCCATTTTGAGCTTATTTTTGTGTATGGTGTTAGGGAGTGATCTCATCTCATACTTTCACATTACCTGTCCAGTTTTCCCAGCACCATTTATTGAAGAGGCTGTCCTTTCTCCACTGTACATTCCTGCCACCTTTATCAAAGATAAGGTGTCCATACGTGCGTGGGTTTATCTCTGGGCTTTCTATCCTGTTCCATTGATCTATCTTTCTGTTTTTGTGCCAGTACCATACTGTCTTGATAACTGTAGCTTTGTAGTATAGTCTGAAGTCAGGGAGCCTGATTCCTCCAGTTCCTTTTTTCGTTCTCAAGATTGCTTTGGCTATTCGGGGTCTTTTGTGTTTCCATACAAATTGTGAAATTTTTTGTTCTAGTTCTGTGAAAAATGCCAGTGGTAGTTTGATAGGGATTGCATTGAATCTATAGATTGCTTTGGGTAGTAGAGTCATTTTCACAATGTTGATTCTTCCAATCCAAGAACATGGTATATCTCTCCATCTATTTGTATCATCTTTAATTTCTTTCATCAGTGTCTTATCATTTTCTGCATACAGGTCTTTTGTCTCCTTAGGTAGGTTTATTCCTAGATATTTTATTCTTTTTGTTGCAATGGTAAATGGGAGTGTTTTCTAGATTTCACTTTCAGATTTTTCATCATTAGTATATAGGAATGCCAGAGATTTCTGTGCATTAATTTTGTATCCTGCCACTTTACCAAATTCATTGATTAGCTCTGGTAGTTTTCTGGTAGCATCTTTAGGATTCTCTATGTATAGGATCATGTCATCTGCAAACAGTGACAGCGTTACTTCTTCTTTTCCGATTTGGATTCCTTTTATTTCCTTTTCTTCTCTGATTGCTGTGGCTAAAACTTCCAAAACTATGTTGAATAAGAGTGGTGAGAGTGGGCAACCTTGTCTTGTTCCTGATCTTAGTAGAAATGCTTTCAGTTTTTCACCATTGAGGATGATGTTTGCTGTGGGCCTGTCATACATGGCCTTTATTATGTTGAGGAAAGTTCCCTCTATGCCTACTTTCTGCAGGGTTTTTATCATAAATGGTGTTGAATTTTGTCAAAAGCTTTCTCTGCATCTATTGAGATGATCATATGGTTTTTCTCCTTCAGTTTGTTAATACGGTGTATCACATTGATTGACTTGCGTATATTGAAGAATCCTTGCATTCCTGGAATAAACCCCACTTGATCATGGTGTATGATCCTTTTAATGTGCTGTTGGATTCTGTTTGCTAGTATTTTGTTGAGGATTTTTGCATCTATGTTCATCAGTGATATTGGCCTGTAGTTTTCTTTCTTTGTGATATCCTTGTCTGGTTTTGGTATCAGGGTGATGGTGGCCTCGTAGAAGGAGTTTGGGAGTGTTCCTCCCTCTGCTGTATTTTGGAAGAGTTTGAGAAGGATAGGTGTTAGCTCTTCTCTAAATGTTTGATAGAATTCACCTGTGAAGCCATCTGGTCCTGGGCTTTTGTTTGTTGGAAGATTTTTAATCACAGTTTCAATTTCAGTGCTTGTGATTGGTCTGTTCATATTTTCTATTTCTTCCTGATTCAGTCTTGGCAGGTTGTGCATTTCTAAGAATTTGTCCATTTCTTCCAGGTTGTCCATTTTATTGGCATAGAGTTGCTTGTAGTAATCTCTCATGATCTCTTTTATTTCTGCAGTGTCAGTTGTTACCTCTCCTTTTTCATTTCTAATTCTATTGATTTGAGTCTTCTCCCTTTTTTTCTTGATGAGTCTGGCTAATGGTTTATCTATTTTGTTTATCTTCTCAAAGAACCAGCTTTTAGTTTTATTGATCTTTGCTGTTGTTTCCTTCATTTCTTTTTCATTTATTTCTGATCTGATTTTTATGATTTCTTTCTTTCTGCTAACTTTGGGGTTTTTTTGTTCTTCTTTCTCTAATTGCTTGAGGTGCAAAGTTAGGTTGTTTATTCTAGATGTTTCCTGCTTCTTAAGGTGGGCTTGTATTGCTATAAACTTCCCTCTTACAACTGCTTTCGCTGCATCCCACAAGTTTTGGGTCGTGTCTCCATTGTCATTTGTTTCTAGGTATTTTTTGATTTCCTCTTTGATTTCTTCAGTGATCACTTCATTATTAAGTAGTGTATTGTTTAGCCTCCATGTGTTTGTATTTTTTACAGATCTTTTCCTGTAATTGATATCTAGTCTCATGGCGCTGTGGTCAGAAAAGATACTTGATACAATTTCAATTTTCTTAAATTTACCAAGGCTTGATTTGTGACCCAAGATATGATCTCTCCTGGAGAATGTTCCATGAGCACTTGAGAAAAATGTGTATTCTGTTGTTTTTGGATGGAGTGTCCTATAAATATCAATTCAGTCCATCTTGTTTAATGTATCATTTAAAGCTTGTGTTTCCTTATTTATTTTCATTTTGGATGATCTGTCCATGGGTGAAAGTGGAGTGTTTAAGTCCCCTACTATGAATGTGTTACTGTCGATTTCCCCTTTTATGGCTTTTAGTATTTGCCTTATGTATTGAGGTGCTCCTGTGTTGGGTGCATAAATATTTACAATTGTTATATCTTCTTCTTGGATCGATCCCTTGATCATTATGTAGTGTCCTTCTTTGTCTCTTTTAATAGTCCTTATTTTAAAGTCTATTTTGTCTGATATGAGAATTGCTACTCCAGCTTTCTTTTGGTTTCCATTTGCATGAAATACCTTTTTCCATCCCCTTACTTTCAGTCTGTATGTGTCTCTGGGTCTGAAGTGGGTCTCCTGTAGACAGCATATATAAGGGTCTTGTTTTTGTATCCATTCAGCTAATCTGTGTCTTTTGGTGGGAGCATTTAGTCCATTTACATTTAAGGTAATTATCGATATGTATGTTCCTATTCCCATTTTCTAAATTGTTTTGGGTTCGTTATTATAGGTCTTTTCCTTCTCTTGTGTTTTTTGCCTAGAGAAGATCCTTTAGCATTTGTTGTAAAGCTGGTTTGGTGGTGCTGAACTCTCTCAGCTTTTGCTTGTCTGTAAAGGTTTTAATTTCTCCATCAAATCTGAATGAGATCCTTGCTGGGTAGAGTAGTCTTGGCTGCAGGTTTTTCTCCTTCATCACTTTCAATATGTCCTGCCACTCCCTTCTGGCTTGTAGGGTTTCTGCTGAGAGATCAGCTGTTAACCTTATGGGGATTCCCTTGTGTGTTATTTGTTGTTTTTCCCTTGCTGCTTTTAATATGCTTTCTTTGTATTTAATTTTTGACAGTTTGATTAATATGTGTCTTGGCGTATTTCTCCTTGGATCTATCCTGTATGGGACTCTCTGTGCTTCCTGGACTTGATTAACTATTTCCTTTCCCATATTAGGGAAGTTTTCAACTATAATGTCTTCAAATATTTTCTCAGTCCCTTTCTTTCTCTCTTCTTCTTCCGGGACCCCGATAATTCGAATGTTGGTGCGTTTAATGTTGTCCCAGAGGTCTCTGAGACTGTCCTCAGTTCTTTTCATTCTTTTTTCTTTATTCTGCTCTGCAGTAGTTATTTCCACTATTTTATCTTATCCGTTCTTCTGCCTCAGTTATTCTGCTATTGATCCCATCTAGAGTACTTTTAATTTCATTTATTGTGTTGTTCATCGTTGCTTGTTTCATCTTTAGTTCTTCTAGGTCCTTGTTAACTGATTCTTGCATTTTGTCCATTCTATCTCCAAGATTTCGGATCATCCTTACTATCATTATTCTGAATTCTTTTTCAGGTAGACTGCCTATTTCCTCTTCATTTGTTAGGTCTGGTGCATTTTTATCTTGCTCCTTTATCTGCTGTGTGTTTTTCTGTCTTCTCATTTTGCTTATCTTACTGTGTTTGGGGTCTCCTTTTTGCAGACTGCAGGTTCGTAGTTCCCGCTGTTTTTGATGTCTATTTCCAGTGGCTAAAGTTGGTTCAGTGGGTTGTGTAGGCTTCCTGGTGGAGGGGACTAGTGCCTGTGTTGTGTTGGATGAGGCTGGATCTTGTCTCTCTAGTGGGCAGGTTCACGTCTGGTGGTGTGTTTTGGGGTGTCTGTGGCCTTATTATGATTTTAGGCAGCCTCTCTGCTAATGGGTGGGGTTGTGTTCCTGTTTTGCTAGTTGTTTGGCATAGGTTGTCCAGCACTGTGGCTTGCTGGTCGTTGAGTGAAGCTGGGTGCTGGTGTTAAGATGGAGGTCTCTGGGAGATTTTTGCCGTTTGATATTATGTGGAGCTGGGAGGTCTCTTGTGGACCAGTGTCCTGAAGTTGGCTCTCCTACCTCAGAGGCAGAGCCCTGCCTCCTGGCTGGAGCACCAAGAGCTTTTCATCCACACGGCTCAGAATAAAAGGGAGAAAAAGTAGAGGGAATTAGTAGAAGTATGAGGAAAGAAAGAAGGAAAGGAGGGTAGGAAGGAAGGAAGAAAGAAAGAAAGAAGGAAAGAAGGCAAGAAGGCAAGAAGGAAAGAAAGGAGGGAGGGAGGGAGGAAGGAAGCAAGGAAGGAGGGAAAGAAGGAAAAAAGACAGAAAGAAAGAAGATACAGTAAAAATAAAGTATAATAAAGTTATTGAATTTAAAAATTTTTATTTAGAAAAAAAAAAGGACGGATAGAACCTTAGGACAAATGTTGGAAGCAAAGCTATACAGACAAAATCTTAAACGGAAGCATGCACATACACCCTCACTAAAAGAGGTAAATGGGGAGAAATCATAAATCTTCCTGTCAGAGACCACCTCCTCAATTTGGGATGATCCGTTGTCTAAAGGAGGGAAGGAAGGAAGGAAGGAAGGAAGGAAAGAAAGAAAGAAAGAAAGAAAGAACAAAGGTAAAGTATACTAACGTTATTAAAATTAAAGTTGATTATTAAGAAAAAAATTTTAAAAAAAACCATGGACGGATAGAACCCTAGGACAGATGGTGGAAGCAAGACTATACAGACAAGATCTCACACAGAAGCATACACATATACATTCACAAAAAGAGGAAAAGGGAAAAAAATCATAGCTCTTGCTCCTAAAGTCCACTTCCTTAATTTGGGATGATTGGTTGTCTATTCAGGTATTCCACAGATGCAGGGTATATCAAGTTGATTGTGGAGCTTTAATCCGCTGCTTCTGAGGCTGCTGGGAGAGATTTCCCTTTCTCTTCTTTGTTCTCACAGCTCCCAGGGGCTGAGCTTTGGATTTGGCCCTGCCACTGCGTGTAGGTCGCTGGAGGGCGTCTGTTTTTTGCTCAGACAGGACGGGGTTGAAAGAGCCGCTGATTCGGGGGCTCTGGCGCACTCAGGCCGGCGGGGAGGGAGGGGCACGGAGTGCGGGGCGGGCCTGCGGAGTGAAAGGCTGGCGTGACTTTGCACCAGCCTGAGGTGCGTTGTGCGTTCTCCCGGGGAAGTTGTCCCTGGATCCCGGGAACCTGGCAGTGGCGGGCTGCACAGGCTCCGCGGAAGAGGGGTGTGGAGAGTGACCTGTGCTCGCACACAGGCCCCTCGGAGGCGGCAGCAGCAGCCTTAGCGTCTCCCGCCCGTCTCTGGGGTTCGCGCTTTTAGCCGCGGCTCTCGCCCGTCTCCGGAGTTCCCTCAAGCAGCGTTCTTAAACCCCTCTCCTCATGCACCAGGAACAAAGAGGGAAGAAAAAGTCTCTTGCCTCTTCGGCAGGTGCAGACTTTTCCCCGGACTCCCTCCCGGCTAGTCGTGGTGCACTAACTCCTTCAGGCTATGTTCAAGCCGCCAGCTCCGTCCGAAACCCAAGCCTCAGAGCCTCAGCTCGCAGCCCCGCCCGCCCCGGCGGGTGAGCAGACAAGCCTCTCGGGCTGGTGCCAGTCGGCACCGATCCTCTGTGCGGAAATCTCCCCGCTTTGCCCTCCGCCCCCGTTGCTGTGCTCTCCTCCGCGGCTCCGAAGCTCCCCCCTCCGCCCCCCGCAGTCTCCGCCCGCGAAGGGGCTTCCTAGTGTGTGGAAACTTTTCCTCCTTCACAGCTCCCTCCCACTGGTGCAGGTGCCGTCCCTTCTTTTGTCTCTGTTTTTTCTTTTGCCCTACCCAGGTACGTGGGGAGTTTCTTGACTTTTGGGAGGTCTCAGTCTTCTGCCAGCGTTCAGTAGGTGTTCTGTAGGAGTTGTTCCATGTGTAGATGTATTTCTGGTGTATCTGTGGGGAGGAAGGTGATCTCCGCGTCTTACTCTTCCGCCATCTTCAAGGTCCCTTGTCTGCTGTCTAATTCTTTTAATCAAGTTTTCTAATTCCTCTTCTTTCAGGGAAAGTCCCTCTATTATAGACTCTATATAATTGATTGCCCCACCTCTTTTACAGTAGCAGTTATGCTCTTCATTTTCTGTATTGTTTAATTCTTTGGTTAGGCTCTTAGATGACTCAGGTTCTTTATCTTTCTCTTCCAAGTTTCTTTTTTTTAAATTTATTTCCCTCTCAATCATATTTTTATGTTGTATTTTAATTTTATAATGTACATAATTTTTTCAACTTTATAGAATTAACATGAAATAAAGTTAAATCAACTGAAGCTTCAGTCTGTTTGTTTCCTACTATAGATGTTTTTAAAATGTGTTCTGTTTTACGAATGTTTTGTTTTAATTATTTGTATGTTGCAGAATCTTTTTAAGGATCCAATACTCTTTTATTCCCTGTTTTGTTTTTTTTTAACCTTTGAGATTACAATGTTCAGGCTTGATATGTGCTCTTTAGATTTTCTTCGGTTCCCTTAATATCTACTTAAATAAGCTTAGGACTATTCTGGTAAGAATTAATCCTGTCTGTTGATCATTGTAAGTTTACTAGTCCAGTGATTCAACATCCTGAAATATTTACAGGGGACCTCGTACCATGATAACTAGAGATGTATTTGGGTCTATGTATTTTATTCTTCAGGGTTTGTAAAAGTATGAACCTGAGGCCAGTATTTCATATTCACTTTACCTTTTGGCCTGGTCTCCATCCCAGTGTGCGATGGGGCCAGCTCAATGATGAAGCTATGGGGTTATGATAGAGCTCTGCTACTCCACAAGGGAGAAAAAGCTCAACATCCAACTCCTACTTCTGCATTTGGGGTACTCATAATTTCTCCTTAGGATCCTAATACAGCTCCTTTCAAATGCTATTGATTTATAGTGGCAAAGCTGTTATGTGTTTCCTATCAATTGGGTGTGTCTCCCCAACAGATGATGAGTTTCTAGAGAGCATGAATCAAGTGCTTTTCTTCCGTTGAATACTTACCTGCTAGCGTATTGCCTGACACAGAGAAAAAAAAAACTTGGTAAGTCTCTATTAAATGTTGAATGCTGAAAGAAATACATTTTTATGATAGAATCCAGAATATAATTTAATGAAACATTTCTTAGTAGCACTAAAACTAAGTAAGACCAAGTAATACAAGCAGGCCAGTTGATGATGATGATTTTTTTCCTTTTTCTTTTCTTTGTTTTATTCCTTCTTTGTTTTGTTTAGTTTTTTTTAGTTTTGTTTCTCCTAGGTGGTCTAGTCTACTGCACTATTGCTGATATCAATAGAACAGAAACTAACTGAATATATTAAATTGTATCAAGTGAAGTTTTTTAAAAGGTAGCTTATAGATTCTTAACCTTTAATACTCATAACTAGCCAGAGTTCGATATAAATTCTTTATTTATTGATCCATAATATTCATTGTTTGCTGAGTCCACCAAAGATGAAGCACTGAATACGTAGATGTTAACACTCAATAAAAACGTGTTACTTGGGCTTCCCTGGTGGCGCAGTGGTTAAGAGTCCACCTGCCGATGCAGGGGACACGAGTTCGTGCCGCAGTCCGGGAAGATCCCACATGCCGCGGAGCGGCTGGGCCCGTGAGCCTGCGTGTCCGGAGCCTGTGCTCCGCAATGGGAGAGGCCACAACAGTGAGAGGCCCGCGTACCGCAAAAAAAAAAAAAAAAAGAAAAAAAGAAAAGAAAACGTGTTACTGCCTTTAAAATATCAGTGTACTGCCATATAACTTGAGAGCCAAAACTGGAACATTTCAGTTAATCCCATGTCAATTCAGGATAATTTGCTATAATACATCTGGCATACAAAAGGGAATGAAGAGAAGATATTCATGACATACCTGCACAGAAAGGAGAGGTTATGAATAAACTGATTGACTAATGACTGCCTGTAGTTTTCTCAAAAGCAACTTAGATGATATTATACATGTATATTATTCTTAACTTTATACGCCAAATAGCAACATTTTCAGAGTATAGATGGAGAGATTCACCATTTAAATACTACCGAATGCATAAAATTTTTAATTGTAATTTTGCTACTACAAAATAGAAAACTATTTTAATGCCAATATAAAAGGGAGCATTTTCAAACTATCCCCCTTATAGTCCTCTTTAATGATAGTTTGTTTCTATGAATTTTATTAGACTGTATGAAATTGCTATTTTGTAAATAAAATAGTCAAATATTGGTAATTCTATATGATTTAAAATAAATATATATTTATAGTCTAAACCTTTATAACTAGCTAAATGTAACTGCTCGCCATAAAAATTGAGTAACCATCCTAGTTGTATTTTGTTCATGTCCTTTTGAAGTACAACCTGACCAACTTGATTAATATTAGAAGGATTAAAGATACCCTGACCTTGATTTAGAGATTCAGAAAACACTCTACACTACTTACAAACTATTTTTAAGAGTAAGTTACTAATGTTTCAGGGACTAATCTTGTATTTATCGTTTTTAAAATAATTTTCTCACTGAAAAGGTAACATTTGTCTTTTTTTCTCTAAGATCTGGAAATGCATCTGATTTTACCCTATTTTTCTATATATCACAGCAAAGTATCATGTCCTTTAACTACACAGTGCTATGAAATGATGGTACAGCTCTAATCTGGGGCTGTTTCTTAGAAACCTATCACCATTACCACCACACATACCCAAGTTTCTCTTCGCTGAGTTGGGAAATGGCAGTGGTACCCATGGAATGTGTTTTAAGCATGTGATAACTGGTAGAAGATAGACCTTAATTACATCTGAGTCATAGAAATAGCCACAGAAAATGTTAGGAACCTACAAGTATAAGTCACCGAATAGAAGTTCGTATTTAACATTAGACCAGTTGAATGGACTGTGAAGGTCTAGGGATGCATGACATCTAATGAAAAGAACGAGAACAGAGAAATAGCAGAAAGGAGAGGCTTTCCCCAAATTAATAAGCGTTTGTAACAAAGTTGAGCAAGGCGGCTGGTAAAGAACACACATTTTTGCAGGAGTAGAGAGCAGCTCTTTAGTGGAAGGTCATGTATAATGTACAATGGAGGAATGCTAAATTTCCAGTTGATATTCTGATGTAGGGGGAGAATTCAACACAGATGTTGATATTGTGAGATATACTTCTTCACTTTTAGATAATTAGAGGCACAGATAATCTAGATGATTACCCAAATATCACATAGTTAACCAAAATCTGTTAGATGGAAATGAACCTCTGGAATATTCCAGTCTGGAACTCTTTCTAAAAAAGAAAAAAATCACTTTTCCCCTAAAGCATTTTGGCAGAAGTTCAGATGTTGATAGTGTTTAAGACTCCGCGTATGACCCGTGACACCAGATTGCCTCCTGGGATGAGGTTTTTTGATTTTGATCAAAGCCTACAGAAAGCTGAATTTCATGGCCTATTTGTAACATGCCTGCAGATACTTGAGAGTCACTACAGTTCACTGTGCCTGTAGTTTTGAGACCCCATCTATTACTGCCACAACTTCTATTCAAGTCTACTCTTCTCTGATCTCATCTGTAGACAGTAAAGTCCTGGACTACAGTCTGATCAAAGCAGTATCTGAAGAAAGCAGGTGATGCCTGACCTGAGTGACTGTGACAGTCAGATGACAGACCATCTCAGGTATGCTTTTCAGATTCACTAATCCTAGGTGACGTAGGGTCATATCAATTTTATGACAACTCGGGGAACCATAATTATGTTTTAAAAACTAGGATCTAAAAAAGAATTTGCATACAGACAACTGAATTGATACACAGTTGTCTAACTTCAGTGAAGTGGAATGCCTTCAGGTGATTTTCTGCTTGTCTCTAAATTTTGGCTTCTCCTCTGAATAAAACCAGGATGTACAGAGGTATGAATTGGGTTAACGTGTCATTCTTGATAAATAAAGATGAAAACACTTGGACAGGGAATGAGGAACCCCCTGTTCCAGACTCAGTTTGGTATGCAGAACTGAAGATGAATCCCAAGATTTTCACCCATGATGTACACACCTTGTATAATCCTCTCCCCTTGAGAGGGGTGGACCTGGCCTAATCAGGTAACCTTTTTAAAAGAGGGTGTAGAGGTCAGAGGTGGCAGAAGTCAACAAACTGCCTTGTTGTGGAGAGAGCCACATATTCGGGAATGTCAGGTGATCTCTAGGAGCTGATAAAGGCCCCTGGTTGACAGTCAGCAAGAAAATACTGACCAAGCCCTATAGATATAAGAGATTTAATTCTACCAATAATCACTGGGTTTGGAAGAAGTCCCAAGCCTCAGATGAGATTGCATCCTGTCCAACCCCTTGATTTAAGCCTGAGCAGAAAACTCAGTCATGTTGTGCCCAGACTTCTGATCTATAAAAACTGTCAGATAATAAATGAGAGTGTTGTAATCACTAAATATTTGGTAATTTGTTACACAGCCATAGAGAACTAATACACCTGGTATCGCTATTAAATAATTGGATGACCTTGAGCAAGGTCTTTTCCTCTCTCTGTGTCTCAACTTTCTCACTTCTATCTTAAGATAATGTTTAAGACTGTATCTGCTGTAGATTTTTAAAATTCTATAAAATGATGCTACTCCTTCATTAAAAGACAGCAGCCCTGGAAGAGAATAAAGAACTCTGTAATATACCAGGAGTAAATTCACTACCTTGTTCTCATTGGCATTACATTATACCCAAATGGACTAACAAAAGGTGAAGTAAACACTGGCTCTAGTCCCTCATTTGAATATTTAGTTGCACCACAAGAGGCTAATAACAAGACAGGAATGAACACATGCTTCAGTATATTCGACTCCTGTAAGCAGCCTATTTGCTTCATAATAATTAGTTATCACGGGAATTTTGCATTGAAATTCCAGGAGACCTTTCCATCAAGAAGAGGCAAGGAAAGTGTTTACATTTTGATCCATTAAAATTTCATTTTATCATCAGGTGTGCTTTGAGATGTATATCTTCATAGGACACACATTAATTTTTATTCTTCATTTGGTCATTGGGTTATTTTTTTTAGAAAGTAGACATGTGCATCCACAGTGTATTTTCAGTATAAAATGTAATGACTGTTATGCACAAATTAGGATTTTCAGTCAACTTTTTCAAGTAAAAACTCCACTAAGTGTGTAAGTTGGGTTATTTTCTATACAATAAAGTATCAACCACGCAGGAAAATTTGTATCTCATAATAGGTCCAAATTCATTCCTATGATATCAGAGAATCAAATTGGGCCACTGAATCAGAACAGATAAAGTAGTGGAGGAAGCCTTTCTGGGATCAAGAAAGATTAGCAATAGAGTGAATATGAAATTTTGTAACCGCTATTTTCCCTTGAAATACCTTGTAACCTAGACCTGTTGTGACACGTCAAACAAAAATGTTGTTCACTCTACCAGTGTGGAATTAATTACGTTACTTGTAAGAACATACCACTGGGCTTATAGCAGTTACTTCATAATTTAATAAAGTTTTCTCCAAAAATAACGACACACAAACAGCTATAATGCAAATAGCTTGAAGAAGAGATGAGCAATTCATTACCCAACCCACCATGTACAGCTATTTGACTTTGTATAGTGTAATACTTATTTTGCCTTCATTCCCTAGGATGTACTCTGAGTCCTAGTTGCATTAACAATGCCCCAACAGAGACTTCTGGGAAGATGGCAGAAGAGTAAGACAAGGAGATCACCTTCCTCCCCACAGATACACCAGAAGTACATCTACACGTGGAACAACTCCTACAGAATACCTACTGAACGGTGACAGAAGACCTCAGACCTCCCAAAAGGCAAGAAACTCCCCACGTACATGGGTAGAGCAAAAGAAAAAAGAATAAACAGAGACAAAAGAATAGGGACGGGACCTGCACCAGTGGGAGGGAGCTGTGAAGGAGGAAAGGTTTCCACACACTGGAAGACCCTTTGCGGGCGGAGACTGCGGGTGGCAGAGGGGGAAGCTTCGGGGCCGCGGAGGAGAGCGCAGCAACAGGGGTGCGGAGGGCAAAGCGGAGAGATTCCCGCACAGAGGATTGGTGCCGACCGGCACTCACTAGCCCGAGAGGCTTGTCTGCTCACCTGCCGGGGCGGGCGGGCCTGGGAGCTGAGGCTCGGGCTTTGGTAGGAGCGCAAGGAGAGGACTGGGGTTGGCAGCATGAACACAGCCTGCAGGGGGTTAGTGCGCCACGTTTGGCCGGGAGGGAGTCCAGGGAAAAGTCTGGACCTGGACCTGCCAAAGAGGCAAGAAACTTTTTCTTCCCTCTTTGTTTCCTGGTGCGTGAGGAGAGGGGATTAAGAGCGCTGCTTAAAGGAGCTCCAGAGACAGGCGCGAGCCGCAGCTAAAAGCGCGGACCCCAGAGACGGGCAGGAGACGCTAAGGCTGCTGCTGCAGCCACCAAGAAGCCTGTGTGCAAGCACAGGTCACTATCCACACCCCCCTTCAGGGGAGCCTGTGCAGCCCGCCACTGCCAGGGTCCCGTGATCCAGGGACAACTTCCCCGAGAGAACGCACGGCGCACCTCAGGCTGGGGCAACGTCATGCTGGCCTCTGCTGCCGCAGGCTCGCCCCGAACTCCGTGCCCCTCCCTCCCCCCGGCCAGAAAGAGCCAGAGACCCCGAATCAGCGGCTCCTTTAAGCTCGTCCTGTTTAAGCGGAAAAACAGACGCCTTCCAGCGACCTACACGCAGAGGCGGGGCCAAATCCAAAGCTCAGACCTTGAGAGCTGTGAGAACAAAGAAAAGAAAGGGAAATCTCTCCCAGCAGCCTCAGAAGCAGCGGATTAAAGCTCCACAATCAAGTTGATACACCCTGCATCTGTGGAATACATGAATAGACAACGAATCATCCCAAATTAAGGAGGTGGACTTTGAGAGCAAAATTTCTGATCTTTTCCCCTTTTCCTCTTTTTGTGAGTGTGTATGTGTATGCTTCTGTGTGAGATTTTGTCTGTATAGCTTTGCTTCCACCATTTGTCCCAGGGTTCTATCCGTCCATTTTTGTTTGTTTTTTTGGGTTTTTTTTTCCTCTTAATAGTTATTTTTTTATTTTAATAACTAACTTTATATTTTATCTTAATTTATTTCATTTTACTTTATCTTCTTTCTTTTTTTCCTTCCTTCCCTCCTTCCTTCCTCCCTCCCTCCCTCCTTCCTTTTATTCTACCTCTACTAATGCTTTCTTTCTACTTTTTCTCCCTTTTATTCTGAACCCTGTGGATAAAAGGCTCGGTGCTGCAGCCAGGAGTTAGTGCTGTGCCTCTGAGGTCGGAGAGCCAACTTCAGGACACTGGTCCACAAGAGACCTCCCAACTCCACATAAGATCAAACGGCGAAAATCTCCCAGAGATCTCCATCTCAACACCAGCACCCAGCTTCACTCAACGACCCGCAAGCTAGAGTGCTGGAAATCCTATGCCAAACAACTAGCAAGACAGGAACACAACCCCACCCACTAGCAGAGAGGCTGCACAAAATCATAATAAGTCCACAGACATCCCAAAACACACCACCAGACGTGGACCTCCCCACCAGAAAGACAAGATCCAGCCTCATCCACCAGAACACAGCACTAGTCCCCTCCACCAGGAAGCCTATACAACCCACTGAACCAACCTTAGCCAATGCGGACAGACACCAAAAACAACGGGAACTACGAAAGTGCAGCCTGCAAAAAGGAGACCCCAAACACAGTAAGATAAGCAAAATGAAAAGACAGAAAAACACACAGCAGATGAAGGAGCAAGATAAAAACCCAGCAGACCTAACAAATGAAGAGGAAATAGGCAGTCTACCTGAAAAAGAATTCAGAATAATGATAGTAAAGATGATCCAAAATCTTGGAAATAGAATAGACAAAATGCAAGAAACATTTAACAAGGACCTAGAAGAGCTAAAGATGAAACAAACAATGATGAACAACACAATAAATGAAATGAAAAATACTCTAGATGGGACCAATAGCAGAATATCTGAGGCAGAAGAACGGATAAGTGACCTGGAAGATAAAATAGTGGAAGTAACTACTGCAGAGCAGAATAAAGAAAAAAGAATGAAAAGAACTGAGGACAGTCTCAGAGACCTCTGCGACAACATTAAACGCACCAACATTCGAATTATAGGGGTTCCAGAAGAAGAAGAGAAAAAGAAAGGGACTGAGAAAATATTTGAAGACATTATAGTTGAATACTTCCCTAATATGGGAAATAGTTAATCAAGTCCAGGAAGCACAGAGAGTCCCATACAGGATAAATCCAAGGAGAAATACGCCAAGACACATATTAATCAAACTGTCAAAAATTAAATACGAAGAAAACATATTAAAAGCAGCAAGGGAAAAACAACAAATAACACACAAGGGAATCCCCATAAAGTTAACAGCTGACATTTCAGCAGAAACTCTGCAAGCCAGAAGGGACTGGCAGGACATATTTAAAGTGATGAAGGAGAAAAACCTGCAACCAAGATTACTCTACCCAGCAAGGATCTCATTCAGATTTGATGGAGAAATTAAAACCTTTACAGACAAGCAAAAGCTGAGAGAGTTCAGCACCACCAAACCAGCTTTACAACAAATGCTAAAGGATCTTCTCTAGGCAAGAAACACAAGAGAAAGAAAAGACCTATAATAATGAACCCAAAACAATTTAGAAAATGGGAATAGGAACATGCATATCGATAATTACCTTAAATGTAAATGGACTAAATGCTCCCACCAAAAGACACAGATTGGCTGAATGGATACAAAAACAAGACCCTTATATATGCTGTCTACAAGAGACCCACTTCAGACCTAGAGACACATACAGACTGAAAGTAAGGGGATGGAAAAAGATATTTCATGCAAATGGAAACCAAAAGAAAGCTGGAGTAGCAATTCTCATATTAGACAAAATAGACTTTAAAATAAAGACTATTAAAAGAGACAAAGAAGGACACTACGTAATGATCAAGGGATCAATCCAAGAAGACGTTATAACAATTGTAAATATTTATGCATCCAACATAGGAGCACCTCAATACCTAAGGCAAATACTGACAGCCATAAAAAGGGAAATGGGACAGTAACACATTCATAGTAGGGGACTTTAACACCCCACTTTCACCAATGCACAGATCATCCAAAATGAAAATAAAGGAAACACAAGCTTTAAATGATACATTAAACAAGATGGACTGAATTGATATTTATAGGACATTCAATCCAAAAACAACAGAATACACATTTTTCTCTAGTGCTCATGGAACATTCTCCAGGAGAGATCATATCTTGGGTCACAAATCAAGCCTTGGTAAATTTAAGAAAACTGAAATTCTTTCAAGTATCTTTTCTGACCACAACGCTATGAGACTAGATATCAATTACAGGAAAAGATCTGTAAAAAATACAACACATGGAGGCTAAACAATACACTACTTAATAACGAAGTGATCACTGAAGAAATCAAAGAGGAAATCAAAAAATACCTAGAAACAAATGACAATGGAGACACGACGGCCCAAAATCTATGGGATGCAGCAAAACAGTTCTAAGAGGGAAGTTTGTAGCAATACAATCCTACCTTAAGAAACAGGAAACATCTCGAATAGACAACCTAACCTTGCACCTAAAGCAATTAGAGAAAGAACAAAAACAACAAAAAAAAAAAACCCCAAAGTTAGCAGAAGGAAAGAAATCATAAAAATCAGATTAGAAATAAATGAAAAAGAAATGAAGGAAATGATAGCAAAGATCAATAAAACTAAAAGCTAGTTCTTTGAGAAGATAAACAAAATTAATAAACAATTAGCCAAACTCATCAAGAAAAAAAGGGAGAAGACTCAAATCAATAGAATTAGAAATGAAAAAAGAGAAGAACTGAAACTGCAGAAATACAAAAGATCATGAGAGATTACTACAAGCAACTCTATGCCAATAAAATGGACAACCTGGAAGAAATGGACAAATTCTTAGAAAGGCACAACCTGCCAAGACTGAATCAGGAAGAAATAGAAAATATGAACAGACCAATCACAAGCACTGAAATTGAAACTGTGATTAAAAATCTTCCAACAAACAAAAACCCAGGACAAGGTGGCTTCACAGGCGAATTCTATCAAACATTTAGAGAAGAGCTAACACCTATCCTTCTCAAACTCTTCCAAAATATAGCAGAAGGAGGAACACTCCCCAACTCATTCTATGAGGCCACCATTACCCTGATACCAAAACCAGACAAGGATGTCACAAAAAAGAAAACTACAGGCCAATATCACTGATGAACATAGATGCAGAAATCCTCAACAAAATACTAGCAAACAGAATCCAACAGCACATTAAACGGATCATACACCATGATCAAGTGGGGTTTATTCCAGGAATGCAAGGATTCTTCAATAAATGCAAATCAATCAACGTGATACACCATATTAACAAACTGAAGGAGAAAAACCATATGATCATCTCAATAGATGCAGAGACAGCTTTCGACAAAATTCAACACCATTTATGATAAAAACCCTGCAGAAAGTAGGCATAGAGGGAACTTTCCTCTCAACATAATAAAGGCCATATATGACAAACCCACAGCCAACATCGTCCTCAATGGTGAAAAACTGAAAGCATTTCCACTAAGATCAGGAACAAGACAAGGTTGCCCACTCTCACCACTCTTATTCAACATAGTTTTGGAAGTTTTAGCCACAGCAATCAGAGAAGAAAAGGAAATAAAAGGAATCCAAATCGGAAAAGAAGAAGTAAAGCTGTCACTCTTTGCAGATGACATGATACTATACATAGAGAATCCTAAAGATGCTATCAGAAAAATACTAGAGCTAATCAATGAATTTGGTAAAGTAGCAGGATACAAAATTAATGCACAGAAATCTCCTACATTCCTATACACTAACGATGAAAAATCTGCAAGTGAAATCAAGAAAACACTCCCATTTACCACTGCAACAAAAAGAATAAAATACCTAGGAATAAACCTACCTAATAAGACAAAAGACCTGTATGCAGAAAATTATAAGACACTGATGAAAGAAATTAGAGATGATACAAATAGATGGAGAGATATACCATGTTCTTGGACTGGAAGAATCAACATTGTGAAAATGACTCTACTACGCAAAGCAATCTACAGATTCAATGCAATCCCTATCAAACTACTACTGGCATTTTTCACAGAACTAGAACAAAAAATTTCACAATTTGTATGGAAACACAAAAGACCCCGAATAGCCAAAGCAATCTTGAGAATAAAAAACGGAGCTGGAGGAATCAGGCTCCCTGACTTCAGACTATGCTACAAAGCTACAGTAATCAAGACAGTATGGTACTGGCACAAAAACAGAAAGATAGATCAATGGAACAGGATAGAAAGCCCAGAGATAAACCCACGCATATATGGTCACTTTATCTTTGATAAAGGTGGCAGTAATGTACAGTGGAGAAATGACAGCCTCTTCAGTAAGTGGTGCTGGGAAAACTGGACAGGTACATGTGAAAGTATGAGATTAGATCACTCCCTAACACCATACACAAAAATAAGCTCAAAATGGATTAAAGACCTAAATGTAAGGCCAGAAACCATCAAACTCTTACAGGAAAACATAGGCAGGACACTCTATGACATAAATCACAGCAAGATCCTTTTTGACCCAGCTTCTAGAGAAATGGAAATAAAAACAAAAATAAACAAATGGGACCTAATGAAACTTCAAAGCTTTTGCACAGCAAAGGAGACCATAAACAAGACCAAAAGACAACCCTCAGAATGGGAGAAAATATTTGCAAATGAAGCAACTGACAAAGGATTAATCTCCAAAGTTTATAAGCAGCTCATGCAGCTTAATAACAAAAAAACAAACAACCCAATCCAAAAATGGGCAGAAGACCTAAATAGACATTTCTCCAAAGAAGATATACAGACTGCCAACAAACACATGAAAGAATGCTCAACATCACTAATCATTAGAGAAATGCAAATCAAAACTACAATGAGATATCATCTCACACCAGTCAGAATGGCCATCATCAAAAAATCTAGAAACAATAAATGCTGGTGAGGGTGTGGAGAAAAGGGAACCCTCTTGCACTGTTGGTGGTAATGTAAATTGATACAGCCACTGTGGAGAACAGTATGGAGGTTCCTTAAAAAACTACAAATAGAACTACCATATGACCCAGCAATCCCACTACTGGGCATATACCCTGAGAAAACCATAATTCAAAAAGAGTCATGTACCACAATGTTCATTGCAGCTCTATTTACAATAGCCCGGAGATGGAAACAACCTAAGTGTCCATCATCGGATGAATGGATAAAGAAGATGTGGCTCATATATACAATGGAATATTACTCAGCCATAAAAAGAAACGAAATTGAGCTATTTGTAATGAGGTGGATAGACCTAGAGTCTGTCATACAGAGTGAAGTAAGTCAGAAAGAGAGAGACAGATACCGTATGCTAACACATATATATGGAATTTAAGGGAAAAAAATGTCATGAAGAACCTAGGGGTAAAACAGGAATAAAGACACAGACCTACTAGAGAATGGACTTGAGGATATGGGGAGGGGGAAGGGTAAGGTGTGACAAAGCGAGAGAGAGGCATGGACATATATACACTACCAAACATAAGGTAGATAGCTAGTGGGAAGCAGCCACATAGCACAGGGAGATCAGCTCGGTGCTTTGTGACTGCCTGGATGGGTGCGATAGGGAGGGTGTGAGGGAGGGAGACGCAAGAGGGGAAGAGATATGGGAACATACGTATATACCTAACTGATTCATTTTGTTGTAAAGCAGAAACTAACACACCATTGTAAAGCAATTATACTCCAATAAAGATGTTTAAAAAAATGCCCCAACAAATAAGAAAATATTTTGATTGATACACAGAAAGCATAATAATTAATCGTTATTAGTTAATAACTGATTAAGAGATAAGAAGTGACGATTGACTTACTCATTCCTATGTTCGTTCAATTAATGTCCCTTTAATAAATGCATTTCATGTGATATGTTCTTGGAGGCCACATAATTAAGATACAGTTCTTCCCAAGTACATGCATATAGTATAAGCGGAGACAGGGTTATTGGGATGAACTATGGAGAAATGACAGTTCATCTTTATATGCATTAAGTGAATTTATTTTGATACAAAACAACAGAAATCCTCTCTAGCTAGCTTTTATGCATTAAATTAATGGTTAATTCCAAGTTAAGTTCACTTACAGTAAGTGGAAATTCTGAGACTGGAATTGAGGTGCACACCTGGTACTCCAAATAACTTACAAGTCATCAAAAGAGACATAATAGATGCTACTATGAGATGAGATATATTAATTAAGAGAAACTGATTATTAAAAGCTTGAAATACAGAGTGTCAAAAAAGAAAGTACTATAGACAGGACCATCATCAGGGACAGGAAGAGGAAAGGAAGCCATGTACAAAACAGCACAAAGAATCAGAAGGAAGAGAGATTCCAGAATAACTTGGAATTCAAGGAGATTGTTTCAAGGTCAAAAGGAACCAACTTCTTCAAGGAAGTGAAGCAGAAAGAAGACTGGGAAAGGTCAATACTTTGGAAGAAAAAAAGCCTAAAAAATGAGGCCATATTGTTCTCCCAGATCAGTTACAGTCGAGTGAAAGCTGTTCGAGTCCAGAGTAGAAGTTAAACCTGGAAATGGATAGTGTTTAACAATGGCGTGAGGGGGACAGACAAGTTGCTATGCCTTCCCCTGCAGGTTATGGAAACAGTGAAAATGTTTGACATCAGAGACACCAGAAAGTAAGGGATTATGTATAAAAGAGAAAAGAAAGAATAAGAAGCATATGTTTTGTGAACGGTATAAAAACATGATTTTTGGCTATATTACATCGGCTGTTGGTAGGATTAAGTGAAATGAGGCAAATAAAAAGCAGCACAGTGCCTAACACAGAGAAGCCATTCAATAAAGGATAACTTAGGGTACGACTCTTAGTTTATGTTCTTCTTCAGATCCTTTAATGTTTAAATCCTCATGTCTCACATAATCTGTTACCATGTTTTCTCCATTCCATGAGTGGTAACCAGAGCGAACCAAAAAAGTTTACTCATGCTCTTACACAAACACACAGTAATCTTCCATCACTAACATAAATTGACCACAGGTCTTCATTAAAATATTCTCAAACCTGAAAAATTTGAACTTATCCCACTGCAGGATAAGGGAGGGCTCAGCAAATGAGATGGCAACAGCAAAAACCTACTGTGGTGAGTCCATAACGAATCTTGGTTTTAACCAGATAATCAATTTCACCCCCAAAATTCAATTCTCTTAATGTTTTCCAGAAACATAAAAAATCTGGGTTATCCTTCCCACTTGATAAATTGGAAGATTGAGATTGACACATACACATTATTATGTATAAAATAGATAACTATTAAGGACCTGCTGTATAGCACAGGGAACTTTACTCAATACTCTGTAATGGAAGGACTTCCGGGAAGATGGCGGAAGAGTAAGACGCGGAGATCACCTTCCTCCCCACAGATACACCAGAAATACATCTACGCGTGGAACAACTCCTACGGAGCACCTACTGAACGCTGGCAGAAGACCTCAGACCTCCCAAAAGGCAAGGAACCCCCCACGTACCTGGTTAGGGCAAAAGAAAAAAATAAACAGAGACAAAAGGATAGGGACGGGACCTGCACCAGTGGGAGAGCTGTGAAGGAGGAAAAGTGGCCACACACTAGGAAGCCCCTTCGCGGGCGGAGACTTCAGGTGGCGCAAGGGGAAAGCTTCGGAGGCGGAGACTGCGGGTGGCGGAGTGGGGGAGCTTCAGAGCCGCGGGGGAGAGCACAGCAACAGGGGTGCGGAGGGCAAAGCGGAGAGGTTCCAGCGCAGAGGGTCGGGCCGACCGGCACTCACCAGCTGAGAGGCTAGTCTGCTCGCCTGCCGGGGGGGGCGGGGCTGGGAGCTGAGGTTCCGGCTTCTGTCGGAGCGCCGGGAGAGGACTTAAGTTGGCGGTGTGAACACAGTCTGCAGGGCGTTAGTGCACCGCGGCTAGCCGGGAGGGAGTCCGGAGAAAAGTCTGGACCTGCCGAAGAGGCAAGAGACTTATTCTTCCCTCTTTGTTTCCTGGTGCGCGAGGAGAGGGGATTAAGAACGCTGCTTAAGAGAGCTCCAGAGACGGGCGGGAGCCGCAGCTGAAAGTGCGGAGCCCAGAGACAGACATGAGACGCTAAGGCCGCTGCTGCCGCCACCAAGAAGCCTGTGTGCGAACACAGGTCACTCTTCACACCCCCTTCCGGGGAGCCTGTGCAGCCCGCCACTGCCAGGGTCCCGGGATCCAGGGACAACTCCCCCGGGAGAACGCACGGCGCGCCTCAGGCTAGCAACGTCACGCCGGCCTCTGCAGCCGCAGGCCCGCCCCGCACTCCGTGACCCTCCCTACCCCCCCCCCCCACCCCGGCCTGAGTGAGCCAGAGCCTCCGAATCAGCGGATCCTTTAACCCCGTCCTCTCTGAGCAAAGAACAGACGCCCTCCGGCGACCTACAAGCACAGGCGGGGCCAAATCCAAAGCTGAGCCCCTGGAAGCTGTGAGAACAAAGAAGAGAAAGGGAAATCTCTCCCAGCAGCCTCAGAAGCAGTGGATTAAAGCTCCACAATCAACTTGATGTACCCTGCATCTGTGGAATACATGAATAGACAACAAATCATCCCAAATTAAGGAGCCCTGTGGATGAAAGGCTCTTGGTGCTGCAGCCAGGAGTCAGTGCTGTGCCTCTGAGGTGGGAGAGCCAACTTCAGGACACTGGTCCACAAGAGACCTCCCAGCTCCACATAATATCAAACAGTGAAAATCTCCCAGAGATCTCCAACTCAACGCCAGCACCCAGCTTCACTCAATGACCAGCAAGCTACAGTGCTGGACATCCTATTCCAAAAAACTAGCAAGACAGGAACACAACCCCACCCATTAGCAGAGAGGCTGCCCAAAATCATAATAAGTCTACAGACACCCCAAAACACACCACCAGACGTGGACCTGCCCACCAGAAAGACAAGATCCAGCCTCATCCACCAGAACACAGGCACTAGTCCCCTCCACCAGGAAGCCTACACAACCCACTGAACCAACCTTAGCCACTGGGGACAGACATAAAAAACAACAGGAACTACAAACCTTCAGCCTGCAAAAAGGAGACCCCAAACACAGTAAGATAAGCAAAATGAAAACACAGAAAAACACACAGCAGATGAAGGAGCAAGATAAAAACCCACCAGACCTAACAAATGAAGAGGAAATAGGCAGTCTACCTGAAAAAGAGTTCAGAATAATGATAGTAAAGATGATCCAAAATCTTGGAAATAGAATAAAATGCAAGAATCAGTTAACAAGGACCTAGAAGAACTAAAGATGAAACAAACAATGATGAACAACACAATAAATGAAATGAAAAATACTCTAGATGGGACCAATAGCAGAATAACTGAGGCAGAAGAACGGATAAGTGACCTGGAAGATCAAATAGTGGAAATAACTACTGCAGAGCAGAATAAAGAAAAAAGAATGAAAAGAACTGAGGACAGTCTCAGAGACCTCTGCGACAACATTAAACGCACCAACATTCGAATTATAGGGGTTCCAGAAGAAGAAGAGAAAAAGAAAGGGACTGAGAAAATATTTGAAGACATTATAGTTGAAAACTTCCCTAATATGGGAAAGGAAATAGTTAATCAAGTCCAGGAAGCACAGAGAGTCCCATACAGGATAAATCCAAGGAGAAATACGCCAAGACACATATTAATCAAACTGTCAAAAATTAAATACAAAGAAAACATATTAAAAGCAGCAAGGGAAAAACAACAAATAACACACAAGGGAATCCCCATAAGGTTAACAGCTGATCTTTCAGCAGAAACTCTGCAAGCCAGAAGGGAGTGGCAGGACATATTGAAAGTGTTGAAGGAGAAAAACCTGCAACCAAGATTACTCTACCCAGCAAGGATCTCATTCAGATTTGATGGAGAAATTAAAACCTTTACAGACAAGCAAAAGCTGAGAGAGTTCAGCACCACCAAACCAGCTTTACAACAAATGCTAAAGGAACTTCTCTAGACAAGAAACACAAGAGAAGGAAAAGACCTACAATAACGAACCCAAAACGATTAAGAAAATGGGAATGGGAACACACATATCGATAATTACCTTAAATGTAAATGGACTAAATGCTCCCACCAAAAGACACAGATTGGCTGAATGGATACAAAAACAAGACCCATATATTTGCTGTCTACAAGAGACCCACTTCAGACCTAGAGACACATAGACTGAAAGTAAGGGGATGGAAAAAGGTATTTCATGCAAATGGAAACCAAAAGAAAGCTGGAGTAGCAATTCTCATATCAGACAAAATAGACTTTAAAACAAACACTATTAGAAGAGACAAAGAAGGACACTACATAATGATCAAGGGATCGATCCAAGAAGAAGATATAACAATTGTAAATATTTATGCACCCAACATAGGAGCACCTCAAAACATAAGGCAAATACTGACAGCCATAAAAAGGGAAATCGACAGTAACACATTCATAGTAGGGGACTTTAACACCCCACTTTCACCAATTGACAGATCATCCAAAATGAAAAAATAAGGAAACACAAGCTTTAACTGATACATTAAACGAGATGGAGTTAATTGATATTTATAGGACATTCGTTCCAAAAACAACAGAATACACATTTTTCTCTAGTGCTCATGGAACATTCTCCAGGAGAGATCATATCTTGGGTCACAAATCAAGCCTTGGTAAATTTAAGAAAATTGAAATTGTATCAAGTATCTTTTCCGACCACAACGCAATGAGACTAGATATCAATTACAGGAAAAGATCTGTAAAAAATACAAACACATGGAGGCTAAACAATACACTACTTAATAATGAAGTGATCACTGAAGAAATCAAAGAGGAAATCAAAAAATACCTAGAAACAAATGACAATGGAGACACGACGACTCAAAATCTATGGGATGCAGCTAAAGCAGTTGTAAGAGGGAAGTTTATAGCAATACAATCCTACCTTAAGAAACAGGAAACATCTCGAATAAACAACCTAACCTTGCACCTAAAGCAATTAGAGAAAGAAGAACAAAAAAACCCCAAAGTTAGCAGAAGGAAAGAGATCATAAAAATCAGATCAGAAATAAATGAAAAAGAAATGAAGGAAACGATAGCAAAGATCAATAAAACTAAAAGCTGGTTCTTTGAAAGGATAAACAAAATTGATAAACCATTAGCCAGACTCATCAAGAAAAAAAGGGAGAAGACTCAAATCAATAGAATTAGAAATGAAAAAGGAGAAGTAACAACTGACACTGCAGAAATACAAAAGATCATGAGAGATTACTACAAGCAACTCTATGCCAATAAAATGGACAACCTGGAAGAAATGGACAAATTCTTAGAAAGGCACAACCTGCCAAGACTGAATCAGGAAGAAATAGAAAATATGAACAGACCAATCACAAGCACTGAAATTGAAACTGTGATTAAAAATCTTCCAACAAACAAAAGCCCAGGACCAGATGGCTTCACAGGTGAATTCTATCAAACATTTAGCGAAGAGCTAACACCTATCCTTCTCAAACTCTTCCAAAATATAGCAGAGGGCGGAACACTCCCCAACTCATTCTATGAGGCCACCATTACCCTGATACCAAAACCAGACAAGGATGTCACAAAGAAAGAAAACTACAGGCCAATATCACTGATGAACATAGATGCAAAAATCCTCAACAAAATACTAGCAAACAGAATCCAACAGCACATTAAACGGATCATACACCATGATCAAGTGGGGTTTATTCCAGGAATGCAAGGATTCTTCAATATACGCAAGTCAATCAATGTGATACACCGTATTAACAAACTGAAGGAGAAAAACCATATGATCATCTCAATAGATGCAGAGAAAGCTTTTGACAAAGTTCAACACCCATTTATGATAAAAACCCTGCAGAAAGTAGGCATAGAGGGAACTTTCCTCAACATAATAAAGGCCATATATGACAAACCCACAGCCAACATCATCCTCAATGGTGAAAAACTGAAAGCATTTCCACTAACATCAGGAACAAGACAAGGTTGCCCACTCTCACCACTCTTATTCAACATAGTTTTGGAAGTTTTAGCCACAGCAATCAGAGAAGAAAAGGAAATAAAAGGAATCCAAATCGGAAAAGAAGAAGTAAAGCTGTTACTCTTTGCAGATGACATGATACTATACATAGAGAATCCTAAAGATGCTACCAGAAAACTACCAGAGCTAATCAATGAATTTGGTAAAGTGGCAGGATACAAAATTAATGCACAGAAATCTCTGGCATTCGTATACACTAATGATGAAAAATCTGAAAGTGAAATCAAGAAAACACTCCCATAGGAATAAACCTACGTAATAAAACAAAAGACCTGTATGCAGAAAATTATAAGACACTTATGAAAGAAATTAAAGATGATACAAATAGATGGAGAGATATACCATGTTCTTGGATCGGAAGAATCAACACTGTGAAAATGACTCTACTACCCAAAGCAATCTACAGATTCAATGCAATCCCTATCAAACTACCACTCGCATTTTTCACAGAACTAGAACAAAAAATTTCACAATTTGTATGGAAACACAAAAGACCCCGAATAGCCAAAGCAATCTTGAGAATGAAACATGGAGCTGGAGGAATCAGGCTCCCTGACTTCAGACTATACTACAAAGCTACAGTAATCAAGACACTATGGTACTGGCAGAAAAACAGAAATATAGATCAATGGAACAGGATAGAAAGCCCAGAGATAAACCCACGCACATATGGCCACCTTATCTTTGACAAAGGAGGCAGGAATGTACAGTGGAGAAAGGACAGCCTCTTCAATAAGTGGTGCTGGGAAAACTGGACAGCTACATGTAAAAGTATGAGATTAGATCACTCCCTAACACCATACACAAAAATTAGCTCAAAATGGATTAAAGACCTAAGTGTAAGGCAAGAAACTATCAAACTCTTAGAGGAAAACATAGGCAGGACACTCTATGACATAAATCACAGCAAGGTCCTTTTTGACCCACCTCCTAGAGAAATGAAAGTAAAAACAAAAGTAAAGAAATGGGACCTAATGAAACTTCAAAGCTTTTGCGCAGCAAAGGAAACCATAAAGAAGACCAAAAGACAACCATCAGAATGGGAGAAAATATTTGCAAATGAAGCAACTGACAAAGGATTAATCTCCAAAATTTATAAGCAGCTCATGCAGCTTAATAACAAAAAAACAAACAACCCAATCCAAAAATGGGCAGAAGACCTAAATAGACATTACTCCAAAGAAGATATACAGAGTGCCAACAAACACATGAAAGAATGCTCAACATCACTAATCATTAGAGAAATGCAAATCAAAACTACAATGAGATATCATCTCACACCAGTCAGAATGGCCATCATCAAAAAATCTAGAGACAATAAATGCTGGAGAGGGTGTGGAGAAAAGGGAACCCTCTTACACTGTTGGTGGGAATGTAAATTGATACAGCCACTGTGGAGAACAGTATGGAGGTTCCTTAAAAAACTACAAATAGAGCTACCATATGACCCAGCAATCCCACTACTGGGCATATACCCTGAGAAAACCATAATTCAAAAAGAGTCATGTACCACAATGTTCACTGCAGCTCTATTTACAATAGCCCGGAGATGGAAACAACCTAAGTGTCCATCCTCGGATGAATGGATAAAGAAGATGTGGCACATATATACAATGGAATATTACTCAGCCATAAAAAGAAACGAAATTGAGCTATTTGTAATGAGGTGGATAGACCTAGAGTCTGTCATACAGAGTAAGTCAGAACGAGAGAGACAAATACCGTATGCTAACACATATATATGGAATTTAAGAAAAAAAAATGTCATGAAGAACCTAGGGGTAAGACAGGAATGAAGACACAGACCTACTAGAGAATGGACTTGAGGATATGGGGAGGGGGAAGGGTAAGCTGTGACAAAGCGAGAGAGAGGCATGGACATATATACACTACCAAACGTAAGGTAGATAGCTAGTGGGAAGCAGCCGCATAGCACAGGGTGATCAGCTCGGTGCTTTGTGACTGCCTGGAGGGGTGGGATAGGGAGGGTGGCAGGGAGGGAGACGCAAGCGGGAAGAGATATGGGAACATATGTATATATATAACTGATTCATTTTGCTGTGAAGCTGAAAGTAACATACCATTGTAAAGCAATTATACTCCAATAAAGATGTTAAAATAAAAAAAAAAGAAAATACTCTGTAATGGCCTACATGGGAAAAGAATCTAAAAAAGAGTGGATATATGTATATGTATAACAGATTCACTTTGCTGTATACCTGAAATTAACATAACCTTGTAAATCAACTAGACTCCAATAAAAATTAAAAAAAAAAATCTGGGTTACTGAAGTCTGAAAACTGATAAACAAAACAAAATTAAAAAAAGAAAGTAAACTTCTCAGTTTAAAGAATGCTCAGAAGTGATGGACCTTTGATTTATTTTTTCAGTCTCCTGAAACCTGACTGCTCGTCTGTGAGGATATTTTCCTCACATTGCACAGAATTCTGAAACGTATACTTTTATGTACGTCATCTCCAAGTCATAAAAAACATCTCTGATTAACGTTGTAGGCAGAGCTAACCTATAATCAAAATCACAACTGGTAATCATTTCAACACTAGTATACATCCAGCTGATTATTTTGACATGGATTTCCTGATGAATGACTACATGTCCAAAGCTGAATTCATCCCTTCTGTAAAAACACGAGCTTTTCGTATTTATTTATAATTCTTCTAGTCAGCCAGTTCTAAATTGGGATCATTTTAATTATTTCTTTTTGCTCCCTACATCCAACCAGTTGCCAAACCTGATTATTCCACATTCACAGTATCTCTCTGTTGACTTCACTTTTTCTCATTTCTACTTACATAATCCTAGTTTGAGTCTCTGATGTCTTTTGCTGAAGTTGTTCAATGAACTTCTATATAACATTGGAATTACAACTATAAAAGTGAACTCTTGGGCTTCCCTGGTGGCGCAGTGGTTGAGGGTCCACCTGCCGATGCAGGGGACACGGGTTCGTGCCCCGGTCTGGGAGGATCCCGCGTGCCGCGGAGCGGCTGGGCCCGTGAGCCATGGCCGCTGAGCCTGGGCGTACGGAGCCTGTGCTCCGCAACGGGAGGGGCCACAACAGTGAGAGGCCGGAGTACCGCAAAACAAACAAACAAACAAACAAAACAAATGGTCAGGTGTCCAGGCAAGCTGAGTCTTAGAGGGCACAGTAAAAGGGATTAGAAAATGAAGAGGAAACACATTTTCACACTAAAGTCATAGAATAGTTAAAAAGGAAGATAAACCCCTCTGATTATATACAAACTTCTATTTCAGAGATTAGCAAACTATGGTCTGGGGTCCAGATATGACCCCTGGCATGATTTTGTGTGGCCTGCGAGTTGATTTTTTTTTTTTTTCACTTTTAAAGTATTGTTAAAAACAATAAAGAGAAAAAGGAAAAGAGAAGGAAAAAACAAACAAGACTATATGACAAAGATAGTGTGTGGTCTGCAAAGCCTAAAATATTTGCTTATGGTCAAGTTTACCAACCCTAGCATGTAGCATATGATTATTTCCATTTAGACCTAGGGAGCAGCTAGTTTTGCATGCAAACACAAATATACGTGATTGGTGGGATTCCTACTACAGTCACACATAAATTCATGGAATCCCAATTATAGTCAAAGCTTAGTATTGACCGTCACACAGGCATACATCAGTACGGACACTCAGTACCAAATTCTAGCCAGGCTGCTGGTAGCTACGTGTTTATTTCTCTTGGCAAGGGAAATAAAGTCCCTGGCAACGCTGAAGGCTCACGATCCACCTTCCAGTAACTAACCAACCTCTAATAAATATATAATTGTGCCTTTGATATTGTTTTACTTTAGTTTTTCCTTCCAAATTTATCCACACCTTCTCCTCCAATGAAAGAAGCAATTGTCTTCTGTGTCTTAAAGATGAAACCTCTGCGTTTTCTCTGCTTGTTTAGGGCAAGAAATGAAGTGCTGCCTCTTTAACTGGCAGAAGCGCACGGCTCGGTGGGTCTGCAGGATCCCCTCAGCCTGGAGCAAAATATTGTCCCCGGGTGGGGAGAGGAGGATCACCCTGCCATACCTCCCGGGGGTGTGTAAGTCTGAATAGAGCTGGCTTTTGGACTGGTCCAGGGGGAAAAGGCTGCTGGCCAGGCTGCGCTCGATCTTGGCCAGGCTGTGGCTGGGAGCGACCAGGCGCTCCAGGTCGCCCTTGGGCTGGAAGCGGTTGAGCGCGCCGAGGCCGAAGGTGATGGTCAGGACCGCGGGCACGGTGAGGAAAAAGACCGGGTGCCGGCTCACGCACGAGCCCAGCCTGTGGCAGGACGACTGGAACCCTCTGCGAAGCACCTGCCGCAGCATCCTCTACCAGGTCTAGCACAGTGACAGGTGCAGCACCAGACCCTCTCACTCGTCACGGTCACCTGGCTTCACGATCGCCCACCTCGCGGTCTCATCGCCGCCATGCCAGCAATCCACACCTAGCCCTCCGCCGTCCCTTTATCTCGCGCCAGCGCTTTTCCAGGTGCTTCTCTGGCACACTCTCTTTGCACTTTTTCACACACAGCAGCAGGTGCTACGAGACAGCAAATTCTTTTCTCTCTCTCTTTTTTTTTTTTTGGCCGGCGGCGGGGCATGCGGGATCTTAGTTCCCTAACCAAGGATGGACCCTGCTCCCCCTGCAGTTGAAGCGCGGAGTCTTAACCATGGGACCTCTAGGGAAGTCCCAAAGGGTTAGCAAATTCTTAAACTGCCCGTTTCCTGCGGCCTCAGACCCCGGTTTCCGCTGCGCTCCCTGCCTGAGCCCCCGGATCTTTAAGTCTCCATCTCAAGGCAACCCTCCTACCCCCACCCATTCCGGCAGGTTCGCCCACCCTCCTCGGGGGAGGTGGCCAGTGTGGACCGGTCCACCTGAGTGGATTTCCTCTCCTCCCGGATGAACTGCGTTTCCTAACTAGAACTCTGTAAAATGGGACTCCGTAAACATGTTAATACCTGTCCCACTAGAGGGGGTCAGAGAGGAGTGGGTGGTGAAAAAAGCGAAATACTCTTTAAAGAATAGTCATTTTTTGGTAAGAATTTTTGTTGTTGTTGTTGCCACCTCCTCCCTTGGCAAGGAAATGGAAGAATCAATGAAATGAGGATGATGGCCCAATAAATTATGGGCTTTTTAGAGCCAGAGAGGCTGGTGGAAGGCGGACTTGAGAAGACAACTTTGAACACGTTCCAATATCCTCTACACACTAATTTTGTTTTGATTGGATGACAAGCAGCAGACAGGGCTATGCTGCATTTTTAATAAGTCAGTGTGTGCAGGTTCTTTGCAATACACCGCTCAAAACCCGCAGCTGCGGACTGCACAGAAGTGGAATCTCTGCCGGGGCGCATGGGCTCTCCCCAGAGGAGAGGGCCCTGGAGCAGCGGCCTTGGCAGTTGGTGCCAGCACCTAGCGATCAAATGTATGCCCTGCAGGTACGCAATTCTTTATGCTCATCAGGACTAAAAAGAAAGAGTTCTTAAAGCTGAACCGTCATCCCCTGGGCGCCCTCCGCCACCTCAGTTGGTTCTCCCCTGAGCCAAGCCTTAACTCCGCCTCTGCACTCTGTTTGGCTCCCTGAAGGTGGGTAGTTGGGATGCTGAGCTACTTTCCTGCTCTGAGCTGAAATCCAGCAGCAAACTGGCTACATTGTTAGTTACAAACCAACAAGAGGAAAGTTACAAACATTGAGACAAGAGGAAAAGGGGAAGTGGCAAAGAGGCTCACAATTGCGTTTGACTGATGGGGAAACATGAGACATTTATTTTTTGTGAAAGGAAAAATCAGACTTCTGGAGGGTTCAATCACTTCAACCTTGGCAGGACTACCTCTAAAGCATTAGAAGAGTGTGCTCTGGGCATTTGCAGATTCATATTTTAACAGTTTTAACTATCTTGAGGCACATAGTAGTTCACTTTAATATTCCGTTTATATATTTGAAACTTTTATAGTAAAAGTTAAAAGCAAGAATATGTGTCTTTCTATATATATACAAAAAGGTACATATAGATTCAAAAGATATATAGATATAAGCAAATATATAAAATATATATACAGGGCTTCCCTGATGGCGCAGTGGTTGAGAGTCCGCCTGCCGATGCAGGGGACACGGGTTCGTGCCCTGGTCTGGGAAGATCCCACATGCCGCGGAGTGGCTGGGCCTGTGAGCCATGGCTGCTGAGCCTGCGCGTCCGGAGCCTGTGCTCCGCAACGGGAGAGGCCACAACAGTGAGAGACCCGCGTACCGCAAAAAAAAAAAAAAAAAAAGGAAGTATACAGGAGGACTGCATAGATTATATGCAAATACTGTGCCATTTTATATAAAGGATTGAGCATCCACAGATTTTGGTATCAGTGGGAGTCCTGGAACCAAGTCCATGCAGATACAAGGGATGACTGTATAAGAACAAAACAGATAGGACTTGGTGATGATGAAATCTGAGTGCATACACTAGAAGCGAAGCATGGTAATTCTTGAATGTACAACTTGCATATGTGAGAATAAAAGCAGTATCCAGCTCTGATTTCAGTCATAGTAATAAAGGGATATATAAGAGTAGTGAACTCCACGAGCAGACACATCTAGGTTAAAAAATACTAACTCTTGGGAAAGTTGGACAGCCGCATGTAAATCAATGAAGTTAGAACACACCTTCACGCCATGCACAAAAATAAACTCAAAATGATTTAAAGACTTAAATATAAGACACAACACCATAAAACTCCTAGAAGAGAACATAGGCAAAATATTCTCTGACATAAATCTTACCAATGTTTTCTTAGGTCAGTCTACAAAGGCAACAGACAATAAAAAAGCAAAAATAAATGAATGGGACCTAATCAAACTTACAAGCTTTTGCACAGCAAAGGAACCATAAACAAAATGAAAAGAAAACCTGTGGACTAGGAGAAAATATTTGCAAATGATGTGACCAACAAGGGCTTAATTTCCAAAATGTACAAATAGCTCATACGACTCAATAACAAAAAAACAACCCAATCAAAAAATGGTCAAAAGACTTAGACAGACAGTTCTCCAATGAACATACACAGATTGCCAACAAACACATGAAAGGATGCTCAACAACACTAATCATTAGAGAAATGCAAATCAAAACTACAATGAGGTATCACCTCACACCAATCAGAATGGCCATTATCAAAAATCTGCCAACAATAAATGCTGGAGAGAGTGTGGAGAAAAGGGAACCCTCTTGCACTGTTGGTGGGAATGTAAATTGATACAGCCACGATGGATGGAGAACAGTATGGAGGGTCTTTAAAAAACTAAACATAGAACTACCATATGACCCAGCAATCCCACTACTGGACATATACCCTGAGAAAACCATAATTCAAAAAGAGTCATGTACCACAATGTTCACTGCAGCTCTGTTTACAATAGCCAGGACATGGAAGCAAACTAAATGTCCATCGACAGATGAATGGATAAAGAAGATGTGGCACACATATACAATGGAATATTACTCAGCCATAAAAAGAAATGAAATTGAGTTATTTGTAGTGAGGTGGATGGACCTAGAGACTGTCATACAGAGTGAGTAAGTCAGAAAAAGGAAAACAAATACCATATGCTAACACATATATACGGAATCCAAAAAAAAAAAAAAATTCTGAAGAACCTAGAGGCAGGACAGGAATAAAGATGCAGACGTAGAGAATGGACTTGAGGACACGGGGAGGGGGAAGGGTAAGGTGGGACGATGTGAGAGAGTGGCATGGACATATATACACTACCAAATGTAAAACAGATAGCTAGTGGGAAGCAGCCGCATAGCACAGAGAGATCAGCTCGGTGCTTTGTGACCACCTAGAGGGGTGGGATAGGGAGGGTGAGAGGGAGACGCAAGAGGGAGGAGATATGGGGATATATGTACACATATAGCTGATTCACTTTGTTTTACAGCAGCAACTAATACAACATTGTAAAGCAATTATACGCCAATAAAGATGTTAAAAAGAAAAAGTGCATGGGATTTCAGGTCAGACGACAGGGGTTTGGTGGACATTTGGTCAAGGATCTCTCAACAAAGTTGTAAAAAACATTACTAATTTGGCTGAAATTCCTCCAAATTTTGCTGTTCAACCATGGTTTTCCCAAAATTGTCTGCAAATCAGCCTTTTTTTCTTCCTTTCCAAGTCGTAGATACAGGGCACCAATTTCTGGCGCCTTTTACCTGTGGCAACAGAAACGTGCCATTTATATGAGGTACAGTTAGAGGAGTGGGAAGAGAATAGGACTGGAGACGTGCAAAATGAAACGCTAGCCCCATCGACACCATTTGCTCAGAATCTTGGTGCAGAGAAGTTCTCTTCATTGTGATGCCGAATTATGCCGCTGGATACAGAGCTTAGAGAATAAAGTGAAATAGAAACAACATCGATTTTAAGTCTCCACTAAGGATTGGGAGTCAGGATTGATTTAAGGTGTCATCACAAAAGAGATCTGAAGCTGTGTGCAAATCCCTTTGCCTCTATAGAATTCATTCTCCTTAATGTAAAATGAAGACAAAAAGAATTTCAAGGTAATGTCCACTTATAAAATGATAGCTGTCTATTCTTGAGGATATTTAAGAATCTGAATTAAAATTTTATACATTTTGTAATTTAAAATTCTTAATGGATTGTGTACATTTGTTGTAACAGAAAAAAACCACATATGATTAATTTTGCTAATATTTCACCATTATGGTTATTACAGTTAAAGTATTTTTTAAAATCTATGATTATGGTAATCCATGACTTCCACAAATTCTAATAAGGCAAGAATATTTCCTAGATATAACCACGTTGAGGGAAGTCATCAAAAAGGCATGACCACCAGTTGAACCCTGGAGCTTGACCTGGGCAACTGGAGGCTCCTCACCTGCTCCCCTGTCCTCAGAATGTGCATTCCCTTTGCCTTCTCCACTCCCAGAAGCTGCCCCAAGGATACAGCCCTGAGTTAATAACTTGATGATGGGACTATCTCAACTGTACGTGACTGCACATATTTAAAGCCTCTATATAAATTTTCAGATTCTGGCAAGCTAATGTAGAGATCTACTCGTCTTTTGGTGCTCAAGACAAGCCTTGTAAGTAAGTTCCCTTGTTTATTAAAGCTGCCACCTGCCAATCTAGAGACTTCTGCCTCTTTCTTTGGTCTCTCCATGCCCTTCACCTACAGGGGCTGGTTTCAGATTACGCCTGGGAAGTGCCTGAGGAGATTTGGAACCAACATTCCAAAAATGGGCTTCCTAATGCAAATCAGAAACCAAAACGGAGGCCACAATTTGAATAGTCCCCTAGACCAATAACTCATAGTCACAAAACTGTCCTGATTCCCTTGAAATGATAACTCTGACCTTAAACAAAACTTAAGTTTTCTTCATAGCAGCACAACCTTATAGCTTCCTAGCCAACTGGCTACAAACAAGTAAGCATACACAGTGCTATTATCTTATAAAGGAACAAAGTTTCTAGTAACCAATCACAATAGAAAACAATGTTCAAAAAGAGAGCACAGAAATAAGCCCACACACTTATGGTCAATTAATCTATGACAAAGGAGGCAAGAATATACAATGGAGAAAAGGCAGTCTCTTCAATAAGAGGTGCTGGGAAAATTAGACAGCCACATGTAAAGGGATGACATTAGAACATTCTCTAACACCATATACAAAAATAAACACAAACCTAAATGTAAAGCCAGAAACCATAAAACTCCTAGAGGAAAACACAGAACACTCTTTGACATAAATCATAGCAATATTTTTCTATATGTCTCCTAAAGCAAAGGAAATAAAAGCAAAAATAAACAAATGGGACCTAATTAAACTTAAAAGCTTTTGCACAGTGAAGGAAACCACTGACAAAATGAAAAGACAATCTACTGAATGGGAGAAAATATTTGCAAATGATAACCAATAAGGAGTAAATAGCCGAAATATATAAATAGCTCATACAACTCAACATCAAAAAAACAAACAACCCGATTAAAAAATGGGCAGAAAACCTGAACAGACATTTTTTCCAAAGAGGAAATGCAGTTGACCAATAGGAACATGAAAAGATGTTCAACATTGCTAACCATCAGGGAAATGCAAATCAAAACCACAATGAGATAGCACCTCACACCTAAAAGTTTTGATTCTATATTTTATATAATAAACCTGCTTCTCATTTTAATAGTTCTCCGATAAAATTTTAAAAGATTAATAATGGCATCTAGTTCCACCTACAGCGTGGTCATTACTCTCAAACTGTAAACCTTATGGACTTTTAGCTGATACCAGAGGTACTCAGCACAGTGTCTCTACTGGAGTTTGGTTGACACCACAAAGTTTCCCTGCATTGCATATCTTCTTACATCATAGGCATGCAGCAAATAATCTCTGCTAGAGTTTCCAAAGTCTTGCCCTGCACATCTAAAACTTAGCCCTTGCCAAATCATGTATGGGGAATCCACATGCAGATTTCTAAGCCCTCACTTGGTTTCTTTCACTCTACTTTTGCCCTGCAAAGTCTAGCTTTTCAGCATCCCTAAACCATTAAATACTCTCTTACTGTCCATTATAGATATATGGGAAAATGAAAAAAATAAAACTAGTATTTATTCAGTACTTTTTTTTTGTGGTACGCGGGCCTCTCACTGTTGTGGCCTCTCCCGTTGCGCAGCACAGGCTCTGGACGCGCAGGCTCAGCGGCCATGGCTCACAGGCCCAGCCACTCTGCGGCATGTGGGATCTTCCCGGACCGGGACACGAACTCGTGTCCCCTGCATCAGCAGGTGGACTCTCAACCACTGCGCCACCAGGGAAGCCCAGTATATTGTTATTTAAAACGCTATTGTACTTTTAAATATTAACAATTAAATTTTCTTTTTTAAAAACCTTAGAGTAAGTATTGAGCATCTTCTCCATGCCTTGGTGAATTGTCATTGTCATACTTCTAAGTTGGTACAATGGACTGAATGTTTGTGTCCCCCCAAAATTCATGTGAAACACTAATCCCAATATTACTGAATTTGGAGGTGGGGCCTCTGGGAGGTAATCAGGTCAAGAAGGTGGAGCCCTCATGAATAGGATTAATACCCTCATAAGAAGAGGCCAGAGAGCTAGCTATCTCTCTTCCTGCTATGTGAGGGTACAAGAAGTCAGCCATCTGCAACCCAGAAGAGGGTTCTCACCAGAATCCGACCATGCTGTCACCCTGATCTTGAACTTCAGCCTCCAGATCTATGAGAAATAAATTTCTGTTGTTCACAAGCTGCTTAGTCTACAGTACTTTGCTATGAAAGCCCAAGCTGACTAAGACAGCTGGGATCAGCTTCCAATATTTCATCCTTTGCACTTCTAATGTTGTGAAATATCTCTCAGACTTCCTTTAATTATGAAGATTTTTGCCAGTGCCATTTCCTTTAGGAAAACTTTAGCCTTTTATCACAACCACTTTCTTCATTCATCTCCATAAGTTCACCTTTACTAAATTCCTCTGACTGCATATCTCATGTCTACAGAAGGGAAACGGCATCAACACTCCCGCATCCGTTATCTCTTCTATAGAAAACTCCATTTATGTGCCATCTGAGTTGCACTTCCAGCATCATCGCTTTTATTTCTTAGTGGCACTTTTTCTTTGTTGGCCAACTCTCTTTTCCAATTATGCATTTTTGCAAAATGTCATGTGGGTTTGTCACTGAGAGGCAAAGGCAATGTAATTACATGCTGTGCTGTCTGTACCTGAACTGAATAAGAGATACGCAATGACCACTCAATGACAGACGTTGGAAAAAACAGGCACATCCGTTATTCACAGAGTGATTCGTGGATTAAAGAGTTAGCAATGGGGCTTCCCTGGTGGCGCACTGGTTGGGAGTCCGCCTGCCGATGCAGGGGACACGGGTTCGTGCCCCGGCCCGGGAAGATCCCACATGCCGCGGAGCGGCTGGGCCCGTGAGCCATGGCCGCTGAGCCTGCGCGTCCGGAGCCTGTGCTCCGCAACGGGAGAGGCCACAACAGTGAGAGGCCCACGTACCGCAAAAAAAAAAAAAAAAAAGAGTTAGCAATGATGTTTGCACTTTATGTAATTCTTCCCAGTTAATACATGGTAGTAACTAAAATTGGAACCATGTCGTCTGTGGACTGGTGTTATCTACTGATTTCAGTGGTAACTAAAATATTTGTATATCAGAGCTGTGAGAAGTAAGGACTGCCTGGACTAGATTCTGTGCGTGCAAAACGCATATAGTCCCTGCCTCCAGAAGGGAAAAAGCAGATATTAAGTAAAACAAAAGCAAAAGCAAACAAACAAAAACAACTAACTACAAAGTGTAGTAAGTACTCTGAAGGAAAAAAGTAAGGGAGTATGGAGGCCTGTTAACAGTGGGAAATGATGTATTCAAAGAAGGGGTCATGAAAGGATATTTGATACGTTCTCGGAAAGATGAATTTTAACTAACATGCCAAAGAGGGTGTGGGGAAAGCATTTCAAGTAAATGGAACACAAGACACACACAAAAGTCATCATGAGTAAGGGATCAACTCACCCCAGTAAGTGAAATAAGCCCTTCTGACTGAGCATGGTGTGTATAATGTGTGTGTGTTGGGAAGACGTAAAATAAAGGAAGTAAAGGAAGCAAGCAGGGGTCAGACAATACTGGATATATCAGGTGCGCTGTGAAGAAAAATGGAAGGCAACATAGGAGTTTTGAGCTGATAAATGATACATTTGCATTTGAAAAGAAAAATAGTATTTCTGTTCTTGCCTTGACAAATTAGCTTATCTTCTGACTATAAACAACTATAAAAGCTGGACAAAATATACAAAATACCTTTCACTTGCAGGCTTTGGAGAGCAACCAACCCAAGGTGATGAGCCTCAATGGAAAGCTCAGAAAATAAGCCCCGCATACCAGCAGGCTATCTCTCCGAGGGTGTTTTAAAGGCTCTATTTAGGGAAATAAGATCCATAAAAATGTCAGACATTCAGTTTAGGACTCAAGACAGCTCTGATTTTTGTGGGTGGGCAAGGGGCAGTAAACTGAAGAAAAACAAGCTTTAATGCACTTGGCTGTTTCCTAAGCTGGCCTTGTACAAGGATGTACTCTGGGAAGCTGAGTAGCAATTTCAGAAGCCACAAAGTCCTGAAGACATGCTAGAATTTAGCAGTGGCAAAAGTGAAGAAACCTTCATCTTTTAGTAGAGACACCAAAGACCACACCCTAGGAGGAAGAACCATACGTTAGGAGTAAGGGCAGAGTTGAAATAAACTCCCCTTTATGAAGCTAAAAATGCAAGTGTTGACAAGATCAACTAGGAATTGACAAGATCAACTACTAGGAATTTACGTATCTTCCAGAACAAACCATATTTTAGAGGAAAATAACACAACCCAGATCCTTAAAATCTATAATATCTTGTAAAATCTATGGCAAACAGTAAACCTAACCAATACTAAAGAAATAAGAAAATAATAATTAAGGAAAATTTTGCTCCCAGCCTAAATGACATAATAGGAAACAGATAGCCTCAATAAACTAAAATACTAAGAGATTATTTCTTTAAACTTAAAATTGCAAAATATTCCTTAGAGAAATTAAAGAAGACCTAAGTAAATGGAGTAACACGTCATGCTCATGAATCATAATATGGAATATCAGTAACTATTAACTCTTATTAACTATTAACTCTCTTCAAATCAATCTGTCAGTTCAATAATGCTCAGTAGGCTTTATTCAGCAAATTGATGCTAAAATTCATATGGATATACAAGGAACATATAATAGCAAGAACAACTCTGAAAAAGAACAAAAGAAGAACCTACTGTACCCGACTTCAAGACTTACAATGTTATAGTAATCAAGGCAGTGAGGTATTGAAGCAAAGGTAGATACACAGATCAAAGGTATAGCATAAAGAGTAGAAATACACACTTACATGATCAATTGATTTTTGGCAAAGGTGCCAAGGCAATACAATGGGATAAATCACAATCTTTTAAAAAAGTGATGCTGGTTTAAAAGAAATGAGCCTCAACCTTTACCTGACACTACATATACTAATTAACTAAAATAGATCATACAACTAATTTAAAACCTAAACCTATGACATTTCTAGAAGAAATCACAGGTGAAACTTTAAGTAACCATCGGCTTACAAAGATTCTTAAATACAAACTACAAGAAAATAAATCAATAAATTGCACTTCATCAAAATGAAAATTTTGCTCTTTAAAAGATATTGTTAATATATTTTTAACATTATAATTATATTTTATATAATATAATGAAAAGGCAGGTCACAGACTGGCAGCAAGTATTTATAAAACATATATCTGACAAAGGAAATCTATCTAGAGTATATGAAAAACTCTTACAAATTCAATATTAAGAAGCATAGAGCCAATTTTTAAGAAGTAGGCAAAACACTTGAATGGATACTTTGCTAAAGAAGACATGTGGATGGAAAACAATCAGATGAAAAGAGTTCTATATCATTCATCATTAGAGAAATGCACTTTAAAACCACAATGGGACACCAAAACACACCCAGAAGAATATTTAAGATTAAAAAGATTGAGCATAAGTGTTGCTGATGATTTGTCAAATGAAACTCTCACACTTTGCTGTTTTGAGTCATACAACTAGCTTGGAAAACACATTTGCAGTTTCTTAAAAAGTGAAATATAAGGCTACCATGTGACCCTTCCATCCTACTCCTAGGTATTATTTGCCCAAATGAATATATATCCGCACACAATACTCTGAAGCTATACCCCTAATAGCACCAAACTGGAAATAACTCAAATATCCATCAACAGGTAAACAGATAAACAATTAGGGGTATATCCATAAAATGGAATGTTACTCATCAATACAAAGGAATAAACTATCATTACACACAAAATAGATAAATCTCAAAGTAACTATGCTAAGTAAGCAAAGCCAGACAGAAAAGAGAAGACACTGCATGGTTCCATTTATATATGATTCTAGAAAATCCAGAGAGATTTATAGTGAAAGAAAGCGGCTCAGCAGCTGCCTGGAGCAAAGGGAATAGATAGAGAATAAGACGACGTGTACAAGGGGCAGAGGAAAATTTTGTGCAGTGTGTCCATTTCTATGATTGTTTCAATCATTTCAGACATTATACATATGTCAAAACATATCAGATTGTAAAATTTAAATATGTGCAGTTTATTATGTCAAACCTGTTTAAAAATAAGGAAAGAGAAAAAACATTTCCCGTTTGCAGTTTTTGGTTTCATTGTGGGGAATGTACTGAAAAGGGAAAGAGTGTAAGGGGAGAAGCTAGCCAGCTTCTGAATTTTTCTAGGGACTGTGGCAGAGGTTATTGATTGCAGAGGCACATAAAGAATTGAGAGATATTTGCAGGTAAAATGTGCAGCGCTTAATGCTAGATTGGATATGGGGGGGTGAGGGGGAGAGAGAGAGAGAGGATTAAAGCAGGACTCAGGTTTCGTCCTGTTCAACTGGAGATTCTTTTGCATGCTATAGGGAAACCTGGACTTATAGGAGGAGGAAAACAAAACTGTTCGATTCAGTTTTGAGAATGTAGCGTTTGTTGCTCATGTAAAGCTTTACAACTGGACAAGTTGAATAGGAATTTGGATATATGGGTGTGGTTTGGAGATTTTAAAATGGGGATTCATTAGACATATGATGGTAAATGAAGCTTTAAAAATATTAAGGAGGGAGACACAAATGGAGAAAATATTACTTGGAAAGAGAAGAGGCCAAGAAAGAGATGTGGCAACTTCTTATCTATGAAGATGAACCAATGAAAAGACTAAGAGGGAGTCTCTAGAACAGGGGTCCCCAACTCCCGGGCCACTGACCGGTAGCGGTCCGCAGCCTGTTAGGAACCAGGCCGCACAGCAGGAGGTGAGTGGTGGGTCCCATCACTCCCCATCGCTTGCATTACCTCCTGAACCATCTCCCCGCACCCCACCGCCCCCATCCGTGGAAACATCGTCTTCCACGAAACCAGTCCCTGGTGCCAAAAAGGTTGGGGACTGCTGCTCTAGAACATTACAGTGACTATATACCACGTTTGTGCTGAGTGAATGAATGAATAATTACTTTTCCCAGATCCTTTCTTTGTAGTCTATCACCCCTTCCTAAGAGGTGTAGAGGCCCAATGGCATTATCTTTCTTCAAAATTAGATGAATTAGTGACTTTTGCTTAATAATTTAATTCTTCTTCCAAACAGTTGCCATTAACAAAAATTTTAAATTAGATATTCAGTCCTTTAGATAGTTTGGGAACATCTGTTATATTAAAAATAACTATAAATACATCTCCTGGGAAAATTACTTTTCAAAGTAACAATTATTTACATCTTAGCTGAATGAATTAAAAAACTGTATTAACTTGAGGAGAGAAGGGTTTTGAGAAGGACAAAAAAGGAGCAACCACACAAAAAAAGTAATAAGAGGAGTGAAATAGAATGATTCACATTGCCTGATACCTAATTGTGCCCCTAATAACCTCATTCTTCAAATTTCTGTAAAAAGTGTCACATAGATGTAAATACCTAATAATGAATGACTCACGATTAACAAGGACTTTAAATGTCACAAATATCAGTGAGAAACCGGGGCAAAGAGTCTACAATTTGTTTACAGGAAGCAAAAGCTTGCATACTTGAATTATCAGAGTGAGGATTTCTCACAATCACTTTTATTGTTGGGGAGATTTAAAATCTAGAGTGGATGCTAATATTTTTTAAATTTATTTTATTGACGTATAGTTGACTTACAATGTTGTGTTCATTTCTGCTGTACAGCAAAGAGATTTAGTTACACATGTATATATATACATTCTTTTCAACTTCTTTTCCATTATGGTTTATCACAGGGTATTGAATATAGTTCCCTGTGCTGTACAGTAGGACCTTGTTGTTCTATATGTAATAGTTTGCTTCTGCTAATCCCAAAATCACAATCCATCCCTCTCCCACCCCTCCTCCCCCTTGGCAACCACAAGTCCATTCTCTAGGTAGAGTAGAAGCTAATATTTACTGAGCCTTCGTTAATATTCCAAACGCTCAGACAATGTTCCAAGTGCTTTACTTGCACTGATTTGTAGTATTCACAAGAGCTCTTTACACTGTTCTTTTTCTTGGTTAGGAGCATAAGATACACAGAAAAGCTGAAAAAAACAATCCTGATACTGCACATCTAGGTAGCAAAGGAGACCGGATTTAAACCCAGAGAGTCTGGCTCCAGCATTTAGCTGCTTTACCACGCAGTTCCTCTTTACACAAAACCCTCTAACTACCACCAAACCAGCCCTCTGGAGGAGAATCACACAAGTGTGTTCTCCCTTAGGTCTCTTGAGATATCTGAATCTGGTTCACAGTTATCCTCTTGATTTTCTTTTGTACAGATTGGATAGTACCGGTTCATGAATGCTTATTTATACATCCTAGATTCCAGATCATCATTCTGATTACACATTTGAGATGTTAATTTTCTATTAAAACAATGTGCCTTGAATTTAAATCCATGCTCCATATTTGGCTAACCTCTGCAAAATAGTGAAGAACAATTAGTTTTACTGATCTAATGATTGTACTTTTATTAAAGAGGTCTGGAAATCACATGTGGGTTTTGATAAATTCGGTCTCAATGTTTGCTCCAATAGAATCTGTGGTCGGTCACTGAAATCTCCTGGTTACATTAATGTGGAAACTGAAGAGAGACCCCCTCAATCGTCTAGACAACTGCTATTATTTTAATCTAAATGCAAGATATAATTTTTATACATGCTGAATTCCATCAACTTAGCATTCACCCAATATTTAAAACACTATTTCTTAAAAGCATACTAGTTTTCCTTCTCAGTTTATATCAACCATATATTTGAATATCATTCCTTCTACATCTCCATTCATGTAACTGACAAATATTGTTAGAAAAGACAAAGTCAAACAAATGGCATTTTAGTAGACTCACAGCAATAGTCAATATTCTTTTCTTAGTATCTTCGTTGTAGTATGCATTTAAATATGAATAATCTTCAATTTTACATCAAAAATAAAGTTTTAATGTAAACTTTTGTGGATAAAGGAGCTCTGTGGCTTCAGTTTGTGAGGAAAGCAGAATCTACTTAAAACATCTGAAATCTCACAGTGATCATGTGGATATGCTATTAAAAAAACACTGTCTTACGGAAATTTTCTTTGTGAAAATTTGAAATACATTAGTTTGTATTATCGCCTAACAACTCTGAATATATTGATGTTTTGGTTTTCCGTTTTATGACATGAAGCTCAACAATAGTGCATTAAACAAACTCCTTGGCTCCAGGGCATTTTCTTGCAATTGCATTGAAGTTTTTCTTATAAAAATTACATATATGGTTTCTTTTTAAAAATTTTTTATTGGAGTATAGTTGCTTTACAATGTTATGTTAGTTTCTATTGTACAGCAAAGTGAATTAGCTATACGTATACATATATCCCCTCTTTTTTGGATTTCCTTTCTATTTAGGTCACCACAGAGCACTGAGTAGAGTTCCCTGTGTTATACAGTAGCTTCTCATTCATTACCTATTTTATACATAGTATCAACAGTGTATATATGTCATTCCCAATCTCCCAATTCATCCCACCTTGGTATCCATACATTTGTTCTCTATGTCTGTGTCTCTGTTTCTGCTTTGTAAAGAAGATCGTCTATACCAATTTTTTCAGATACCACATATATGCGTTAATATACGATATTTGTTTTTGTCTTTCTGACTTACTTCACTCTGTATGACGAATCAATCAAGAGAGTTAAGAGAGTACATGCTTCTAGGTTTCTCTTGGATTCTGGTTCCCATCACTAAATCTCACCTTGTTCTTCCCTTCTCTTAAACTCCTTTATTTATAACCAGCAAAAGGTTATATAATTGTCCTAAGACCTTTTTTTTTTTTTTAACACTGTCCTGATGTCTTCTCCAGTTAGAATAAATGTTCTTTGTTCCTCACAGCCTTTTCTCATCAGTATGCAACCTCACTAACCAACCATGACAGAGAAGAAATGAAAAGACATAAAATGTGGGAAGAATTAAATGAGAGAGTTGGATTTTCTGGCACTGGCAGAGGATGGATCAAGTGACTGACCAGGTATCTAAGGGGTTTTTTTTAACTTTTCTTCCAGGAAATTTTCTAGCAGTTAAGACAAGCAACTGATGTTATCCAAAGATACATCTAGAAGACACACACACAGAGGTCAGCTGACTATCTTTCACACAGTATGTACTGAATTTATCCTGACTTATGAAAAATAAAATGCATGGAGTTTTGGGGAAAAGTAAGTGCTACAAGTAATACTTAATAATCCAGCATTAATCTGTGATCAATCTTGAGTGTTGTATATCAATAGATATACAAGGAAACCCAAGATGAGAAATGAAAAGTTGCATTAAGTTGGTAACTTAGGGGTCTTGAGCTTTACTTTTCTTTTTCTTTTGTATTTTATTGGGTGTCTGATTTTCTAGTATGTAGCTAATACAGAGCCATGATTTTTATTCTAACATACATTTCTTTTTTGTTTGTCTTTTTGTCTAAAGTTATTTTTGATAAGGGTATTAAGTCTGATAGGAAGATAAAACTAGCAGATTTGACAGGATCAGTCTGATAAAGAGAAGTAGAAAACAAGACCAGAAATAAGTTTGTAAAGCTTAGAAAAGGAGATTAATTTTAGGTCTATTTAAGATGTGCACAAGTATTTCTGTCTAGAACACAAAATGTAGATTCTCCCTTAAAGGAATTTAAAAGTATATATATAAGACTGTTGCACAACACAAGATTATATAAGGTGTTTTCAATCCCACCTATCCAATTCATCACTTACATTCTTATAATTTCCAAACTAATAACGGAAATTGTCTCCTTTACTATATTGAAACAAAATTCATTGAAAATATAACCTTGACTACATACATATAGTTTTAAAATCAATAAAGGCCTACCTAACTGTTGTATAAAAGAAAATAAAAAGCATCATGGTAAATGAAATAAGCAGAGCAAGACAATCTTATAAGCAAAAAGAGTCCACAAAATTAACAGAATATTTTTAAGTCTGAGAATCCTTTGAGAACAAAATTAAAGGGTGCGCATGTGATTTTCAACTAGCATGTGAATGAGCTTTAATTTTGTTTGTAAGCAGGTGAAACATACTTCAAAGCCCATCTTAAGCAGAGTTCCGACATGAGAAAGAGTTACAAGGCAGAATCCCTCTCTATTGGGTATAAAGGTCCAGAAGCCCACCTTTCGGCTTTCTCTTTGTGCGCTGCTCTCCCTACCCTTTAAAGCAATGCCACTTAACAGTGATACACCAACTGGTGATGGTCTGCAAAACGTCTGTCACGGGTCTGCAATGATGTGCAGAATTTGATAGTAATCGTTTAGAAATTGCACAGCAATCGAACAGAGTAATTTTTTTAACATCTTTATTGGAGTATAATTGCTCTACAATGGTGTGTTAGTTTCTGCTTTATAACAAAGTGAATCAGCCATACATATACATATATCCCCATATCTCCTCCCTTGCATCTCCCTCCCACCCTCCCTATCCCACCCCTCTAGGTAGTCACAAAGCACTGAGCTGATCTCCCTGTGCTATGTGGCTGCTTCCCACTAGCTATCTATTTTACCTTTGGTAGTGTATATATGTCCATGCCACTCTCTCACTTCGTCCCAGCTTACCCTTCCCCCTCCCTGTGTCCTCAAGTCCATTTTCTACGTCTGCTGAACAGAGTAATTTTATGCCTGCTGAATCTATTGATAACAAAGTGGAAATTGAATTTTGTGTCTTTTTATTTCATTTTTTCTCCTGATTCATTTTTATTGTATTTTACAAAAGTATTGGTCCATGAAAGATTGAAAAAGAAAAGTTCATCCTTCAATCCAGATAACTGAGAAGGATTTCCCTAGATAGAACATGTGGCTGCATTTCAGAAAGAACTCCTGTATAGCCAGGTAAGATGCAAAACTACTGCCTTAGTGATTTATGCAATTTAAATTCTCTTTCTGTTGATGCAGAAAAGGTACAGATGCAATATGTCTCTATGGATGTAGCCTTATTATGGTTAAAAATGAGTCAGAAAAATCGTGTAGGAGAAAGACACCCTCTCTTCTCTTCCTTCTTTTTTTTTTGTCTTGAGAGCTGAGACTTCTTCTTCTCACCACATATCTAGAACTGTCCCTTTCTCATCCTCAACTTATGTCTTACTCAGATCTGGGCTAAGAAGTTGCCATATTCAACAGCTACTCTTCAATATTCACCATCTGTTTAACCATTTGTATGCTCAGGGCTGGTCTTTCCTTGTAAATAGTTCATCAGGTGATCATGGGAAATCAATAAATGTAAAGTTACAAATGACAATGTGTTCACATTCCTATGGATACATTCCTTTATGAAAAGAGAAATCTCAGCATTCTACAGTATTGTATCTTTACTGGGGCAACTTAGTGGGGGCTAGAGTCTATTAGGAACACTACATTGTGAAAGCACCCCTAAATTCCACACAGACATTTGTCCTCTTTCCCTATCCTTATGTCAAAACCTGCTTCTACTTCTCTTTCTGCAAGAAATGTAGCACTAGAAGTATTAGCAGATGTATTGCAAGAGATGTTCTCATTTGTTTTTCAAATGTAAGTGAGGGCATTAGGAAAGATGTACTATGGTACCTTACAAAGGGAAACTCAAAAATGGTGCTTACAGATGAATTACTATTTGTAGACTGTGACACCAGTTCCTACATTATACTGGAATTTCCCTGGGAAGCCAGAAGCATTTTAGAGTCTATGGACTCTGAAGAAACCTGTGAAAGAAGAAAAGAGAGAGAGAAAAGAAAACCAAGTGCCAATTCCCAACATTTCACAGTTTTAAGGGATTTTTGAAACTTTGACACTCACATACAATACTACATTCATTAAATCCAGGATAAGAATTCGTTTTCTACAATAAGGGGAAAGGGAGAAGTTGTCCTTGAGGAGAGAATGCAGTGGAAACGTAAATTGTCATCCATTCAGAATAGTTTTAAGTAAGATGTAGATGTGTTGTCATTAAGAGCATACACAAAAGACCCACAGACCTCCACAGTGTTCTGATGATGAAGAAATTGGCTATGATAAAAACAATTTTATAAACTAGTTCCATTTAGTAGTAGTGATGATGAGATGAATATAGGTCAATCTGTGTAGGAAAAGATGTGGTTTGTGAACATAGATTTTATGCTTCTCAATTATCTTGAGTTTTTAAATAAAATAAAGAAACACTACGAAGAAAATCTTGTGCATTTGTTAGCATAACAATGAATCTGGATATAGCATTCCACTTTAATAATCTTTATTGAGAGTGACACAAAAAGGGCTCTGGGGAAAGTGACAAGATGCATCATGAAAGCTAAAGATTGAAAAGGAAAAACAAAGGATTGTATAATATAGAATCCTCACATCCTTACTTTTCTTCTCTGTTTAAAAGGTGTATTGCATTATGGCTCCTGTGAGTCCAGTAATATACAACTGTGACCCATTTTTTATTCTATAAAATGGTCCCATCACTTTTGTAAGGTCCAGTAAAGAATCCTCACATCCTTACTTTTTTTCTCTGTTTAAAATGTGTATTGCATTATGGCTCCTGTGAATCCAGTAATGTGACTGTGACCCATTTTTTATTCTATAATATGGTCCCATCACTTCTGTAAGATCCAGTAAATCATGGCAGAATTAAATTGCTTAAGGTTCCACAGTCCTAGGAATCTTATATTGAAAAAATTGCAAACAGCTGCTGAAAGATTAAGTTCTACCTAAAGGGTTACATGTGTAGTCAGGTATTTCAGAAATAGATATAAGATCTCTGTGACACTGATTATCAAGTGTGTGTGTGTTTATGTATGTGTGTGTGTGTGTGTGTGTGTGTGTGTATGTAATATTGGATATTGATATACCAAACTCTAACAGGCTTAGCAGAGGCCAAAGATGATTCCTAAAGTAAAGGGAAGTTACTGAAGCAGTGTCTAAGTGAGCAAATAAGGTCACTGCATCTCTTCTCTATGCCCATTTCCACAGGAAATTTTAATATTATTTCCTGGTATACACCGGCTTTGAAATTGCTAAATGTGTCTCTGGCTAGGGGGCTCCAAGGAGCTTCGGTGCTTTATGTCTCAGCACAGAATTCAGCGAGAGGCAAAGTGATAGATAAGAAGTGATTTATTAGAGTAGGACTCTTGTGAGGCCTACAAGCAGGTGGGCGAGAGGGTACCACACCCTGAGAACTCAGGGGGCTACAGTTTTATAATCAAAGGAAAAGTGGGGAGAGGGAGAAGACCACCTTCTTCCTCATTCTTGAGTAGGTGTCAAGCTCCCATCATCACCTCCTCCTCCACGTCAGGTGGGGCAGGGGCGGGGCGGGGGGTTTCTTGTCCCTACGTGGTCAAGCAGGGACTGTCATGGCACAATGGAAATGAGCAAAAAGGTAGTAACATATATTAAAATACGGTAAATCATCTTAGGTTTCAGTATAATGTCACCCTTTCCTTATACTTTTTGTTTTTAGTTTGCCCAGAGGAGCATGTCCTAGGAATCATTAACGTATTGAGCTCACTGCGCAGGATGTGGGTCTTATTTCACCATTGTTTTATTGTGTTGGGGCACGTCTCATGCTTGCGTTGCATGGTTTTGTTGCTAAGCAAGTCTGCTTGGTTTTGTGGTTAAGTAAACCTGCTTTCTTGACTGATCATTAATTTACAGGGGTCACCCATACTTCTTTCTTTACTGACAATCCCCTAGTGGGATTAACTAATTACTTACTTTGTCCCTTTACACTGTCCCTATCAGCTTGATCAGGCATATTCCCAGCACACAGTCTTGTCCTAGCTATTGCATTTGTCTGAGAAATTATTCCTTAGAAATCCACATGGCTAACTGCTTCACTTCCTGCCTATTTGATTTAATGTCATGTTTTTGTTGATACCTACCTGACTACCCTGTTTAAAACTTCAGCTTGCACCTCTGGATACATACTACGCATGCCCAATCACCTTTACCCTGTTCTCTTTCATTATTCTTTAGTACTTTCCATTTCACTATAAAATACACTTATTGTTGTGTTTATTGCTTGTCTCTCTACTTACACAAACTGATATGTAAACTGTACAAAGACAGGGATCTTCTGCTGTCTGTATCATAAAAATTTAAAATAGTTTCTGTACATAAGAAACACTAAAGTGTTTTTTACTATAACTTCCATATACAGCTAATCACTTTTTTAGGAAGGAATTACTTTTTTCCTTAAATACATTAGGAAAAAAATCAGGAGTTCTGGGAAGGGTAACAGCAATAGTGTTAATGAGACCTGAAGGGGAAAAAAATGATGTCACAGTCAGACTTTTTAATAAGTCAGTTAAGTGGTACTATATTTGCCTTAGTCATTTTAGTGATACTTCCCGAAATATTAAGAACAAACACTTCAAGTCCATGTTCTGGAACTGGGGTATCTGTAATCCCCAAGGACTATGACACAATTTGCAAAAGACACTCAGCCTACTAAGTAAAGGAGGCTCATCTCCCAAACAAAATTCATGTGAAAACTTTGCTTTGCTATAAAAAATATTTTTATACAATCATGAACTTGTTAAAAGTAGAATAGAAAAAATATTTACTTTTCTGAAATAAATCCAAAGAATTCAAAAAACAAAGACATTTTACTCTCCCACTTTGGTCTAAACATCCAACACCTAGTGATACGTCGTTAAATCTTTTCAGTTATTAGGCATTAGAGATGAGAATACCTCTTCACGTAAGAAAATTCCTTAACTTTGATAATTTAACCCTTATTAAAGTGTAAGCGGCTGACAGTTGGTGTTTTTGATTATAACCTCAGTGTCTGACATTAAGCTTTTGATTCCGAAGCATCCACCTCAAAGACACCCATCTGGGACAAATACACTGCCAGCTATACAACCAGATAAAGAGCCCGCGGCCGCATTCCGGAAGATCCCTTTTTTTTAGAAAGCTCTGGCTGACCTAGATAACTGACCAAATGACTGACAACTAGCTGTTCTCCTTCTATACATTATTTATTATTTTTAACATCTTTATTTGAGTATGATTGCTTTACAATGGTGTGTTAGTTTCTGCTGTATAACAAAGTGAATCAGCTATACATATACATATACCCCCATATCCCCTCCCTCTTGCATCTTCCTCCCACCCTCCCTATCCCACACCTCTAGGTGGTCACAAAGCACCAAGCTGATCTCCCTGTGCTATGCGGCTGCTTCCCACTAGCCATCCATTTTACATTTGGTAGTGTATATATGTCAATGCCACTCTCTCACTTTGGCCCAGCTTACCCTTCCCCCTCCCCAGGTGCCCAAGTCCATTCTCTACATCTGTGTCTCTATTTCTGTCCTGCCGCTAGGTTCTTCAGAACCATCTTTTTTTTAGATTCAATATATATGTGTTCCATATGGTATTTGTTTTTCTCTTTCTGACTTACTTCACTCTGTATGACAGTCTCTAGGTCCATCCACCTCACTACAAATAACTCAATTTCATTTCTTTTTATGGTTCAGTAATATTCCATTGTATATATATGTGCCACATCTTCTTTATCCATTCATCTGTTGATGGACACTTAGGTTACTTCCATGTCCTGGCTATTGTAAATAGAGTTGCAATGAACATTGTGGTACATGACTTTTTGAATTATGGTTTTCTCACGGTATATGCCCAGCAGTGGGATTGCTGGGTTGTATGGTAGTTCTATTTTTAGTTTTTTAAGGAACCTCCATACTGTTCTCCATAGTGGCTGTATCAATTTACATTCCCACCAACAGTGCAAGAGTGTTCTCTTTTCTCCACACCGTCTCCAGCATTTATAGTTGGCAGATTTTTTTCATGATGGCCATTCTGACTGGTGTGAGGTGATACCTCATTGTAGTTTTGGTTTGCATTTCTCTAATGATTAGTGATGTTGAGCATCCTTTCATGTGTTTGTTGGCAATCTATCTTCTTTGCAGAAATGTTGATTTAGATCTTCTGCCCATTTTTGGATTGGGTTGTTTGTCTTTTTGATATTGAGCTGCATAAGCTGCTTATATATTTTGGATATTAATCCTTTGTCATTTGCTTTGTTTGCAAATATTTTCTCCCATTCTGAGGGCTGTTTTTTCATCTTTTCAATGGTTTCCTTTCCTGTGCAAAAGCTTATAAGTTTCATTAGGTCCCATTTGTTTATTTTTGTTTTTATTTCCATTTCTCTAGGAGGTGGGTCAAAAAGGATCTTGCTATGATTTATGTCATACAGTGTTCTGCCTATGTTTTCCTCTGAGAGTTTTATAGTGTCTGGCCTTACATTTAGGTCTTTAATCCATTTTGAGTTTATTTTTGTCTATGGCGTTAGGGAGTGTTCTAATTTCATTCTTTTACATGTAGCTGTCCAGTTTTCCCAGCACCACTTATTGAAGAGGGTGTCTTTTCTCCAATGTATATTCTTGCCTACTTTATCAAAGATAAGGTGACCGTATGTCCGTGGGTTTCTCTCTTGGCTTTGTACCCTGTTCCATTGATCTGTATTTCTGTTTTTGTGCCAGTACCATACTGTCTTGATTATTGTAGTTTTGTAGTATAGTCTGAAGTCAGGAAGCCTGATACCTCCAGTTCTGTTTTTCTTTCTCAGTATTGTTTTGGCTATTCGGGGTCTTTTGGGTTTCCATACAAATTATTAAATTTTTTTGTTCTAGTTTTGTGAAAAATGTCAATGGTAGCTTGATAGGGATTGCATTGAATCTGCAGATTGCATTGGGTAGTATAGTCATTTTCACAATGTTGATTTTTCCAATCCAAGAACATGGTATATCTCTCCATCTATTTGTATGATCTTTAATTTGTCTCCTTGGGTAGGTTTATTCCTAGGTATTTTATTCTTTTTGTTGCAGTGGTAAATGCGAGTGTTTCTTTAATTTCTCTTTCAGATTTTTCATCATTAGTGTACAGGAATGCAAGAGATTTCTGTGCATTAATTTTGTACATTGCTACTATACCAAATTCACTGATTAGCTCTAGTAGTTTTCTGGTAGCATCTTTAGGATTCTCTATGTATAGCATCATATATCTGCAAACAGTGACAGTTTTACTTCTTTTCCAATTTGAATTCCTTTTATTTCTTTTTCTTCTCTGATTGCTGTGGCTAAAACTTCCAAAACTACATTGAATAATAGTGGTAAGAGTGGGCAACCTTGTCTTGCTCCTGATCTTAGTGGAAATGGTTTCAATTTTTCAACATTGAGAACGATGTTGGCTGTGGGTTTGTCATATATGGCTTTTATTATGTTGAGGTAAGTTTCCTCTATGCCTACTCTGAAGAGTTTTTATCATAAACGGTGTTGAATTTTGTTTAAAGTTTTTTCTGCATCTATTGAGATGATCGTATGGTTTTTCTCCCTCTATTTGTTAATATGGTGTGTCACACTGACTGATTTGCATATATTGAAGAATCCTTGCATTCCTGGGATAAACCCCACTTGATCATGGTGTATGATCTGTTTAATGTGCTGTTGGATTATGCTTGCTAGTATTTTGTTGAGGATATTTGCATCTATGTTCCTCAGTGATACTGGCCTGTAGTTTTCTTTTTTGTGACATCTTTGTCTGGTTTTGGTATGAGGGTGATGGTGGCTTCGTAGAATGAGTTTGGGGGTGTTCCTCCCTCTGCTATATTTTGGAAGAGTATGAGAAGGATAGGTGTTAGCTCTTCTCTAAATGTTTGATAGAATTCACCTGTGAAGCCATGTGGTCCTGGGCTTTTGTTTGTTGGAAGATTTTTTTTTTTTTTTTTTTATTTATTTTAGGCTGTCTTGGGTCTTCGTTTCTGTGCGAGGGCTTTCTCCAGTTGCGGCGAGCGGGGGCCACTCTTCATCGCGGTGCACGGGCCTCTCACTGTCGCGGCCTCTCTTGTTGAGGAGCACAGGCTCCAGATGCGCAGGCTGAGTAGTTGTGGCTCACGGGCCTCGTTGCTCCGCGGCATGTGGGATCTTCCCAGACCAGGGCTCAAACCCGTGTCCCCTGCATTAGCAGGCAGATTATCAACCACTGCGCCACCAGGGAAGCCCTGTTGGAAGATTTTTAATCACAGTTTCAATTTCAGTGCTTGTGATTTTTCTGTTTATATTTTCTATTTCTTCCTGGTTCCATCTCAGAAGGTTGTGCTCTTCTAAGAATTTGTCCATTTCTTTCAGGTTGTCCATTTTACTGGCATATAGTTACTTGTAATAATCTCTCAATGATCCTTTGTATTTCTGCAGTGTCAGTTGTTACTTTTCCTTTTTCATTTCTAAGTCTGTTGATTTGAGTCTTCTCCCTTTTTTTCTTGATGGGTCTGGCTAATGGTTTACCAGTGTTGTTTATCTTCTCAAAGAACCAGCTTTTAGTTTTATTGATCTTTGCTATCATTTCCTTCATTTCTTTTTCATTCATTTCTCATCTAGTCTTTATGATTTCTTTCCTTCTGCTAACTTTGGGGTTTTTTTGTTCTTCTTTCTCTAATTGCTTTAGGTGTAAGATTAGGTTGTTTGAGATGTTTCTTGTTTTTTTTTTGTGGTACGCGGGCCCCTCACCACTGTGGCCTCTCCCGCTGCGGAGCACAGGCTCCGGATGCGCAGGCCCAGCGACCATGGCTCACGGGCCCAGCTGCTCCGCAGCATGTGGGATCCCCCAGGACCGGGGCATGAACCCACGTCCCCCGCATCGGCAGGTGGACCTCCAACCACTGCGCCACCAGGGAAGCCCTGTTTCTTGTTTTTTGAAGTAGGATTGTATTGCATTAAACTTTCCTCTTAGAACTGCTTTTGCTGCATCCAGTAGGTTTTGGGTCGTCATATTTTCATTGGCATTTGTCTCTAGGTATTTTCTGTTTTCTTCTTTCATTTCTTCAGTGATCTCTTGGTTATTTAGTAGAGTATTGTTTAGCCTCCATGTGTTTGTATTTTTTACAGTTTTTTTTTTCCTGTAATTGATATCTAGTCTTATAGTGTTGTGGTCTGAAAAGATACTTGATACGATTTCAATTTTCTTATATTTACCAAGGCTTGATTTGTGACCCAAGATATGATCTATCCTGGAGAATGTTCCATGAGCACTTGAGAAAAATGTGTTTTCTGTTGCTTTTAGATGGAATGTCCTATAAATATCAATTAAGTCCATCTTGTTTAATGTGTCATTTAAAGCTTGTGTTTCCTTATTTACATTTTGGATGATCTCTCCATTGGTGAAAGTGTGGTGTTTAAGTCCCCTACTATGATTGCGTTACTGTCAATTTCCCCTTTTATGACTGTTAGCATTTGCCTTATGTATGGAGGTGCTCCTATGCTGGGTGAATAAATATTTACAATTGTTATATACTCTTCTTGGATTGATCCCTTGTTCATTATGTAGTGTCCTTCTTTGTCTCTTGTAACAGTCTTTATTTTAAAGTCTATTTTGTCTGATATGAGAATTGCTACTGCCGCTTTCTTTTGACTTCCATTTGCATGGAATATTTTTTTCCATCCCCTCACTTTCAGTCTGTATGTGTCCCTATGTCTGAAGTGGGTCTCATGTAGACAGCATATATACGGGTCTTGTTTTTGTATCCATTCATCCAGTCTATGCCTTTTGGATGGAGCATTTAATCCATTTATATTTAAGGTAGTTATCAATATGTATGTTCCTATTACCATTTTCTTAATTGTTTTGGGTTTGTTATTGTAGGTCTTTTCCTTCTCTTGTGTTTCTTGCCTAGAGAAGTTCCTTTAGCATTTGTTGTAAAGCTGGTTTCGTGGTGCTGAATTCTCTTAGCTTTTGCTTGTCTGTAAAGGTTCTTATTTCTCCATTTAATCTGAATGAGATCCTTGCTGGGTAGAGTAATCTTGGTTGTAGGTTCTTCCCTTTCACCACTTTAAATATGTACTGCCACACCCTTCTGGCTTGCAGAGTTTCTGCTGAAATGTCAGCTGTTAACCTTATGGGGATTCCCTTGTATGTTATTTGTTGCTTTTCCCTTGCTGCTTTTAATATTTTTTCTTTGTATTTAATTTTTGATAGTTTGATTAATATGTGTCTTGGCGTGTTTCTCCTTGGATTTATCCTATATGGGACTCTCTGTGCTTCCTGGACTTGACTGACTGTTTCCTTTCCCATATTAGGGAAGTTTTCAGCTATAATCTCTTCAAATATTTTCTCAGTCCTATACTTTTTCTTTTCTTCCTCTGCGACCCATATAATTCAAATGTTGGTGTGTTTAACATTGTCCAGGAGGTCTCTGAGTCTGTCCTCAATTCTTTTCATTCTTTTTATTCTGCTCTGTGATAGTTATTTCTACTATTTTATCTTCCAGGTCACTTATCCATTCTTCTGCCTCAGTTATTCTGCTACTGATTCCTTCTAGAGAATTTTAAATTTCATTTATTGTGTTGTTCATCATTGTTTGTTTGCTCTTTAGTTCTTCTAGGTTCTTGTTAAACATGTCTTATATTTTCTCCATTCTATTTCCAAGATTTTGTATCATCTTTACTATCATTACTCTATATTCTTTTTCAGGTAGACTGCCTATTTCCTTTTCATTTATTTGGGCTGGTGGGTTTTTACCTTGCTCCTCATCTGCTGTGTATTTCTCTGTCTTCTCATTTTACTTAACTTACTCTATTTGGGGGTCCCCTTTTCGCAGACTGCAGGTTTGTAGTTTCTGTTGTTTTTGTTGTTTGCCCCCAGTGGGTAAGGTTGGTTCAGTGGGTTGTGTAGACTTCCTGGTGGAGGGGACTGGTGCCTGTGTTCTGGTGGATGAGGCTGGATCTTGTCTTTCTGGTGGGCAGGACCACTTCTGGTGGTGTGTTTTGGGGTGTCTGGGACCTTATTAGGATTTTAGGCAGCCTCTCTGCTAATGCGTGGGGTTTTGTTCCTGTCTTGCTAGTTGTTTGGCATGGAGTGTCCAGCAATGGACCTTACTGGTTATTGAATGGACCTGGGTCTTAGCATTGAGACAGAGATCTCTGGGAGAGCTTTCACCGTTTGATATTACATGGCGCCGGGAGGTCTGTGGTGGACCAATGTCCTGAACTCGTCTCTCCCACCTCAGAGGTTCAGGCTTGACACCCAGCTGGAGCACCACGACCCTGTCAGCCACATGGCCAGGTACGTGGGGACTTTCTTGCCTTTCGAGAAGTCTGAGGTCTTCTGCCAGCATTCAGTAGGTGTTCTGTAGGAGTTTTTCCACATGTAGATGTATTTTTGATGTATTGTTGGGAGGAGGGTGATGTCCACGTCTTACTTCTCTGCCATCTTGAAGGTCCCCCTCCTTCCATACTTTAATTCCTGCTCTTTATTTTAATTTCAGCAATAAAGAGTGAACCCATGAAACCCTAGGCACCCCACCCTGGACCCCAATAAAGGCAGAACCCCATATCCACTTGCTCTCTCTCTGTCTACATGGACCTTGTTCTGTGGCCCCAGATTTGGTGTGAGTCCTGTAGAACTTGTAATAAAACTTGTCTTTTCAAAGTTCCCTAATGGTTATTGCTGAGTTACATCTTGTAGCCATAAGACAAACCACAAGGGCCAGTCCAGCCACAATTTAGCTCTGAAAGGGGTAGTGTCTATGGGGGCTCCTACAATTAATATGGACCCAGGTGGGTGCCCTGGGCATCTTTAGCTGATAGCATCACTCTCTATACTGAGACTGACACAAAAACACCTATCTTATTTTATCCAAAGGTGAACTACATTTTGTACTTTATTTAATTATTATTTTTTTCCATCCGGATTTTTCTGGTATCTGTTAGTGTTTGACAGATATATTGGAGGAATGTTTGCCATTGTTAACATACTCATTTTTTGAGAACAACAATGAAGCTTGGACAAAATTAATGAACCTTGATATTTTTTAACTTATTGACCATAAAGAACGGTTTACTGTTCAGATGAAATGCTTCATATTTTCTTTAACGATAAATAGTGTGGGTACTTCCCTGGTGGCTCAGTGGTTAAGAGCCCTCCTGCCAATGCAGGGGACACAGGTTCGATCCCTTGTCCAGAAAGATCCCACAGGCCGCAGAACAACTAAGCCCGTGCACCACAACTACTGAGCCTGCGCACCTAGAGAGCCCGTGCTCCACAACAAGAGAAGCCACTGCAATAAGAAGGCCATGCACCGCAACAAAGAGTAGCCCCCGCTCGTCGCAACTAGAGAAAGCCCACCCACGCACAGCAACGAAGATCCAATGCAGCCAAAAAATAAATTAAAAAAAATATGTGAGCCAAATCAAGATTTTTTATTATATGCATTGTAATAATTGGGTATATCAAAATTAACATAACTTCAGGTCTTAAGAGCCATCTTTTTTACTAAACAAGCATCAATGTTTAATCTTAGAAGAGTGAAACTAGCTCCCTGCTTATGAGTAGATTTAATTGTAAATGTAACATTCAAGCCATGAAATTACCAAAAACTAATTAAAGTCACAGTATTGGTCCTCAAATCATTTTGCCTTTAATTCATCCCAATAGTGTTGTATATATTCAACCCAAAAAACTGCCCCTTGCCTCTTAGAAACAAGATCTTGTTTGAAGGATTCCTAAGAATCAAGGGTTTAATTCTGTTAGTTTCACATGTGCCAACAGAGTGTCATAATACATTTGCACTTTATAGCTTGATGAGCCAAACTGTTTTGACAATCCTTTGCATTTTTAGTCACAGTGGGATTAGACATAGGCTGCTATCCAAATCTCATTTAGAAAATACACATCTCTTTTAAAATAACTCATCCAAACTGTTGCACACTTTCCTGCATCCTGATAAGTAAGAAATAGAAGCATGTATGGTCTCTATTTGCCAATAACTTATTTTCCAAAATAGAAAAACATAGGCTGGTTAAGCAGTGGCATTTCAGGGAAATTGAAAAACCACTTTGCATGGATTCCTTACTGGCATTTTGGATCCGCTTTATAATACTTTCAGGAAAAATAAGTTTAAAAAAAAGCAGGGAGAAGGAATATTCACTTCTTATATATAAACAGCTCATACAACTTAAGATCAAAAAAACAAACAACCGATTTAAAAATGGGCAGAAGAACTGAATATATTTTTTTTCCAAAGAGGAAATGCAGATGGCCAACAGGCACATGACAAGACGCTCAACATCACTAATCATCAGGGAAATGCAAATCAAAATGAAATACCACCTCATACCTGTCAGAATGGCTATCATCAAAAAGAACACAAATAACAAATGTTGGCGAGGATGTGGAGAAAAGGCAACCCTCGTACACAGTTGATGGGAATGTAAACTGATGCAGCCATTGTGGAAAACAGTATGGAAGTTTCCCAAAAAACTAAAAATAGAACTATCATATGACCCAGCAATTCCACTCCTAGGTATATATCAAAAAAAAAAAAACCCTAATTCTAAAAGATACATGCACCGCAATGTTCATAGCAGCATTATTTAAATAGCCAAGATATGGAAGCAACCTAAATGTCCATCAACAGATGAGTGGATAAAGAAGATGTATATATATACAATGGAATACTACTCAGCCATAAAACAATGAAATTTTGCCATTTGCAGCAACATGGATGGACCTAGAGATTATCATACTAAGTGAAGTAAGCCAGACAGAGAAATATGATATCAGTTATGTGTGGAATCTAAAACAAAAATGATACAAATGAACTTATATATAAAACAGAAATAGACTCACAGACATAGAAGACAAACTTACAGTTACCAAAGGGAAAGGGGGGGGATAAATTAGGAGTTTGGGATTAACATACACACTACTATATATAAAACAGATAACCAACAAGGACCTACTGTATAGCACAGGGAACTGTATTCAATATTTTGTAATAACCTATAAGGTAAAAGAATCTGAAAAAGAATATACATATATATGTACATATATATGTAAAACTGAATCACTTTGCTGTACACCTGAAACTAATATAACATTGCAAATCAATTATACTTCAATTAAAACAAAAATAACACTTGGAAAAAAAGGTTTTCACATTAAGAAAAAAAAGAGCATATACAACAGGAAACAAATTAACCGGTGCACTGATTTTGATACTAAGACACATGGAATTTCTTACTTTGTTCTCATTGATCAGGGAGTTTGTAGATTTCCAAATACCACTTACTTTGGGGAACTTTCTCTTATTTTCCAGTAAAAGATTCCCTCCTCTGTACACTGGGAGCACAGTTTTTATCCTACGATTGCTACTTTTACAATGGATTCTATTTTTTCCTGATTGGTGTCTACCTTAAATTTATTTTAATTCATAGTGAACAATTGTTGAGACCTTCCCACAGGCCAGAAATGACAATCCCTCTAAGCATGAACTTTTTGTTGTCATCTCAACATATCCATTAAAAATGCTCAAAAAACAAGAGGGAAGAGATATGGGAACATATGTATATGTATAACTGATTCACTTTGTTATAAAGCAGAAACTAACACACCATTGTAAAGCAATTATACCCCAATAAAGATTTAAAAAAATGCTCAAAATTACTTGAAAGAACAGATAAAAGGATAATGCAAATATATAATGATAAGACTTCCAATTGCAGAGATTTATTTATGTCAGTAGTGGGCCATGCAAAGTGGACTCATTACATCAGTTGCTCTGAATTACAGCTCTTCTTTTACCTTAAAGTGTTTCTGGTTCCCAAGTGTGTCTGATTATGGGGCAGAATCCTCGTGTGCTCTGCAAATAGTATCCTTGATCATACATACCTTAATGTGAGTGAGACTGGGATGCATCAGTGAATGTGGAAACTCCAAGCACATGATGACATCATTGAACTCGAAGAATTCTATGTGTAAGCTTACTAAAGGTCTGAGTTTGAAGAGCTATTATCAAATATTGTCTTCCAGTGAGTGCTGACAGTGTGTGTTTGACCTTATACATGAACCTCAAAAGACAGGGTCTCTAATCAGCCTGTCTGTTTCTGGAAGAGGTCACACACTCTGCCTTCATCGGAAGTGTCTATATTTGAAAATACCATATCTAATGGCACCTGCTGCCACGGAGGGTGAAATTGTGTTTGTGCTACTAGAAGTAAGTGTTGCTTTGGCTGTATGCAAGTTTCCAATATTAATTCTATTTTGTGGAATTTGATGGTTTTTCCAACTGGGTGAAACTGTGTGGTTATTACTGCATGGAGCTATTGGCTTGGAAAGTGGCAAAGTAGGGAGAAATATAGCAGATGCTTTATATTTTGCCCACAACTGGGAAGCTGGCAATAATATGGGCATAAAGTTAAGAACCAAGTGTTCTAGTCATTTTTTTAGAAGTGTGGTTTGGGTTAGTTATCTAACGTAACTGAAACTCAAACTCTTATCTCTAAGATGAAAGTTGGTCTAAATATTGTTTCCTTGCATTTCAAAAATGCTGTTTTTATGTATAGATAGAAATAGCAGTCTTTGTCCAGAACTCCCTTGAACTCTTAATAAACAGCATTTCTATCATCTAAGAGAAAGCTGGAACTTACGAGAATAAATGTTGAAGCAGCCAATTCATATAAATGATAACTATTCTCTTATGAAAAACGGAAGACACTGGTTTGTTTTGAAAGAACTTGAGAGGCGCAACAAACTATCTTGATTAGGAAGTTATCTCTACTAAAATGGGTCCCTTTTGAAAGGACTCTCTTTTTTTTCTGAATCTTATTCATTCCGATTTTCTGTAGCTGGTAGTAAGTATATGCCCACAGCTGGCCATGGCTATTTGTTCCAGTATCAGTGCTACAGATTGCAGAAAAAAAATAAAGCAAAACAAAACAGAACAATGGAGAGACCAGAGTCCAGATTCTTCTAACCTCATTTCATGGGCTTTACACATGCATTCATTAGATTGCAGCTACATACATTTTACTTAGTTAGCATATTGTTTTAAAGTGTTTTACTATGAATAATGTCAGGCAGATAGGAAGTCCCCATTTCTCCATTTCCCCACTATTCCTTTCATGATACTGATGTGCCTCACTCATCTTGCTATTATCTGTCTGGTTTCTGATGGATAATAAATATATTTAGCATCAGGACCTCTGCCTTGGTGATTGAATATAGTTATTTATTTACTTGTTTGAACTAGCCTTGCTCTGTTTTGCTTTGGTTTTATTTATCTTGGCAGCCACCTTTTAGGGTAATAAAATTTCAGGCCTGAAACTTAAGCAACTAAACATAGGGAACCCCAACCCTCCCCACTCATGGGGTCACCTTCCAAAGTGAGGGATGGAGGACGGCAATGGCAGATGCAGGATTCTATATTTTAAAATAGCCTGCAGAGTAGAGAAAAAAGGAAACCATTTCTACCTTCTCAATATACAAATTTTCAAATCTAAAATCACTTAACCCTGACATAGCCTGGCTGAGGTGTCCAGCTAGGTGCCGGAATCACCATGCAAAGTGTTGATCTAATAAGGAAAAATACCCACCTGGTTTGGTAAAACTTCAAATGTGAACAGTGTGATGTGTAATTCACTCATGTCCATCTTTCTTATCACCATCAAGCACATGAAGGCAGAGAAACTTACAACAGATGAGCATTTCAGTGAATTGCTCAATCTTTCCTAGCTATTTATCCTTTCAAGAATTATAAATTCACCCCATAATAGACTTTGAATTAGGGAAACTGGAGAAAACTCATGTGCAAGTTGTTTTCCTTAATAGAGCAGAGACTCTGTCTATTGCTATACTTCCAGCATACAGTAAGAAACAAAACATTAAACATTTAGAGCACTTAGAAAGCAATATGATCTTCTGGATTTTCTTGAGTTACCTGGCCTTTCCTCCCAAGGAACTTAGAGGGGATTGGCATCCACCAAGTGGTAGGTGTATCCCAGGCAGTCAGAAGTCTGAGTCACAGAAAGGATGGTGCAAGGGAGCCACCTGCTGCTGAAGGGATATTCAGGTCAGAGCAAACTGTGTGGTGTAAAATTGGCATCAATTTAATATTTTGTCAAGTCACACAAAAATACTGCTGTGGCTGGGTAAAGAAACAATAGTTGATAAAATATGAATAACAAATGAGGTTTTAAACTCTTTGAGCTACTCTAGCCTCTTAGCATTTTCTGAGGGTCTTACCCAAAGCACCGATTACTGACTAAGAAATGTGCAGGATGGTCCTAAATTCTATGCATAGGTTTTAGGCTTGTTTTCTTTACATACTATCATAGAAAACTTCCTGTCGCTGGCATTCCAAGAAGAAAACTGAAAAACAGAGGAGGAAATGTAAACCCTAAAACAAAGGTTTTCCAAGTTTGGTCAGTATAATAGCATTGGCAGGCTAAACTGGGAATGAGGACCAGTCCTACGATGACAGATTTTATCCCTTCTGCCAATGGCTCCTATTCATAGAGTGCTTTAGATCTCAAATCCACGATCTCATGTAATTTTCACAACAAGCAATTGGTCCTCTTTTTATATTTTAAGAATCTGAAGCACACAACAGTTAACTACCTTATTCAAGTTCAGATTGTTACTTGGGGCCAAAGCATGACCAGAACCCAGGATTCCTGACATTGTCTTCGGCTGTGTTTGCAACATCACTATGCCCATCAGATTGTCCTAAATTAAACATCCACTATCAATCTTTGTCCTATAGGACTGTGGGAGAAGGGACGTCAAGAAATGAATTCAGATAAATAACACGCAGTCCTGCCAAGGGGGAGCCCCAAGCACCGTGGAATGGTCAGAACCTAGATGTGAGTCACGCAAGGATGAATTCAAATTCCAGATTTACTAAGAGATTTTCATCAAGGGACTTACATTTTGTGAACACGGGTTTTCTAAAATGTAAAATAAAGACATAATACTTATTCTACAGGATTATTTTAAGGATTTCAAGGATTATAGAAATGCAGGTTAAAATCCTTTGCTTAAGTGGCTGTCACATATTATTATTAGTAAATAACTATAATGTCAAATAAAATGAAATGAGAAACACAAAAAGTGCTCTCAATACTGTGGACATTTGATAGACAAATGTCCTCCTTCCCCACATTTGTTATTGCTTGTCTTTTTAAATTATTGTGTTCATTCTAGTGGATATGGAATTATATCTCGTAGTTTTAATTTTCATTTCCCTAATGATTAATAATGATACTGAAAACCTTTTCAAGTGATTAATGTTCATTTGCATATCTTCTTGGTGAAAGTTATTAGAACTTTCTGCCCATTTGTTACTTGGGTCATTTCTTATCATTGAGATGTACAAGTTCTTTGTATACTTTGGATATAGGTTCCTAACAGATATGTATTTTACAAATATTATTTCCCAGTCTGTGGAAAGTCTTTTCATTTTCTTAATGGTTTTTTTTATGCTCAATAGTTTTAACATTTGATGAAGTCCAACTTATCAACCTTTTCTTTTATGAACAGTACTTTTGGTATCATATCTAAGAAATATTTCCCTAACCGATGTTCTCAAAGATTTTCTTCTATATTTTTCCAGAAAAGTTTTACTGTTTTAACTAGGTGACCATTTTTATTAGTTTCTTTTTCACTCTTCTAATGAGTATATACACATGCACACACATGTACACACACACGCGCAGGGTCTATAAACTTGTATAAATATATTTTTACCAATTTTTCACTGAAATTTAGCATTAACTTATGTTACAAGTGAAGGTTACAAACTACAGTAGTATTAGCAGTGCCTGTGAATTTGCCATCAGTAGAGGTCAGATAATTTTATATCACACTATAATCGTTGCATGTATCTCATAACATTATTTATACACATTAATACACATTATAGTTACTTCTGGATCTTATTTAATGTGCTAATAAAGAAGCACATGTAATATTTTAACAAAAATTTTTTAATATTTTAAAATTATATATTACATATATTTTGTTTCCTTCATAATCTTATGTATTTTACATTATGGATAAATATTTTGCTGAAATGGAGTCCATGGCATCATCTAATTGTGAAAGTGGCCTATGACAAGTACAGAAGTTTAAGATCGTCTATAAATATGCCTTTTAATGATATTTTCTGCCATTTTCAGTTGTTGAAATGTCTCGCTTTCCTGGATGATCAATAACAGTTATATGTAAAAGAGAATGAAGGATTTTAGCAGAAAAATAGATATTTTGCATTTTATTGTTTCCAAGGCTTTGAAATAAGAAACAGAGTTGCAGTTTATTCATAGTAGTTCTAGAAAGCTAATTAATTTAGAATATTTATTTATTATTTTTTTATTGGAGTATAATTGCTTTATAATGTTGTGTTTGTCTCTGCTGTACAATGAAGTGAATCACCTATATGTATACCTATATCCCCTCCCTCTTGGACCTCTCTCCCCACCCCCATCCCACCCATCTAGGTCATCACAGAGCACTGAGCTGAGCTTCCGGTGCTTTATAGCAGGTTCCCACTAGCTATCTATTTTACACGTGTAGTGTATTTATGTCAAACCTAATCTCCCAATTCATCCCACACTACCCTTACCCCTGTGTCCACATGTCTGTTCTCTATGTCTGCGTCTATATTCCTTCCCTGGAAACAGGTTCATCTGTACCATTTTTCTAGTTCCACATATATGCATTAATACACGATATTTGTTTTTCTCTTTCTGACTTACTTCACTCTGTATGACAGACTCTAGGTCCATCCACATCTCTACAAATGACCCAGTTCCACTCATTTTTATGGCTTTTGTAAATAGTGGCTATTGTAAATAGTGCTGCAATGGAACATTGGGGTACATGTGTCCTTTTGAATTATGGTTTTCTCAGGGTATATGCCTAGTAGTGGGATTGCTGGGTCATATGGTAGTTCTATTTTTAGTTTTTTAAGGAACCTCCTCCATACTGTTCTCCACAGTGGCTGTATCAATTTACATTCCACCAACAGTGCAAGAGGGTTCCTTTTTCTCCACACTGTCTCCAGCATTTATTGTTTGTAGATTTCTTGATGATGGCCATTCTGACCAGTGTGAGGAGATACCTCACTCTTAGAGGAAAGCATAGGAAAAACACTCTTTGACATAAACCACAGCAAGATCTTTTTTGACCCACCTCCTAGAGTAATGAAAATAAACAAAAATAAACTAATGAGACCAAATTAAACTTAAAAGCTTTTGCACAGCAGAGGAAACCATAAACAAGATGAAAAGACAGCCCTCAGAATGGGAGAAAATATTTGCAAATGAAGCAACGGACAAAGGATTAATCTCCAAAATACACAGACAGCTCATGCAGCTCAACAGCAAAAGAACAAACAACCCAATCAAAAACTGGGCAGAAGACCTAAACAGACATCTCTCCAAGGAGGACATACAGATGGCCAAGGGGCAATGAAAGGATGCTCAACATCACTAATTATTAGAGAAATGCAAATCAGAACTACAATGAGTTATCACCTCACACTGGTCAGGATATTTATTTTTAATAATAGTAAATCATTTAGAATGATACACAGAGGTTCTCACAGGTTAAAGCTGGAATGCCATTATAGATAAAGCATTTAACTTAGGTATCTCTTGGGAGTTTCACTCAAACTATTGGATACTAAAGAACAGAAGTTAATGCTTATTAAATTTTGAAAGACATAAAGATTAAAAGTGTTCAATGCAATCATAAATGCTGAAAAGATTTGATGAGGAAAATTTTAAACTTCTGACTTTATAATTTTACTATGGAATGTTCTTGTAGTTCTTACTCAAAGGAATGAATAATGTTTACAGCTACACTTGTCCATAAGGAGGTAATGATGGTGATGATGATGATAAAATATGCTAATTGTATTGAGTGTTATTTACTATGTGGCAAATACTTTTTCTACATGGTTCGTTCTACTTAATGCTCATATACATACACACCACACAACACCAACAAAATCCTATGAGCTAAGTTCTATGAATTTCTGCACTAAATAAACAAGGAAATGAAAGATTACAGAATTAAATAAGTTGTTGGTAAGTATACCAGTGGTATGAGTTGGAGCCAGTGTTTGACACCATTATTTCATAGTCTACATTGTTAACCAACATGCTATTATCTACTTAATTTCAGTATGGCCTCCAAAACTCAATTCAACATTATGCAAAAAACATCCAAGCAATAAGGAAGAACAGAGGTTGATAAGTGGCACACCCATGGGTAATTATAAACAAATACATCATTCTGATCATCAGTGTGAAAATTGTTTTATTACCATACATGCTATAGAGATGACATGACACTAATTATTTATTCTCTTACGGCATCCCTCTGTCTATAATGCATTTCCTTCTGTCAACCACTTGAATATCTTCAACACAATTTAAAAAAGAGATTTTCAGGGATTACATGTTAATAAAAATTGATATAATAAAACATTGAATTTGAACATAATCAACATATCTTTTCTGAAAGTATTCCATTTTGTTATTATTATAAATGAATCTTATTTTGACCTTTATAAACCACCAGAACAATAAAAAATGGCTGGTTTTATGAAAGAAGCCAAGTAAAGTAAAAAATTGTTACAGGTGAGGATGCCATATGTGAACTGATATTCCAGCACCGTGGGACAGCATTTTAATTGCTCTCTTAATTTACTTGGTTCAGCCTGTGTTTCAGAGGACATATGGTACATTTCCCTGGAAATGAGAATTGTTCTAGGATTTGTATTATTTTTGAATGGAATTTAGAATTTTAATGTGAGCCTTCCTCCATTTAATCCATTGTACAGTTGACTTTCTATCCCACTGTGACTTTTTGAACAAAAAAAGTCTCCATCTAAGACGCTGGCATTCAGAGTCATCGAATGTTAATGTCATTTTGCAAAGTCACAAAACAAACATTTTGTAAATTTCATCTTTCCAGAGATTTCTGACTAAATCTGAAGATGAAAATGCCTTCTTCAAGAGTATTTGCCTTCCTGCAAATACTAAGTGTTGTCATTTAAAACATTATTTCATCAACATTGAAAGTCAATTTTTCTAAAACCCTTAGACTAAGTAAAATTACCAAGTGCTTTCACTCTAATTCTGTGAGGGAAATTAAATAAATTCCAAGCAGTCATTTTGAGTTCTCTAATTTCATGTTTTGTTTTGGAATTTATGGATCAGTTGGCAATCAACTCATAGGAAACAAAACAATTTTCTTTGAAAATGCAAATTCCTGTCTGCTGTAAGGTTGGGAGAGGTTAGTCCTATTAAAAAACGCATGAAAAATTTCTAGCACATCATTATTATTTCTTACAAGACCTTCCTGGAATTTAATATTAGTTTGCTAATTCTGTGCACAGAGGAATGCCTATGGATTTGGAGTCAGGAGACATAATTTCAAATCACTGTTCATTACAACCTAATTTCATTCTATTCAGCAAGGTAATTAATCCATCTGAGCATCAAATCTTTTATCACAGAATGAGGATAATAATATAATGCTTACCTGACAGAGTCGTGGTAGAGATTAAAGGGGATAATGTATATGAAGATGTTTTTTGAATATGAAAATAAATCTGTACAGATGTTAACCGCAAATAATCATTTCTCATACTTGATAGTATGCAATATCCTGTGAACCATGTGTCCTGGGAAATCAACCCAAATAATTCAATAGTCAAAGCGATTTCCCCAAAATTTATCTATAGATTCAAAGCAATCCCAATTAAAATCCCAGGAGCTTATTTTTTATAGAACTTGATTAGCCTATTATAAAATTTATGTGAAAATTCAAATGACATAGCATATCCAAAACAATGAAGTTTGGGAACTTAATCTGATTTTAAGACTTATGGTAATCAGAATTGTGTAGTATTGGTGGAAGGATAAATTTATGGTCAGTGGAACAAATTATAATATCCTTAAATACAGCCACTCACATAGTTGATTGATTTTTGACAAAGATGCTAAGGTAAGTCAACAAAGAAAGGCATTTCAACAAATAGTGCTGGATTAATTAGATATGTATACGGAAAGAATGAATGCCATTCCTTATATAACATTATACACAAAAAATTATTTTAAATGGACATAGTCATAAGCATAAAAGTGAAAGCTATAAAACTTCCAAAAGGATGCACTGGGAAAGATAATGAATGAGAAAATGAATAAACAAGCTGATATATTCAGAACTATAATATTATTCAGTAATAAAAAATTAATTGTGCAGCATGAATAAATTCAAAAATATTATACTGACAAAAAGAAGTCAGACATAAAAACACAACTACTGAGCCCATCTGTGTGAAAGTTTAGAACAAATTATAGTGGCAGAAAGCAGAACAGTTGTTCCCCAGGGCCAGGAGTCAGTGTTGCCGTTGATTTCAAATGGGCTTAAAGAAGCTTTCTGTTGAGAAAAAAATGGTTTATCTTTTTTTTTTTTTTTTGCGGTACGCGGGCCTCTCACTGCTGTGGCCTCTCCAGTTGCGGAGCACAGGCTCCGGACGCGCAGGCTCAGCGGCCATGGCTCACAGGCCCAGCCGCTCCGTGGCATGTGGGATCCTCCCGGACCGCGGCACGAACCTGCGTCCCCTGCATCGGCAGGCGGACTCTCAACCACTGCGCCACGAGGGAGGCCCCTGGTTTATCTTTTAGTAGGGGTTGCCAAAACTCTTGAAAGTGGACGTTTTAAATGGATGCATTTATTATACGTAAATTATGTCTTAATAATGTTGATTTAATAATAAGGAAGAAACATGTTAGGTAATGTTTGAGGTGTTTCTTCATAGTCTATCTTAAAGTGAAAGAAAGTGGAAAACAGTGAGTGAAACTATGCATACAAAACTAAATAAATATCTAGAGCTGGTTTAATCCCTATCTTTGGAGCATTTGTAACATGCTTCAGTTGAAATATATACTTTTTCAGCTGCCTCTACTCATTCATGCAATTCTCATTGTTGGATCATACCATTCTAATAATTTCTTATGGAGTCTTTCTAAGTCAGATGAAACTATTTGTTTTTATGTCATCTTTTATCAACTGACTTTTTTTTTTTAGTTTTTAGTGAAATATACCAACTGACTTTTTATTCCATCAGATACATGTGTAATATTTCCAGTTTGCTCTTTCTGTGAACATCAAAACTCCATATGTGACCCAGAAATCCCACTACTGGGCATATACCCAGAGAAAACCATAATTCAAAAAGACACATGCACCCCAATGTTCATTGCAGCACTACTTACAATAGCCAGGTCAGGAAAGCAACCTAAATGCCCATCGACAGACGAATGGATAAAGAAGATGTGGTACATATATACAATGGAATATTACTCAGACATTAAAAGGAATGAAATTGGGTCATTTGTAGAGATGTGGATGGATGTAGAGACTGTCATACAGAGTGAAGTAAGTCAGAAAGAGAAGAACAAATATCATATATTAACACATAGATGTGGAATCTAGAAAAATGGTACAGATGAACCAGTTTGCAAGGCAGAAATAGAGACAGATGTAGAGAACGAAAGTATGGACACAAAGTGGGGAAAGCGGGGTGGTGGTAGTGGTGGGATGAACTGGGAGATTGGGATTGACATGGATACACTGATATGTATAAAATAGATAACTAATAAGAACGTGCTGTATAAAAAAATAAATTAATAAACTCCATATGCCTTTATGATCAATAATAACTATTATCTGTATTAATATTATTTTATAGTTTATTAAATAGTTTAGTTTATTCCAAAAACATTAAATTTAAAAGAATGTATATTCTACTAATACAGAAGAAAAAATATATTCCTTATTTTTATGGGAGGAAATTTTTTTTATACATTTAAAATTTCAAGGAAAACAGTGTTTCTGACCTGATACTGTTTAGGCCTTGGAAACAATCAAATATAAACTTATATCCTTTTAAGAGTATTAGGATCAGAGACAATGTTTGCAAATAGTATCAAGTTCAAGCTCAATGTAATACTGATGAAATAGCTAATAAATGATGGTGAAAGTAGTATATATTTTTTAGTCCCTGGGCATTTCTGAATGCTGATTGGTCTCTTCCTGTTCTCTGAAGTCCTACGGTTTCATACTATGGTAAAATGTGTAAAGACATAGTATGTGGTAATTGGTAATTGCACTTATAGTGGAGAAAAAATCCTGAGACTGACTTTTTTTTTTTTTCTTTCTGTTTTTGGTACGCGGGCCTCTCACTGTTGTGGCCTCTCCCGTTGCAGAGCACAGGCTCCGGACGCGCAGGCTCAGCGGCCATGGCTCACGGGCCCAGCCGCTTCGCGGCATGTGGGATCTTCCCGGACCGGGGCACGAACCCGTGTTGCCTGCATCGGCAGGTGAACTAGCAACCACTGCGCCACCAGGGAAGCCCTGAGATTGACTTTTGATGGCTGCTTTTAAGAATGTATTATTTGATGACAAGAAGATCCAATCTCTGAAACTTGTAGCAATATCCATCCAGTTTTTCTTCAAATAATGTATGTAGCCTTGTGAAAACAAAGCATTTGGATGTTTTAGTCTTATGTAAAACATTTTAACTTAAATAGAATACCAAGATGTATTAGGTGGATTATGAATGGATTCTCTGGGAGATTTTCTCATCCTCTGAGAATAGAACCAGAAAATATTTATGAATCATAAGTTTCTTTATAGAAGTGAGAACAATAACAACATTGCTATGAAGATGGAGGAAAAAGATTCTTAAACATATGAAGTAAACAGTATTGAATGCATCTCTAATATATTTGGTCCTAAGTCATGAAAAGACATTTGACAAATGAAAATATATTCTCAGCAGCTTGGTAGAATTCCACCTGAGTTATCAAAGCTTTTCGCTTTATGTTTTTGTACCAATTTGGGGACATTGTTGTCTTCCTGATGCATATGAGGCTGGGAAAATGATGCATATGGAGCCTGGGAAAATAAGCTTTTTTTTCTTTGGCTATAGCTGAGATGCTTTAAAAATGTTATAGCAGCAAAATGTCTGGAATATAAAATTAAATGAGATTTTTGGTGACATAAAATTTATCATCATGGGCTTCCCTGGTGGCGCAGTGGTTGAGAGTCCGCCTGCCGATGCAGGGGACGCAGGTTCGTGCCCCGGTCCGGGAGGATCCCACATGCCACGGAGCGGCTGGGCCCGTGAGCCATGGCCGCTGAGGCTGTGCGTCCGGAGCCTGTTGTCCCGCAACGGGAGAGGCCGCAACAGTGAGAGACCCGCGTACCGCAAAAAAAAAAAAAAAAGCCGAATACTGAAGCAGGTTGATTCCAGACTAGATTTTGAGAAATATGACCAGAAAGTTCTGAAGCCCTTTGAAGTCAATCTGTTTTCAGTATTTGAAGGAAATAGTTTCCTGAGTGCTCCCTTCCTCTTCATCCTAAGGATGGGAGGGTAGTTTCCTTAGCTGCTAATCATTAATGTGTTTTGATGTTTTTAAATGGACTTCCTCATTCCTTGAAGTGGGTACTTTGTAAGCCATTTCAATCTGGAGACACATTTTACTCAATTCTGGGTATCTTAAAAAAATATTGTTTCTATGAAACTTTCTTTCACCATGTTTTCTCTTGTCTATTTCTGCACTTTTTGTGAATCACATCTGATATCCTGAATTGAACTTGTGATCTTTTCACTCCTATTATGCATCCATTTATTTAGTTTTATCTTTGGGGGTTTCAATCGGTTTGGTGTTATCACCCTTTCTACTGACTTTTTAAAGTTTCAAGTATTTTTTAATTTCTATTTTTCCTCCTTTTATTCCCTTTAAAGCATTTTTTCACATTTCATAGAAAAATAATGTCTTTTTTTTTGGGAAATAGGTTATTTACCTCACTGTTTCTGCTTCCTCTATTTTTTATTTCTTTTTTTTTTCTCACTTGCTTTCTTTTGGAGAATTTCTGTGTCTGGTAACTCCTGGCTGGCATTTATTTTGGAGATGCATCAAAGGGAAATTAGAAGGTCTATTGGATTGTCCCAATGTGTCCCTCATAGTAAGATGATAAGATGACCAGCTCGATTTTATGGGGCAGGGAAGGCATGCCCTAGTATTCCTATTTGTAAATGTTTTCTCTAAATAGCTTAGTTTCTTCTTTAAATGTTCCTGACTGTGGAGTATACAGCCGGCAAGCACTGCTCTGAAGGTAGGGGCTAGGGTGGGGGAGGAGTTTGATCCTACCAAGATAGTATTCATACATTCTTAAAGTTCTTGATTTCATTCCTATGCCTCAGCTCTCTCTCCTCTGTACCTAAGTTCCCACACGTAGAGCCTTGTCTACGTTTAAACTTCTGAGAGACTGTTTACAGAGAATGGAAGGGAGGATGTTACTTGTCTATTCTGAAGAGTGGGTGGGAATTTGAGACTCTCATAGCTTTCTAACCACTTGATCAGATAATCCTGTTTATGTCTCCATTCAGGACATCTGGTGTCCCCGCATCTTGTCTCTCTGGGGTCCTTTGGGAATGGGGGGTTACAGAATCATGACTACTTTTAGTCTATTCCTCTGTGCTGCTTGAGATTTTCTTTTCTTTATATATTCTGCCTAGTTGTTTATCATTCCTACATCCATTTTTAGGAGTTAAGAATACTTTCTACCTTCACTGAAGATCACAGCTTCTGTTTGGAAACTTTCTTCTTACTGGTATTCTTTCCAGATTCCATTAATTTCTCCTCTTTTTTCCCTCTTAGCCTAGAGGTGGTAGCTGCCTGCTGTTACTAACCCAAGGGTCTTACATGATTCTTTGCTGGTTTTTCCTAAACCTGTATATCAACAGTCCTTCTATCAAACTCACCTCAATTTCACCTTTGAGTTTCTCGTGCTTTTAATTAGACCCCAAATAAAAACAAGCACTTAATCTGTGATCTATTAGGTGCAATATATGTAATTTCACAAGATTTTATAAAAAATTGACCTGTTAAGATCTATGACTGCCTGAATGAATCTACAAGAAGCTACATTTAAATAGCACTGATAGGGTTTTCAGAGAATTACAGTGAATTCACTCTGGTGCTTATTCAAAAGTTCCTAAGTTATCAGGAGCTAGGAAGGCTACAGACGTAGTTTATTTGTCTCCAAGATCCTTTTGATGAATTACCTCCCTATTTGTACCCAGTTCTGCTTTGTGGGCTGTCCAAGGTGCTGTCCAAGGTGCTGAGCGCTCACAAAGACCAGGAGCTCGACTGGACCACATTCCACCCAGAGTCTAACAATTCCTAATTACCTACTGATAATATGCAAATTAATAAAAGTTATTGCATACCAGCAAAAAAAGACAAAGACATTCAGTGTTTCTGAAATAAAAAGATATGTGTCCTTCCTACCATGAAAAATCTGAAAATATTTCTAGCACGTTTCATATAGTAGGTTATCATTATGGAACTGGTAAATTTTGACAATGCTCAGCAATTAATTTAAGAACTATGTTGTGCGGTCTGACAATACATGTCAGCCTGTAACAAGTATTAAAAGTTGTGCTGGGTTTCCCTGGTGGCGCAGTGGTTGAGAGTCTCCCTGCTGATGCAGGGGACACGGGTTCGTGCCCTGGTCCGGGAAGATCCCACATGCCGCAAAGCGGCTGGGCCTGTGAGCCATGGCCGCTGAGCCTGTGCGTCCGGAGCCTGTGCTCCGCAACGGGAGAGGCCACAACAGTGAGAGGCCCGCGTACCACAAAAAAAAAAAAAAAAAAAATGTGCTTCATGTCACCATCATAAAATTTCACTTCTTTTAATAGCCATAACTATAATCAGTCCAATTCCAACCAATGAACAAAATCAGGTTAATAACTTACTTGGAATATGTTTTTCTAAAAAATCCTACAACTTCTGTATATATTTACTAAGAAACTATCCCCCAAAGTATATTATTATTATTATGCATGTTTTAATTTTATTCTTTCAATCAGACCTTAATTCTTTCAATCAGAGTTTTAATCCACTGTCTCAGAATTATCTCCAGAACTTATACAATGAATCGAATGTATGTAGGGCAACTTCTTTCCAAAGGACAGCAAGTGCTGTCAGATCAACACAATAAAGTTGCTGACTCCTCATAAATTTGGACAACATATCTATTGATGGAAATTCTGCATATCCATCCAGCTTCCCTAAATTGCTGTCTAATCTGTTCCCTTTATATTCAAAAACAAATCAAATAGTAATGATAATAATAAGACTATAGTAATTTCTATGATTTTCTTTGATACCAAGTCTTAAAAAACAAAGACAACTATTGGAAAGATGTGAAATTTTTGCTTGTGCCTTTCAGTTCTTCTTATAAAATATCTGACAGATACTCTGCATAAGAAATATGCTAACTGATCATTAGGAAATTGATATTTTAATAGGCTACATAACATTTATTTTTAACTACTTTATTGTTTTTAGATCAATATAGAATTGACCATTTTTTTCCAGATCATTATATGAAATGATCCTTATTCATTTTCCCCCATCTACATAATAAAGAAAAATATTGTGCTATATGCTTTGAGAAATTTTTCCAAATGTCTTTTATATTTTCTTTGTGGCTGGGTACAAATTGCAGTTGAAAACAAAGAAAACATTTACTTGGCATTCAGGAAAAATAAGGGATAATTCCAGACATAAGCATCTTCTTGTCAATATTCTGTAAATGCACTCTGGCGTGTTCATTACCCAGTAATTGTTATTTCTGTTTCTATCAGCATGTATTCCATCAGAATGCACCTACCTTCCAAAATATAGTTCTTTCTCTATGCAATCACATGGTGATTTTTCAGTGTTTTAGTATGATCATGGTAGGCCAGGTATTAGACAATTAGATAAATGTCATTTTATTTACAAAGGAAATGAAATATATTTTGGAACTAAGCAGAGGCTGGATGGGCCCCACCTCTTTCTCATCCATTCCAAAGAACCAAGGGGGCAGAGCCAGCTCTGGGCTGCAGGAATTTTTAAGAGTTTTTACAACAAACACTTTCAGATAGTGAAAGAACTAGGACTCATGTCTAGACATTTTTGGACTTTTCCTTTAATATAAAATACAAACTAGATGAAACTTTCTGACCAGTTTGAATCTAATTAACTTTTTCATGCCAATTAAGAAATTTACATAAAGGAAACATTTTGTTTCTTAATAGTTTCTAAAGTACTTGTTCAGAAAGACAGTATTTGGCTTATTCCGCTGTCTGGATTGGTAAAGAGAGATTCCAGAGATAGGCAGGCATATAGAGTTGTGTTGTCTAAAGGAAGAGATTTAGATACATTTTTTATTAATTAAATTGGAGTATAAAAGCATTCTTAGCAATTGCAGGTGTGTAAAATGCTATTAATAGTTAGTGGGAGCTACATATTGTAATCTAAAATGAGACTTATATGTGAAAAGGGACAATGAAATATAGATATATCACTTTATTCCCTGACACACTGGTCTGTTATATTGATGGTCTTATAAAAATATTTCCATGTAAAAATAATATAAAGAATAAAATTATTTCCTAAAAATTAAAGTATATCCATTACATACACCAAAGCAAAAAACTTCTTCATATTTATCATTTGAACATTACATAATAAGCAGGATATTTTTTGATTCAGGGTTATGTACATTAATCAGATTCTTAACCATACCTATTTTACAACACTTTTGAATGTAGCTTTAAAAAGTATGTCTTGGGGCTTCCCTGGTGGTGCAGCGGTTGGGGGTCTGCCTGCTGGTGTGGGGGGGCGCGGGTTCATGCCCTGGTCCGGGAGGATCCCGCATGCCGCGGAGCGGCCGGGCCCGTGGGCCATGGCCACTGGGCCTGCGCGTCCGGAGCCTGTGCTCCGCGGCGGGAGAGGCCGCAGCAGTGGGAGGCCCGCGTACCGCAAAAAAAAAAAAAAAAAAAAAAAAAAGTATGTCTTGATTTGATAATATCTTATAAAATATTGACTAAAATTATTTTCAAAGTTGTTATTCTATGTTTAATAAATTAGAAATTATTGAAAACTTTATTAGCTCTTCTCTATATATACCATATTTTTGAGTAAATACTTTCTCTACAAGTGCTGAGGTTCTTGATAAGTTCAAAATATTCTTCTAAGTGGAAGATATTCTTAATTACATTTTTGTGCATTGAAGTGTGCAAATATTTCAGCCTAGATACTTTTATATTTTCTCAAATCCACTTGGCGTACCTACTTATGAAAATACTTTTATAACCAAAACTTGTTAAATAAGTTGATTCTACTAATGATTTTTTGCAATGGTTTGCGTTATTTAGAGGCTGCAAAAATTATAGACCTTTGATTTTATTCTAATCAAAAATCTAAATAAAAATATGAGCTCAATCAAAAGATTATTTCTAAGCTCAAGATATCCCCAAGTACAATTAACAAATTATAATATTAAATTTTGTACACATCTTGATCTTTCACCACTCATTTTTCTGTTTCTAACTTTCATTTGAAGTTCAAAATCTTCCTCTTTGCAATTTTTGTTTCCCCAAAATTGTGAAGGCACTCTTCAAAAAGTTTTTGAATAACAATTTCCAACACCTTTAAAGTAAATGAAACCAAAATTTAACAAATGTTGATGAGAATGTGGAGAAGAGGGAACCCTGCTGGTGGGAATGCAAATTGGTGCAGCCACTATGGAAAACAGCATGGAGGCTCATCAAAAACCTAAAACCAGGGGCTTCCCTGGTGGTGCAGTGGTTGAGAGTCCGCCTGCCAATGCAGGGGACCCGGGTTCGTGCCTCAGTCCGGGAAGATCCTACGTGCCGTGGAGCGGCTGGGCCCATGAGCCGTGGACGATGAGCCTGCGTGTCCGGAGCCTGTGCTCCGCAATGGGAGAGGCCACAACAGTGAGAGGCCTGCGTACCGCCAAAAAAAAAACTAAACTAAAACTAGAAATACCATATTATCCAGCAATTCCACTCCTGACTATGTATATCAAAAGAAAATGAAAACACTAATTCTAAAAGATACATGCACCTCAATGTTCATAGCAGCAGTATTTACAATAGCCAAGATATGAATGCCACCTAAGTGTCCATCAACAGATGAATGGATAAAGAAGATATGGTGGAGAGAGACCTTCAGGATGGTGGAAGACTAAGACGTGGAGATCACCTTCCTCCCCACAAAATACATCAGAAATACATCTACATGTGGAACAACTCCTACAGAACACCTACCGAATGTTGGCAAAAGACCTCAGACTTCCCAAAAGGCAAGAAACTCCCCCACGTACCTGGGTAGGGCAAAAGAAAGAAAAAAGAAAAAACAGAGGCAAAAGAATAGGGACGGGACCTGCACCTCTGGGAGGGAGCTGTGAAGGAGGAAAAGTTTCCACACACTAGGAAGCCCCTTCACTGGCGGAGACAGGGGATGGAGGGAAGCTTCGGAGCCACAGAGGAGAGCGCAGCAACAGGGGTGCGGAGGGCAAAGTGGAGAGATTCCCGCACAGAGGATCGGTGCCGACCAGCACTCACCAGCCCGAGAGGCTTGTCTGCTCACCCGTCGGGGCAGACGGGGCTGGGAGCTGAGGCTCGGGCTTCGGAGGTCAGACCCCAGGGAGGACTGGGGTTGGCTGTGTGAACACAGCCTGAAGGGGGCTAGTGCACCACAGCTAGCCGGGAAGGAGTCCGGGAAAAAGTCTGCACCTGCCTAAGAGGCAAGAGGTCATTGTTTCTGGGTGCAGAAACATTGTTTCTGGGTCATTGTTTCTGAGGAGAGGGGATCCAGAGCACCACCTAAATGAGCTCTAGAGACGGGCGTGTACCGCGGCTATCAGCACGGACACCAGAGACGGGCATGAGACGCTAAAGCTGCTGCTGCCGCCACCAAGAAGCCTGTGTGCAAGCCCAGGTCACTATCCACACCTCTCCTCCCGGGAGCCTGTGCAGCCCGCCACTGCCAGGGTCCCATGATCCAGGGACAACTTCCCCAGGAGAACACACAGCGTGCCTCAGGCTGGTGCAACATCATGCTGCCGCAGGCTCGCCCCGCATCCATACCCCTCCCTCCCCCCGGCCTGAGTGAGCCAGAGCCCCCTAATCAGCTGCTCCTTTAACCCCCTCCTGTCTGAGCAAAGAACAGATGCCCTCAGGTGACCTACACTCAGAGGCAGGGCCAAATCCAAAGCTGAACCCCAGGAGCTGTGCGAACAAAGAAGAGAAAGGGAAATCTCTCCCAGCAGCCTCAGGAGCAGTGGATTAAAGCTCCATAATCAACGTGGTGTACCCTGCATCGCTGGAATACCTGAACAGACAACGAAACATCCCAAAATTGAGGTGGTGGACCTTGGGAGCAATGATATATATATTTTTTTCTTTCTCTCTTTTTGTGGGTGTGTATGTGTATGCTTCTTTTTGTGATTTTGTCTGTATAGCTTTGCTTTTACCATTTGTCTTAGGGTTCTCTCTGGTCGTTTTTCTTAATTTTTGTTTTTTTTTTAAGTATAGTTTTCAGCACTTGTTATCATTGGTGGATTTGCTTTTTGGTTTGATTGCTCTCTCTTTCTTAATTACTTTTGAATTTTTTCTACTTTTAATAATTATTTTTTATTTTAATAACTTTTTAAAATTTTATTTTATTTATTTATTTTTTCTCCCTTTTCTTCTGAGCCGTGTGGCTGATAGGGTTTTGGTGCTCCAGCTGGGTGTCAGGCCTGTGCCTCTGGGGTGGGAAGCCAAATTCAGGACTTTTGTCCACCAGAGACCTCCTGGCTCCATGTAATATCAACCAGCAAAGCTCTCCCAGAGATCTCCATCTCAACGCCAAGACCCAGCTCCACTCAAGGACCAGCAAGATACAGTGCTGGACACCCTATGCGAAACAACTAGCAAGACAGGAACACAACCCCACCCATTAGCAGAGAGGCTGCCTAAAATCCTAATAAGGTCACAGACACCCCAAAACACACCACTGGACGCAGTCCTGCCCACCAGAAAGACAAGATCCAGCCTCATCCACCAGAACACAGGTACTAGTCCCCTCCACCAGGAAGCCTACACAACCCACTGAACCACCCTTAGCCACTGGGGGCAGACACCAAAAACAATGAGAACTACGAAACTGCAGCCTGTGAAAAGGAGACCCCAAACACAGTAAGTAAAGCAAAATGATAAGACAGAGAAACACACAGCAGATGAAGGAGCAACGTAAAAACCCACCAGACCAAACAAATGAAGAGGAAATAGGCAGTCTACCTGAAAAAGAATTCAGAATAATGATACTAAAGATGATCCAAAATCTAGGAAATAGAATGGAGAAAATACAAGAAACGTTTAACAAGGACCCAGAAGAACTAAAGAGCAAACAAACAGTGACGAACAACAAAATAAATGAAATTAAAAATTCTCTAGAAGGAATCAATAGCAAAATAACTGAGGCAGAAGAATGGATAAGTGACCTGGAGGATAAAATAGTGGAAATAATTACCGCAAAGCAGAATAAAGAAAAAAGAATGAACAGAATTGAGGACAGTCTCAGAGACCTCTGGGACAGCATTAAGTGTATCAATATTCGAATTATAGGGGTCAGAGAAGATGAAGAGAAAAAGAAAAGGACTGAGAAAATATTTGAAGAGATTATAGTTGAAAACTTCCCCAATATGGGAAAGGAAATAGTCAATAAAGTCCAGGAAGCGCAGAGAGTCCCATACAGGATAAATCCAAGGAGAAGTATGCCAAGACACATATTAATCAAACCATCAAAAATTAAATACAGGGCTTCCCTGGTAGTGCAGTGGTTGAGAGTCCGCCTGCCAATGCAGGGGACCCGGGTTTGTGTCCCGGCCCGGGAGGATCCCACATGCTGCGGAGCGGCTGGGCCCATAAGCCATGGTCGCTGAGCCTGCGCATCCGTAGCCTGTGCTCCACAACAGGAGAGGCCACAACAGTGAGAGGCCCGCGTACCACCAAAAAAAAAAAAAAAAAAAGAGGTAGACGCTATCTTCCTGTCATAGACACTGCCTCCTGAAGACCTGGCAGTGGAGTGAGAAATAGCATAGGTATTAGGCAATAAAAAATAAATTTAAAAACCATGTTTTCATCTGAAAAAAAGCCTGAGCCCTTAATTTTAACTTTAAAGAGTAACTTATTTTTACAAAGTTTTCTTCTTCATTCACTAGAAGTTTACTGTGGCCCTACTATGTGTCAGATGCTGACTCAGATGCCAATAATACGGCACAGCCCTTACCCTCCAGGGATAATGGGAAAAGCACAGGGCCAGAGGGCATGTCAGTTAGGGGTTGTGTGATGAAGTAGTCTCTTTCTCTGATTCTAAATGCCTCACTCTTTTTTTTTGCGGTACCGGGCCTCTCACTGTTGTGGCCCGTCCCTTTGCAGAGCACAGGCTCCGGACGCAGGCTCAGCGGCCAGCCGCTCCACGGCATGTGGGATCCTCCCAGACCGGGGCACGAACCCATGTCCCCTGCATCCTGCATCGGCAGACGGACTCTCAACCAGTGCGCCACCAGGGAAGCCCTCTAAATGCCTCACTCTTAAAAGTGTAGATAGGAAAATGTAATTCCAGCTCTGGAGAATTGTTTCATTAAATCCACATAGGTTAGTGACTGTAAATACATAATTGGCCACAGAATTACACACACACATACATATCAAGACTAAGTTGCTTGGTCTTATTCCTCCCTACTCTGGTCTATAAAAGGAATAAATATTTTATATATTATAATATTACTTAAACATAAATTTGGTAAAATTGAAAGATATTTAGTGCTTATTTCACGTCATGGTGTGATCTGTGTAAGACTATAGGACAAAAAAATATATTCCTGGGCTGTTAGAGTGACGTACATCACAGAGAGTAATTCCAACACCTCTCTTATTAGTAGTGTAACCATGGAAAGATCACTAAATCCTAGCTCTAAAATGAGATGAATGCTTATTTTAGAGGAGAGAGTAGTAATACAGTTTAAATGATATTATGGTGATAAATTCCCTGATATAAATCTGTTTGATGGTATATATTTGGGGCATATATTAAATGGTATATTAAACTATATAAAGACTACAAAATAGCATCATTAACAAGGACAAAACCAGGTCAGAGTATCCACACATCTTATTTTGGCAATATGTTTTTGCTGCTGCTCTGGTCTGAAATGAACAAAGAATTAATGCATTTCTGAGCTAACCTTGTCTTCTTCCAAGAGAGGGTAAGATTAAATTTCTCCTAACCTAGGTCTGACAACTTGGTGGACTCTGGCATTTTTTTCTTCTTCAAAGGAAGCATGTTTTAGTAAATCATGTTGAAATCAATAGTTTTTTTCCTCGCGATATAGAAAAAGAATAAATGAAAGAAAACCAAAAAAAAAAAGAAAGAAAACTAAAATGGCAAGAATTAACATAACTAAGAGTCTATAAACTATGTCTTGACTAGATGGTCATTTATCATATGTGAGTGATTGTCTATGATGGTTTCAGTTATATAATCTTTAGAGTTTGGAATTGGCTCTCATTTAAACAAAAACTAACTTTAAACATTATCCAGTGATACAGGAAAAAGAAATTAGTCCAGAAAAAGCAAAAGGCATGATTCATCCAACCACAAGTGATTCTCTGATGTGCTCCCCATAGTTGAGCATATTAACATTGATCCAAATGCATTTAATCAGAGTTCAGCAATGCCAGCAATCCAATTAAGCTCAGGATTCTATAAAAGCTAAATTTTATTAATTAAATGACATTTAAAGTTACTTTATTTTGTTCTTGACTTCCTTTTTAAGGAAGAACACATTGCAAACTTGGAGGTTTTCCAATAATTTAAAATATTCAGTGTCAAATGAGTTGTTACCCCCTGATAAAAAACTGAAAATTGAGTACAGTATAACATTTTAGAACATACTTCAAAATAAATACTACGTATATTTTGCTCTAAAGAATCAATTAAAATTAGGTGCTTTTTAAATTATTATACCATAAGCCTGTTTAATGTAAAAAAAATACATTCTAAGGTTTAGAAATTATATTTAATCTTTTACCTTCTATTTTAAACGAGTTACAGCTTATAATATAATAATGTAGGATAATTTGTATTATAAACAAGTGATACATACATATATTATTTCATATTCTATTTTATGTATATATATATATTTTTTTCTTTTCTTTTGTTTTTTGCAGTACGCTGGCCTCTCACTGCTGTGGCCTCTCCCGTTGCGGAGCACAGGCTCCGGACGCGCAGGCTCATCGGCCATGGCTCACGGGCCCAGCCACTCCGTGGCATGTGGGATCTTTCCAGACCGGGGCACGAACCTGTGTCCCCTTCATTGGCAGGCGGACTCTCAACCACTGAGCCACCAGGGAAGCCCCTATTTTATATTTTAAGATACGCATAACAAAATCAAACTTCCTACCTTTGCAAGTAGTTTCAAAACTTAAAGGAAATGGATACAGGAGAGCCCTATTGTGAAAATTTTCTAATGAGTAATCCTGATCCTTTGGGGATTCTAATAAATGAACAGTCCCAATAAGATGGGGATCTAAAATTATTTATGTTGCTGAGGTCATCAAAACAAATAGTGATATTAAACTCAGAAAATGTGCTAATTATTTTGGCAGATTTTTGACACCTGACTCCCAGCTCCATGGCTACTTGAATATTTTCAGGACTAGGACAGCAACGTGCAGAGGAGGCATCTACCTCAGCCTCTACCTCAGCCCTCATGGGGGTGGCGGACTGTTTTTGCTGATTTGCAAGTGATGTGCACAAGCATAAATTCGTTCCCCACCTCTTTCCAAAAAGTACCATTTCAAATAATCTCATTTTCTTTCTTAGAATACACGTTTGTCACTGTAAATTTACAACCTGTCTTATTAAATAAGTGGTACTCTGGGTAAGGGGTATGGTTTACAAAATTATTAAACATTCAAAAGTCTACAAACGTTTTTTTTTTTTTTGGAAGACACACAGCTTTTTCATAGCAGTATGTCAGCACGCATGTCCCTAGAGGCCACCGAGCATAGATTCCATTGTGCTAAAGTGGCACAGTTTTCACTGCCTTAGGTAATTTCAAGAACTATATTCAGTTATCATTCATATTTATTATTTCTCCTATTGTTCCCGGTAGAAAAATGAATATAATCAACTAACTTTACATTGAATGTTAAGAACTTGGCCTCAATAAATGTTTATTATTATTATTATACATTTACTCTATTTTCTCATCATATTGCCTTGCCAGAGAAATGTAGGTGGGAGAAAGGAAATACAGTATGTGCAGAAGACTACTAAATGTCCCCTACAGTGTAGGCCCCCTGTTTTTATTCTTGCTATTATTATTGTATTATAGTTAGACATTTATAAGCATGTTTCTCTTTACTGTAATATAAAGTCCATTTGAGCAGAGACCATGTTTTACCATCTGTATATGTTCCCTAGGACAGAGCTTCTAGCACTGAAGTTCAGGGATGAGATGAAGGGGAGGAGGGAGGGCGGGAGGGTGGGAGAGAGAGGGAAGAAAACAGAAGAAAGAAAAGGAAAGAAATGGCAGAAAGAATAATGGTCTTCAGATGAAAATCTGGAAAGAGTTTTGTTTCAATTATTTATTGCTGCATAACAAACTTCCTTAAAATGTAGTGATTAAAAACAAGAACTCGTTATGTATTTGCTCATCATTTTCAGTTTGCACAGAACTTAGCAGGTCTGCTCATCTTTGTGCCATGCTGTAGTGGCTGAGGGCTTGTTTGGAGCTAAGGAATCCAGGATGGCTTCCCACACATCTGACACCTCAGCTTGGATGGCTGGAAAGGCTGGCTGGGTTATTCTATCTCTCTTTATATTCTTTCATTCCTCCCCCGTCCCCAAGGTTATTTTCTCTTCATGGGAACTCTCCTCGGAAAGCTAGTTGTTCTTCTTGACTAGGTGTCTGTTTTACCCCCCAAAATGGAAGCTGTAAGACCTCTTAAGACCCAGAACTGCAAATCTCACAGTGTCACTTTTACCATATTCTATGAGTCAGAAGTCACAAGACCAGTTTAGATTTGAAAGGAAGAGTGAAAAATGAATTCTCTTGATGGAAAGAGCAGTACATGCATATAAGTAAGGGAGGGATGGTTGGCAGCCATCTTTGCAGACAACCTGCTACAAGAGGTAAAAGCCCATCATTGGAACATGATAGAAAGCTAGTTCTCAAATTGAACTGAGGAAGTATATTTCTGCAGGGGTTTTCCCCTCCATTTCATTACTTTGAAAAGAACACATTAAAATATTTGCTTCAATATCTCAGGTTGACCAAAAACTGTTAATCAAACGTGTCCTGAAATGGTTTAGGATCATTTTCATCATGTCCAAAGGCACCTTTAAACATCTATAAGATTAACCATAGAGTGTTTTAGATAAACTGTGAATTGCCGTTTCTATATAAAGCTAGTCACAAAGCTAAGTGCCCAACAGTTGTAACTGTGAACTAATTTATAGAAGGTTCATGCATAGTCCTTGTAGCCTTAAAACCTTAGCCTATTTTTCTGGAGCACAGAGCTAGCTGAAGAGTGGGGTGAAAGACCATTTTAAATATAATACCATTTGTTTTCTTTTGACATGTAAGATTTCATTAGAGTCACTAAAATGGGTTTGTGCCTGTATTTACATGATGAAATTTGTAATCAAAACCTAAGATACAATGGAAGCTTTATTTTTTCTCTCCTTTCTTCTTTTTAAGTTCATTGTAACTGAATGAAATTTGCTATATCATTGAAAGAAACTACACACATCTAGGCTTCATAAAGACTTGAAAATATACGTTGTGAAATTACCTTTTCTATCATCCAATCAGCACTTCAGTCAGAATGCAATTTGATTGTAATAGCATTGATTTTCTTTCACGAACACCACTCCACGGGGTTGGGGAACTACATCGAGTTTGGGGATTGTTACAAGGGCGATGTCAGCCCACAAATTAATATTCAGTACTGGTTATCTGTGTAGTGATAATGAATATTCACTGTGGTTTTATTTTATATTTTTCAGAGAATATTAAAAATACACCTAGTAAACTACTTAAGACTCTTTTAGTCTCAGAAGCTCTTTTTATAAAATTTCTGGTGCTCATTTTTAAAACACTGAAAATATGTTCATGCAGAGCCTGTTTTTAATGAAGTTAAAACCATTAAGTAATTAGAAAAGCCTGAACATGCTGCGTGGTCTCTGGTGATGTAAATGATTATTAACATGCTTATTCCTAATACAAAAGGATTCTGCAGCTAATTTCGTTAGCTTCACTATTTTTAGAATTCTGGTGTCATACATTTATTAGGAAGCTAAGACTTCAAGGTAAAACTTTGTTCAATAGCCTCATATAATTATTTCCCACTTTTGGTATCTAAGCAACTGAACAAACAAAAAAATACCATGTTGACAGTACAAGCTCTCTCTGCTTGGCTGCAATTGCCCAGAGCTTCTATTTCAACTTCTTTCCTCTCAGGGAGTTGCCACTAATGTGACAATCAATCCATCTGTGCTTCTGGTTCTTAAAGGAGACCTGACAGCCCCTTGATCCATCACCTTGCTGTCCAAGGAAGCAGTGGAGATGCTGAGGGGAGAGGAGGAGAATTATCTCGGACCTGAGGTCAGTAATAACTCTTTGCAGAGGGGACGCACCAGAAGACTCTGTAGCCCAGGGTGAGTTTTTATTGGTCTCCTTCAATTTTTTCCTTTATTCTAAAATGACCTTAAGAACATACCAGTTAATTCAGGCTGGCCTGGAAACAACAGCCCATTTCCTCGGAGCTCTTAATGTGAGAGACACTTTCCTTCAAGGTAATACATTTTATTTGCACTGCTTTCCACAGTTTAACCTTATATAGATTCTAGATGACTTCTTAACCCATAATTTTTCTAAGAAATTGAGGGGTGCGTGTGCATGTGTGCGCGCGTGTGTGTGTGTGTGTGTGTGTGTGTGTGTGTGTGTGTGAGAGTGATTTAAAGCTACTTCTTTCTGTTCAGGAAAGAAGGAAACAACATATGTTTTCAAGTTTTTTTGACTCCTCCATATGCTTAGGATTCTAATCAAGGACTCATGTTTGGAAACCTAAATGCTTTTGTCTGGCTATCATTGTTACCACCCTTGATTCTTCCTAGGAAGTTTTATCCACTCCAGGCTTCAACACATAATTCTCACTTTAGTCTTCCTAGTTTTATTCACATCACACATACAACCCATTTCTATTCCCACTTCTATGCCTTTGTTTTTGCCTTTTCCCTACCTTTGCAATTGCCTGGACCCTTTGATTCATTACCTGTGTAGAAGGTACCCTTTCTCCGAAGTTCACCTCAGTCCTTCTGACATCACACTTTCCTCTGATAACATCACAGCCCCCTCTCCCCTCACAATAATTGTTTTTTTCTGAGCTAACTGAACTCAGGTTAACAAATGATTATATAATGGCTTATCTAAGTTTTTTATGACATTTTGTCTGTTTGTCTTGCAAAGTTATAAATGTGAAATTGAGGACTATATCCCTGTAACATATATCATAGAGTTAGGGGCCCCTGGGTGCTCTATAACTCTTTCCTGATTGACTGATTTCTGCTAGTCACTGAGCAATTAACATGGGATAAATCTCTTCTCACTGTATAAGATTCCACGACTCATACTGAAGTGGATAATGCTTTTCCTCCTACATGGCAGACAAGAAGAGGTTTTTTAAAAAATGTATTTTAGGCATAGTCCATGTAAGATCATTTTGGCATGTTTATTTGCTTATCTTATTGGTTTTTTTTGCTACTGCTGTGATTCAATTCAAAGGGATTGATACTCCCTTTGTAAGCAGCTCTTTGCAGGAAACCGCCCTCAGCAGGAAGCCCCTTTTCTTGTCACTTTAGCAAAGCTGTATTGTAACTAACTTTGAAACTAGGCACCCCCATGCTCTACCTATCTCCAGCCCAAGCACACTTTTCAAATCTTTTAATCACACAATACCTTGCCTAACTTGTCGGTTCTTTCAGTAGATCAAAGAAGTAGAAATGAAGAATAAGTAATTAACAGATGACCAGATCTCTTCTCTAGCTTCCACTTCAGTAATCTCCGGATAAACTGTGTGAACAAGATAACATCTAGAAGAAGATCACAAGTTGACGAGCCTGCATACAAGCCTGCAGACAGATGACTCTGACCCTCTGTCTCAATGATTAACCGAGATTACTTCCCTGTTTCCCTTTAAAAGCTTCCATGACTGAGCAGAATCTTTGGAGGTGGTTTTTGGGGGACATTATGTTCGCCATCTCCCCAGATTGTCAGCATTCTGATTAAAGGCACCTTTACTTTCTACCAACATCTGTGAGTATTGATTTTATAAGCAGCGAACAGTGGGACTTGATTCATTCAATGACACGTAGACTGTCTTGTTTTGATTAATTGAAATTCCTATCCCATTGTTGGTATGCAAGCATTTCAGTGACTGGACCATCATAACTTGATCTTTGTTGCTTCTACTCAAAAAGAAAAATTTTGTGTTGCTTATGGATATCAAGTTGGGATAAGGAGAACTTCTTTGCTCTAACTGTAATATTCATGATTTAAGACTCTCTAGCTCTTGGTCGTTTTTTCTGTTCTTATCAGGTCTCTAACTATATGAAGTACAGTAGCAAAATGAGCAAAAACAATCCTTTCATATAAAACTGCTCTCTAGCAGGAACTTCATTCTAGGACATTATAATACGGTAAGAAAGAAGTTTATGGAAAATGCAATTGCCATTCCTCTCTAAACAACACTCTTTAAGAACATAGTCTGAATTACTTTTTTAAAAAATCAGAATGGCAATAGGCAAATTACAGCACCAAACACAAAGTTGTCCCAAATGCTATCATTTTTGTGCCAGACTAAAAATATTTTATATTGCTTGCTTTTAGGAAATAAATAGCTGTTAAAATAATTGTTTTATAAGTGTAACTCAGAATATTACTGAGAGTGAAAAATAAAATACATAGTGGATCAGCATTCTTGTTTTTTCTGTGGGGTACGAGACCCAGTTAACAACATGCCGGGATGTCTACAAATGGAAATTGATTGGCAGCAAATTGGTATGTGAAAGGACAAACCAAGCTCATTTGATCAGAAAAATAATGTCACTTAACATTCAAATGGAACAGCATTTGAGCAGAAAAAGTTCTTGGGATTGATTAGGAATGAATGCAAATAAATAGGAAAATTCTGGACAATTGGGATTGAACCAGGCTTTTCATCACCCCACTACACGAATGTGCTCATCCTTGTTAACTCTGTCCCCTTCTAACTCCTCAGTCCCTGACATCGAAGTATGCTCCCCTTCCCAGCTTCAGACGCAGTGCCACAGTGGTTCTCGAAAGCCTGACAGGCAGGCTCTGGTTATGTCAATATCCTCAGTTTAGAATTAAGCTAAGAGCCCATGATTGAGCCCGTCACTCAGTCCTGGTTGCAGTGGTCCCTGCAGTTCTCTGGTTTCTAGCTTGTTTTAAGGTCTGCTTGTTTCTAGGATGGCTTTTGGGTACCTGGCATTCCTTTCTTTCTCAAACATCTTGCTTACTTCTCTATGAGATTTTGTTCTACTTATTTTCTTTCTTGTGCTATAATTTCAACAGATAACTAAGGTTCTCTAGTACTGGAGCACTGCTCTGAAGCGTTTTTAAAAACCTTACTTCCAGAAGCTGGGGTTTTGTCAGTTGGTGCAGACGTTTACTATGGTTTTAGGCACAGATGGGTGCTTGGATGGTTTGCTTCTATGTTCTGCCTTCCTGATTTAACCTCCATTTCTGGAATGATGGCAGAGACTCTTGAGCTACGTTGTTCTCTGTGATGTTCTCACTTCCTGTGGATTCTAAAACTATCTCACCTTAGGGTATTTCCTACTGGTCAGTGGAAAAATGTGAGAACAATTGTTGTGGTTTTTTTTGCGGTACACGGGCCTCTCACTGCTGTGGCCTCTCCCGTCGCAGAGCACAGACTCCGGACGTGCAGGCTCAGCGGCCATGGCTCACGGGCCCAGCCGCTCCGCGGCATGTGGGATCTTCCCGGACCGGGGCACGAACCCGTGTGCCCTGCATCGGCAGGCGGACTCTCAACCACTGCGCCACCAGGGAAGCCCCGAGAACAATTCTTTATCTTTACATAGAGGAATAAATACACGTAAGGATGGAGAAGTAGGAGCTTTAGAGAAGAATGCCTTCGACGTTATCAGGCATCTTCCTATGTGAAGTAAATATTGTTTTTAAGGATTGAGGCAACTACCTCTCCATCCTATTATCTTCGGGATGTCTCTCTGAAAACGTAACAATCTCAGTAAGAGTCCCAACCTGTTCACTTAACAGTGCAAACACATATCTCTGAAATTAACTTTCTCACAAGATGTACAGGAGACAATCACAAGATGTATCTATTTGTTGCTCATGGAAGTAAGAGAAATTTAATCGTTCTTTCTTCTATACTTTGCCTGTAGAAATTTGTGTGAACCTCTTTCCAGGTTCTGTAGTCACTTTCATGCTATCTCACATGCATGTAGATCAAATAATGCTTACTCAATATTAAATCATTTTCTCTCTCTTCTATATTGGTACAGAGGGGGCTCCTGTTGATAGGAGTGCTTTTTTTCATCAACACCTATATCTTAGAAATTTTTTAGAGATTTTCTAATTAATGAAGCATAAAAGAGTTATGTGAATTTTTGCTTACTTGTATTTTTTAATAAATCATACATAGTGCTTAATAAGTATCAGTCCCTTCCCATTCTTCCTATGGTATTTACTTACTCTTATCATGAGAAATGTTGTCTATCCAAATAGATTACCAAATTCTTTAGAGAAAAACTGAATATATTAGGTTGACAATAAAATTAGTTTAGGTTCAGGACATAAAGCTTTAAGATGAACACTGGCAAACTAGAGTTTTTTCCTAATTAATATTGAAAGCCTATGTGATTAGAGTGCTTTCACAGATGGCTCCCAGCACCTAAAACAGTGCATTGCACAGAATAGGTACCCAATTGTATGCACTGAAGTAAACAAATGCATGAACAAAAAATAAATAAATAAAGGCCACCTTCCCACGTAAAAAAAAAAAAAAAATTGAAAGCCTAGAAAGCCTTGCCTTCCAGTCCTTAATATTTGTAAACTTTGATCCTTGTTACATATTCAGTTCAAGCTCTACCTCCTCTGAGAAGTCTTTCCAGTCCACCCTAAACCACTTAATTATTCCTATTCCTTAGCTTTTAAAATACATTTTGCCTCAGTCTCCAATTCTGCTTTAAGACCTTGCATTAATTTTCAAATACATATTATATTCCAAGTAAGAATAGAACTGGCTTAAAGCAGGGGTATTCCCTAGCGCTTCTCTGTATCTCACAAGGCCTTACTCAGAGCAGGTAATTTTAACAAATGAGGAAACATCTTCTGAAAATGCAACCTTTAAATCCATTTACTTCCATCATATTTCTTTCTTGTCCTACATTCTACCTCTGGATTTAAGATATGTTCACAGAAATCTTCTCAAGAGATATAATCACTGTCATTTTCACTGGCTAATCTCTTTGCTGGCCCAGCATATAAGAGAAGACTGACATTCAGAGATACGAATGAAATTATTTCTAACTGAAGCCTCATACGTAAGGGGAAATGTAAGACTTTGAAATAAGCAAAGAGGATTACTGGGTATCCTTTCAATGGAATGTGAGGGCCTCTGAAGGTTATTTGACCCTATAGCATATTCAGGACTGTCTATTTTACAACTCTGTAGAGATTAAATCTAAATTGTAGCAAACTAATACGTAGTAATGTTGAGCATCTTTTCATGTGTTTGTTGGCCATCTGTATGTCTTCTTTGGAGAAATGCCTATTTAGGTCTTCCACCCATTTTTTTGATTGGATCATTTGGTTTTTTTGATATTGTGCTGCATGAGCTGTTCGTATATTCTGGAGCAACTCCAATAAAAACTAATTTAAAAAAATTGTAGCAATGCAAATAGATTTCCTTTTTCTTTCTTTTCTTTTTTTTTTTGGCCATGCCATGAGGCATGTGGGATCTTAGTTCCCCGACCAGGGATGGAACTGTGCCCCCTGCATTGGGAGCACAGAGTCTTAACAACTGGAACGCCAGGGAAGTGTTAAAGCCAGTTTTGTACCATTTGCAAGTTCATTTCAATATTCCAGTTCTATAAAGGTATCTATTTGGATTCTCCATTGAACCAGTTGTAACATCTGTCTCATTTCCTCATTTAATTAATGAGTTAGATAATATCTTTGAAACATATTTATTTCAGATTTGTATGAGTCATGATTTTACCTTGTTCAAAACCATGCTGACCCTAAACAAACTTTGAGGAGAGGCAAATACAGTAAGTGCCCTACATATGAATGAGTTCTGTTCCGAGAGTGCATTTGTAAGTCCAATTTGTTGGTTAAGTCCAACGAAGTTAGTCTAGGTACTCAACTAACACAATCAGCTATATAGTACTGTACTGTACTAGGTTTATAATACTTTTCACACAAATAATACATAAAAAACAAACACAAAAAATAAAGAAAACATCTTAAACCTTACAGTACAGTACCTTGAAAAGTACAGTAGTACCAGCTACATCACCGCTGCTTTTACGCTTGCTTCCGGACATCCTGGGCTTGAAATAAAGATACTGTACTACTGTATTCTACACAGTACTGTACAGTAAAGGACACAAAAGCACAACCGCTTGTAGAGGATACACGCGTGTGACAATATATGCCAGACACGTGAACTAACTTATGTGATTGGACATGTGAACGCACGTTCCCACCTTTGAAAGTTTGCAACTTGAAGGTTCGTACATAGGGGACTTACTGTACTGGCCAACTCAAATCCCTCTAGGCTTTGTTTCCATGGCTGTCCCATGGAAACAACGTGAGCCATGTCCATGATTTAAAAATTTCTAGTAGCTGCACTGGAAAAGTAAGAATAAACAGGTGAAATTGGGCTTCCCTGGTGGCGCAGTGGTTGGGAGTCCACCTGCCGATGCAGGGGACGCGGGTTCGTGCCCCGGTCCTGGAGGATCCCGCGTGCTGCAGAGCGGCTGGACCCGTGGGCAATGGCTGCTGAGCCTGCGTGTCTGGAGCCTGTGCTGCGCAGCGGGAGAGGCCACAGCAGTGAGAGGCCCGCATACCGCAAAAAAAACAATACAAAACAAAAAAAAACAGGTGAAATTACTTATGATACGATTACTTAACTCAGCAGCCAAAATACTGTCATTTCAACATGTAAAATTTTGGACATATTTTACATTCTTTATTTCATTCTAGGTGTTTGAAATCTGGTGTCTGTTTTATCCTTACAGCACAACTCAATCCTGACCACATTTCAAGCCACATTTCAAGTGCTCAAGAGGGACCTGTGGCTTGTGGTCACTGTATTGGACGTTGCAGCCCTGGTTGTGCAGACAGTGCAAGAGAGAGTAAAGAGACATGTACAATATTTCATCTGTTTAAACAATGTGCTCCACTGAATGTCACCTTCTCACAGAAAGTGAGCATGCCTGCCTGCCCTGCGTTTTAAAATATTGTTGAAAAATTAGTTTCATGTACATCTGATTAATTTCTCAGATTCATTGAACACGTTTCATTGTCTTCAAACTACATTAATTCATCATAACAAGCTTAGAATCAGTTTGTCTTGAAAAGCTCAAACGTTTGAAATACACAATTTAAGCTTCAGAGATATCTAGTACTGTAACCGTCAGCCACATAGGGCTCTTTAAATGTAAATTAATAAAAATTAAATAAAATTAAAAGTCTAGTTCATCAATCACACTAGCCACACTTCAAGGCTCAATAACTGGTGACAATCAATCAGGCAGTGCAAATAAGGAACATTTTTGTAATCTCAGAAAGTTCCATGGGACAAAACTGCTTTAGACAGTCCTAGCATAAATTAGCTAATGGTACAGTAAATTTAGAGACTGGTAATAATTTTATTAATGTAGATTTGCTATTTTTTTAATTTTGGAAAGAAAAATATAACTTTAAAATGTGTTTTCAATAGTCTCTCTAAAAGAAATAAATTGGCTTCTATAACATACAATTTTCCAGCTTCCCCCAATATTCTGTTAGTGTTGCCAACAGTTTATTTAATTAATTTGTAAGTCACATTGAGAACTTTGCTCCCAAATTGCAATGAGTCTGCCAACTCTTTTAGCATTACAATTTAAAAAAAATAATCTTTTATGAATCTAGAACAAAGCAGTAGGTGAGACTTCGCAATGGGTCATCATCTTGAAGTTAATTTGATTTACTTCTTGCTTTTTATTTTTCTCCTGCATTTAGCTTGATTTTAATTGTTTTGAAACCTGCTTTCATTACCTTTTTTTTTTTTTTGCGGTACGCAGGCCTCTCACTGCTGTAGCCTCTCCCGCTGCGGAGCACAGGCTCCGGACGCGCAGGCTCAGCGGCCATGGCTCACGGGCCCAGCCGCTCTGCGGCATGTGGGATCCTCCTGGACTGGGGCACGAACCACTGTCCCCTGCATCGGCAGGCGGACTCCCAACCACTGCGCCACCAGGGAAGCCCTTTCATTACCTTTTTAATAATTCTGTAACACCGTTAGCAAGACTCTACCCAAAATTCGCTAGAAGGTATTTATTGCTTTTATTACCGAATCATCTCATGATAGCACTTCCTTATGGTCTAACTGTTAGACTCTATTATTTTCCACCAAGTTTACATTTATCAATGTCACTGTGATTGAGAAATGAGACCACTTGAAATTGATGCTAGACTGTTTTGAGTGAGGAGCACATTGTAGCCATGAAGTATCCTGCCAGGTTCATAAGGATTGTTTTTTCTGTATGTGGAAATATTGTAACATGAGGTATTTGTTTCAACAAAATTTTGCTCCTACACAGAGATTGTTTCCAACATGTCTCCTATTAACCATTTTCCATGTTAAAAATTGTTCCTTTACTTCTGACCAATTTTTATCTCTATCCCAATAGACAATGAATATCTCCACTGCCAGTAACGTGAAACACCTAAAACAATGACAGACCAATGAACAACCAGTTATTATAAACTATTTCAAGTGGTAATGACAAAAAAGGAAGATTGAAATAATAGTCTGTGATTAATTTCTATCAATTTAATTAGTGAAATGACATGTATGGATGTTCTATTTTAGTCATTTTATCATGGGTAGATAGATGCACATTTTCCTCTCTCTGTAACTGTATGTATACAGATAATCATGAATAAGTAGAAAAACAAGCAAATAAAATTTTTTTAAACTTGAACAATGGAAAACAGAAATTGTAACCAAAATAGTGATGCTGATCAGAACCAGGGCAGGCAAAATGGCCAGACAGAAACCAGGCCCAGCAGCCTCTCATCAAATGATGGCTTCACAGATGACCTGTGGGAGACACTGACTGTGTGGACTCAACTATTTGACTCCTGGGATATAAACATCAGGTTGTCTCTACTATAATGAGATGCAACCAAAGCACAGCTGAATTAACGTAACTGTATGGAAAGCACACTGGGAAGAGACAAAATGGATACGGGAGCAGAGATGAAGACTCAGGTTAAAACAGTCCCACTGAATGTAAATGGATACAGCCACTACGGAGAACAGTACGGAGGTTCCTTAAAAAACTAAATATAGAACTACCATATGACCATGACCCAGCAATCCCACTACTGGGCATATACCCTGAGAAAACCATAATTCAAAAAGAGTCATGTACCACAATGTTCATTACAGCTCTATTTACAATAGCCAGGACATGTAAGCAACCTAAGTGTCCATCGACAGATGAATGGATAAGGAAGATGTGACACATATATACAATGGAATATTACTCAGCCATAAAAAGAAACGAAATTGAGTTATTTGTAGTGAGGTGGATGGACCTAGAGTCTGTCATGCAAAGTGAAGTCAGAAAGAGAAAAACAAATACCATATGCTAACACATATATGTGGAATCTAAAAAAAAAAAAAAAAGGTTCTGATGAACCTAGGGGCAGGACAGGAATAAAGAGGCAGATGTAGAGAATGGACCAGAGGACACGGGGAGGGGGAAGGGTAAGCCGGGACGAAGTGAGAGAGTAGCATTGACATATATACAATACCAAACGTAAAATAGATATATTTTATATATACAATACCAAATGTAAAGTAGATAGCTAGTGGGAAGCAGCTGCATAGCACAGGGAGATCACCTCGGTGCTTTGTGACCACCTAGAGGGGTGGGATAGGGAGGGTGGGAGGGAGACGCAAGAGGGAGGGGATATGGGGATATATGTAAATGTATAGCTGATTCACTTTGTTATACAGCAGAAACTAACACAACATTGTAAAGCAATTATACTCCAATAAAGATGTTAAAAAAAAAAGTGACGCGAATCAAAGACAATTGTAAAGTGTATTGGACAAGAGTTCAGGAGACATGAACAATGTAATTGTGTAGAAGAGCAAGTCAAATGAGAATAAACCTAAAACTTTCACAGGAAAGTATCCAGTTTCTACAGGGATCTAAGAATTGTGTGTGTGTGTGTGTGTGTCTGTGTGTGTGTGTGTGTGTGTGTGACAGAGAGAGAGAGAGAGTGGTCAACAAGAGGCAGAGACAGAAATAAGATGTTCCAACAACCACAAAAAAAGAAATTGTGCAAAAGAAAAAAAATAAAGATGCCTTACGAATCTATTTTTTTAAACTATGCCAAGTTAAGTAAGGAGAAATTGTATGATATACACAATGTGCAGCTGAAAAATGAACACTTTGTACCTGAATGAGTCTTATTCTGGAATAAAAATAACTGTGTACTGAAGAAGATTCCAAATATTTTGTGCTCTAGAAGGTATTTTACCTTATAGAAGTGTGTTGGAAGAACTAAAAGGTAAGAATATTTTAAATTTATGCAGTGAGTTGTTAAACCAAAATCAAGTACTTACTATTAAACTCTTTGGTTTTTTTGCTCTGCTTCTATTAAGGGTAAAATGTTTTGAAGACTTTGAAAATATTTTTATATTCTGGATATGGAAGGAAAATAAATTATTCGAAGGGGATATTGGTGAGAACCTCTGGCTGCTTGAGGGTATCCTGTTTTCCACAAAGTAATTTCTACTTTATTTGCCTTGTCTTTATGAAATATTTAACAGACGCATCAGAGCTATTCTCAGTTGCTCAGTAATCAGTTTAGTAAATTTCCAAGCCACTGGAGTAACATCTCACTATTTGAAAAGAGAGGGGTTGTGACAATGGCATGAATGCCTAATAACAAATTTATCACTTGTCATATTTCACCAAACCTGAGAACATTTACAAAAGACAAGAATCTCAATTCCTTAGATTTTTTGACATGAAGCTCAAGATATTTAGAAGTGTTGAAGAATAAGAGTTCCAGAGTGCATCAGATTATCATCCTATCTCTCAAACCAGAGAGGGGTTAATACTATTTGGATTGTTTGGAAAAGGTAAGTGATTATAAAAAACTCGAAGTTGTATACACACACACACACATACACAATGAAGTAGTAAAAAAGAAATATTTTTTTAACTAATCAAGATTAACTTTTTAAGTATTTACTTTTTTAAGTAAATAAGCCTTTCACATACATTTATTATTAACATGATCCTGTAATAACATGACAACGGTTCATTTATTACATCTTGGGAGATTTTTTTTTTTTTGCGGTACACGGGCCTCTCACTGTTGCAGCCTCTCCCGTTGCGGGGCACAGGCTCCGGACGTGCAGGCTCAGCGGCCATGGCTCATGGGCCCAGCCACTCCGCGGCATGCGGGATCTTCCCGGACCGGGGCACGAACCAGCGTCCCCTGCATCGGCAGGCGGACTCTCAACCACTGCACCACCAGGGAAGCCCCGGGAGATATTTTTAATATTATTTTGAATCAGGATTAGTAAGTGGCAGAGAAAGTGTTTACACATGTTTTGATGAGAGTTTAGCACAGATTTCTTTAACCTTGGCTAATCCAGTGCTCCAGAACCCGAAGATCTTGGCTGTATGAAGCTGATGGAAGGTACAATTACTTTGTTGCAACTCACAACCCTCAATCTGTCCTTGCAAATCTGTTCACTTGGCTCTCAAAGTCTTAAAATGAAACATGGAAAACTTCCCTGTGTGTTCCCTTTTCTTTTCCCATCCCTCCATTACATCCTCAGACATTGGTGATTACTATCAAAATAGCCAAAAACAAAGACTTCCTAAACATCAGTTGTTCAAATATGACAGAACTTTGTATTCCTAAGAAACTTTACTGTCCAAACAAGTTATTTCTATTTAAGTAATTATGTGTGATGCATAGATCAGTAGGAACTCAAGCTGGGCAAAGTTGTAAAAGCGTATTTTAGGATATCAATTAACACTAGCAGTATTCTTAATTTAGCTGAGCAGAGATTTGAACAAGGATAACCACAAGCGCCTTAATTATAGACATATTTTCTGTAGCTCAGCAAAATTTGAATGCAAGAGAATCGCTGCTGAAAGTCCATATGTTATAGTAACTTATGGTTATGTAAAGTCATTTTATTTTCTCCCAGTGTTGACAAAGTCAATGAACCTTTAATAGTAATAAAATATATTAATAACAGAGTCCGTGATATGAATGTTAATAAAAGAAAAAAGTTTAACTCAACATCTCCTTACACGGCTTTTTATGAAATGCTAATTGATGAAAAACCAAAGCTTAAAAATAACAGCTCCTCGAAGAAGAACTACAATCCTGCATCCTGTGGAACAAAAGCCACATTAACAGAAAGACAGAAAAGGCAGAGGGCTATGTACCAGATGAAGGAACAAGATAAAACCCCAGAAAAACAACTAAATGAAGTGGACATAGGCAACCTTCCAGAAAAAGAATTCAGAATAATGATAGTGAAGATGATCTAGGACCTCAGAAAAAGAATGGAGGCCAAGATAGAGAAGATGCAAGAAATGTTTAACAAAGATCTAGAAGAATTAAAGAACAAACAAACAGAGATGAACAACACAATAACTGAAATGAAAAATACACTAGAAGGAATCAATAGCAGAATAACTGAGGCAGAAGAACGGATAAGTGACCTGGAAGACAGAATGGTGGAATTCACTGCTGCGGAACAGAATAAAGAAAAAAGAATGAAAAGAAATGAAGATGCCTAAGAGACCTTGGGGACAACATTAAATGCAACAACATTCGCATTATAGGGGTCTCAGAAGGAGAAGAGAGAGAGAAAGGACCCGAGAAAATATCTGAAGAGATTATAGTCGAAAACTTCCCTAACATGAGAAAGGAAATAGCCACCCAAGTCCAGGAAGCACAGAGAGTCCCATACAGGATAAACCCAAAGAGAAACATGTGACAACACACAGTAATCAAATTGGCAAAACTTAAAGACAAAGAAAAATTATCGAAAGCAGCAAGGGGAAAATGACAAATAACATACAAGGGAACTCCCATAACGTTAACAGCTGATTTCTCAGCAGAATACTCCACAAGCCAGAAGGGAGTGGCATGACATATTTAAAATGATGAAAGGGAAAAACCTACAACCAAGATTACTCTACTTGGTAAGGATCTCATTCAGAGTCATGGAGAAATCAAAAGCTTTACAGACAGGCAAAAGCTAAGAGAATTCAGCATCACCAAACCAGCTCTACAACAAATGCTAAAGGAGCTTCTCTAAGTGGGAAACACAAGTGAAGAAAAGGACCTAAAAAAAAAAACCCAAAACAATTAAGAAAATGGTAATAGGAACATACATATCAATAATTACCTTAAATGTGAACGGATTAAATGCTCCAACCAAAAGACACAGGCTCACTACATGGATACAAAAACAAGACCCATATATATGCTATCTATAAGAGACCCACTTCAGACCTAGGGACACATACAGACTGAAAGTGAGGGGATGGAAAATGATATTACATGCAAATGGAAATCAAAAGAAAGCTGGAGTACCAATACTCATATCAGATAAAATAGACTTTAAAATAAAGAATGTTACAAGAGACAAGGAAGGACACTACATAATGATCAAGGGATCAATCCAAGAAAAAGATATAACAATTATAAATATATATGCACCCAACAAAGGAGCACCTCAATACATAAGGTGCTAACAGCTATAAAAGAGGAAATTGACAGTAACACAATAATAGTGGGGGACTATAATACCAAACTTACACCAATGGACAGATCATCCAAACAGAAAATTAATAAGGAAACACAAGCTTTAAATAACACAATAGAACAGATAAATTTAATTGGTATTTATAGGACATTCCATCCAAAAACAGCAGATTACACTTTCTTCTCAAGTGTACACGGAACATTATCCAGGATAGATCACATCTTGGGTCACAAATCAAGCCTCAGAAAATTTAAGAAAATTGAAATCATATCAAGCAGCTTTTCTGACCACAATGCTATGAGATTAGAAATCAATTACAGGGAAAAAAACGTAAAAAACATAAACACATGGAGGCTAAACAATACGTTACTACATAACCAAGAGATCACTGAAGAAATCAAAGGAGAAATCAAAAAATATCTAGAGACAAATGACAATGAAAACACGACAATCCAAATGCCTATATAAGCCTACCTCAAGAAACAAGAAAAATATCAAATAAACAATCTAACCTTAGACCTAAAGGAACTAGAGAAAGAAGAACAAACAAAACCCAAAGTTAGCAGAAGGAAAGAAATCATAAAGATCAGAGCAGAAATAAATGAAATAGAAACAAAGAAAACAATAGCAAAGATCAATAAAACTAAAAGCTGGTTCTTTGAGAAGATAAACAAAATTGATAAACCATTAGCCAGACTCATCAAGAAAAAGAGAGAGAGGACTCAAATCAGTAAAATTAGAAATGAAAAAGGAGAAGTTACAACAGACACTGCAGAAATACAAAGCATCCTAAGAGACTACTACAAGCAACTCTATACCAATAAAGTGGACAACCTGGAAGACATGGACAAATTCTTAGAAAGGTATAACCTTCCAGGACTGAACCAGGAAGAAATTGAAAATATGAACAGACCAATCACAAGTAATGAAATTGAAACTGTGATTAAAAATCTTCCAACAGCGCTTCCCTGGTGGCGCAGTGGTTGAGAGTCTGCCTGCCGATGCAGGGGACGTGGGTTTGTGCCCTGGTCCGGGAAGATCCCACATGCCACAGAGCGGCTGGGCCCGTGAGCCATGGCCCCTGAGCCTGCACGTCCGGAGCCTGTGCTCCGCAACAGGAGAGGCCACAACAGTGAGAGGCCCACGTACCGCAAAAAAATAAAAAAATAAAGTAAAATAAAAAATAAAATAAAATAAAATAAAATCTTCCAACAAAGTCCAGGACCAGATGGCTTCACAGGTGAATTCTATCTAACATTTAGAGAAGAGCTAACACCCATCCTTCTCAAACTCTTCCAAAAAATTGCAGAGGAAGGTACACTCCCAAACTCATTCTATGAGGCCACCATCACCCTGATACCAAAACCAGACAAACATAATGTAAAAAAAGAAAATTACAGACCAATATCACTCATGAATAAAGATGCAAAAATCCTCAACAAAATACTAGCAAACAGAATCCAACAACACGTTAAAAGGATCATACATCATGATCAAGTGGGATTTATCCCAGGGATGCAAGGATTCTTCAATGTATGCAAATCAATCAATGTGATACACCATATTAACAAATTGAAGAATAAAAACCATATGATCATCTCAATAGATGCAGAAAAAGCTTTTGACAAAATTCAACACTGATTTATGACAAAAAGTCTCCAGAAAGTGGGCATACATGGCCTCAACATAATAAAGGCCATATAGGACAAACCCACAGCAAACATCATTCTCAATGGTGAAAAACTGAAAGCATTTTCTCTAAGATCAGGAACAAGACAAGGATGTCCACTATCACCACTATTATTCAAAATAGTTTGGGAAGTCCTAGCCATGGCAATCAGAGAAGAAAAAGAAATAAAACGAATACAAATTGGAAAAGAAGAAGTAAAACTGTCACTGTTTGCAGATGACATGATACTATATATAGAGAATCCTAAAGATGCCACCAGAAAACTACTAGAGCTAATCAATGAATCTGGTAAAGTTGCAGGATATAAAATTAATGCACAGAAATCTCTTGCATTCCTATACACTAATGATGAAAAATCTGATAGAGAAATTAAGGAAACACTCCCATTTACCACTGCAACAAAAAGAATAAAATACCTAGGAATAAACCTACCAAGGGAGCCAAGAGACCTGTATGCAGAAAACTCTAAGACACTGATGAAAGATATTAAAGATGACACAAACGTTTGGAGAGATATACCATGTTCTTGGATTGGAAGAATCAATATTGTGAAAATAACATACTACCCAAAGCATTCTACACATTCAATGCAATCCCTATCAAATTACCAATGGCATTTTTCACAGAGCTAGAACAAAAAATCTTAAAATTTGTATGGAGACACAAAAGACCCTGAATAGCCAAAGCAGTCTTGAGGGAAAAAAATGGAGCTGGAGGAATCAGACTCCCTGACTTCAGACTATACTACAAAGCTACAGTAATCAAGACAGTATGGTACTGGCACAAAAACAGAAATACAGATCAATGGAACAGGATAGAAAGCCCTGAGATAAACCCATGCACCCATGGTCAACTAATCTATGACAAAGGAGGCAAGGATATACAATGGAGAGAAGACAGTCTCTTCAATAAGTGGTGCTGGGAAAACTGGACAGCTACATGTAAAAGAATGAAATTAGAACACTCCCTAACACCATGCTCAAAAATAAACTCAAAATGGATTAGACACCTAAATGTAAGAGTGGACACTATAAAACGTTTAGAGGAAAACATAGGAAGAACACTCTTTGACATAAATCACAGCAAGATCTTTTTTTGATCCACCTCCTGGATAAATGGAAGTAAAAACAAAAATAAACAAATGGGACCTAATGAAACTTAAAAGCTTTTGCAAAGCAAAGGAAACTACACACAAGATGAAAAGACAACCCTCAGAATGGGAGAAAATATTTGCAAACGAATCAACAGACAAAGGATTAATCTCCAGAATATACAAACAGCTCATGCAGCTCAATATTAAAAAAACAAACAACCCAATCCAAAAATGAAGAAGACCTAAATAGACATTTCTCCAAAGAAGCCATACAAATGGCCAAGAAGCACATGAAAAGCTGCTCAACATCACTAATTATTAGAGAAATGCAAATCAAAACTTCAATGAGGTATCACCTCACACCAGTTAGAATGGGGGTCATCAGAACATCTATAAACAACAAATGCTGTAGAGGGTGTGGAGAAAAGGGAACCGTCTTGCACTGTTGGTGGGAATGTAAATTGATACAGTCACTATGGAGAACAGTATGGAGGTTCCTTAAAAAACTAAAAACAGAATTACCATATGACCCAGCAATCCCACTACTAGGCATATACCCATAGAAAACCATAATTCAAAGAGACACATGCATCCCAATATTCATTGCCGCACTATTTACAATAGCCAGGTCATGGAAGCCACCTAAATGCAACCTAATTCATCAACAGACGAATGGATAAAGAAGATGTGGTACATATATACAATGGAATATTATTCAGCCATTAAAATGAATGAAATTGGATAATTTGTAGAGATGTGGATGAATCTAGGGACTGTCATACAGAGTGAAGTCCGAAAGAGTTAAAGAAATATTGTATATTAACGCATATATGTGCAACCTAGAAAAATGGTACAGATGAACCAGTTTGCAGGGCAGAAATTGAGATACAGATGTAGAGAGCAAACGTATGGACACCAAGGGGGGAAGTGGTGGGGTGGTGGTGGTGGTATGAATTGGGAGATTGGGCTTGACATGTAAACATTAATATGTATAAAATGGATAACTAATAACAACCTGCTGTATAAAAAAACAAAATTAAATTAAAAATTTAATTTTTAATTAAATTTAATTAATTAAATTAAAATTTAATTAAATTTAATTAAATTTTTAATTAAATTTAATTAAAAAAATAAAATTAAATTAAAAAAAATTTTTTTAAATAACAGTTCCTCATTTTGATTATAGTTTAAGATAAACTCTTTAAACTGATTTTATATAATCATGATTCTTATATACACTCACACTTGACAGTGGAATTCTTTAGTATAATTTAAAAATCATAATCTGTATTTATTCCTAGGCTGTCGTTCAAAAAAAAAGTAACCCATATATGTATTTGATTTTTATCTTAATTTTTTAGTTGTTTTTCTCTTTTGAATTGAGAGGTTACTTATGGTTCCCTGGACCACATTCTCTTAATTTAAAGTGATTTGAAATATTTGACCAGTAACGACAGATGCCCTGATGAAGCCTAAAAACAGCAGTTAAACAAGGGTCCGCTTTAGCCTTACTGTGAAACAAAGTCAATTCTGAGCACGCAGGGGCTCTATTTACACGTGATTTGGGGAGGAAAGGAACTTGAAATTCGTCCTTCAAGGCTTGTCCTTTTCCTCCATCTTGGGAGTGGACTAGCAAATCTCCAAAATGTAATGAAATAACACAAAGATTGTTGAGGTATTGACAGTTATTCCCAGTGCAAAGGTAAGTTAAGAAAGGCAGATAAAAAAGACAAAGATGATTCCTTACAATGGTAAATATGCTATCAAAAAATACACCCGATTCTCTGACCTAACCCCACCCCTGCAGCACACACACAGAGGCAGTGACGTGCTGAAACTAGCTTGCATGGCTCACTAGACCTGATTATTAATTGCTCAGACGTTTTGCAAACTGGTGTTTAAACTCTGGATAGTTTGAAATTGGCCATGGTGAGAGTATGACTCAGAAACTGTCAAATGATACAAAATAGGATTTTCTTTTTTTCTGGTGAGCCCATTCAACAACACACCGCTGCCTGTAGGGCCTTTCTTTGCTTGCTTTTTCGTCCTTTGCATTCTGTTCTTTAATCTTTTGGTTTGTTCTTTGGGGAAGCAAAGGAAATAACTATTTGCTGCTGTTATACCTTCACTTCTTGATGGAGATAAAGAGACCCTGTATATATTCATTCACCCTCTTCACATCCCACCCCAACAGAGAAGATCCTTCCAACAGCAGGTGAATCAATGACACTTCGACATTTGCCAAATATACAGACAAAACAATAACTGGCAGCCATCCACAGAGAGACACTTAGGCCACCAAGGGTCTTTGCCAACTTGGCATAACCTATATGAGGATTAGGCAATCTTATAAAATTTTTAGCTGTTTTTCCTGCCTTAGAAAGAAAAAAGAGGAAAATCCCTTTGATAATACAGCCCCATTAATGCTCCCTATAGATCCAAATGAAAACATATAGACTTGGCTAAATATAACATGAGACCCTATTTTCTTTTCCCATTTCACCTGACTTTCTCCACTGGTTCTCGTAACAGACTCTGCAGCCACTGCTGACAGTATAAGCAGTTGGCGTCCCTAGAACCCAGCTCTGCATGGGAGAAGATTATCACGATGCAGACATCAGTTAAATGATACCTTTCCAGGGTTGGCTGGGCTCTTCAGTTCTTCAGACTCTTTCCCAGGGTCATAATGAACAAGGATGACGTAAAATTAAATAGTCGATTGATGTTTTACAGCGATGAACTATGTTTCCAGAAATTGCAATCAAACAAAAAATAAATCAGGATAACTATCCTAATTGCCAATTACAATGTGCCAGGTCTTCACTCTGCCCAGTATCTGTGCAGCATGTGACACTGCTAACCATCACCTCCCTTGAAATAAATCTCCCCGCTTTGTCCTCAGAGGGACTCATCTTGTGCTTCTCCATACCAGTGTTGATGGTCCCTGTTTTCCTATGTTAACTCTTATTCATCAATTCATCCAGTAAATACTGCTTTGTCCTATGTTTACATCTGTGACCTTGACCTTAATTAAACAACACAGCTAAACAGTCTAGTATAGTGTTTTTCATGTAGTGCAAAATAGATAAATGTCTTCTTTCTTCTGCTCCTCCAGCTCTTAGTAGGGCCATTTTTTCCAGTTTCAAACAACACCCTGTTAGAAGCTCCAAGATCTTTCTCCTGCCCGCCCCCCGACTCTCTTTAATGAGCCCCAAACTCAGAAAGCCAACTGTCTCCTGGTTATTGTCTCATTATCTTTCCCTGGAAAATCAAAATCCACTTCTCAAAACTGAAAGCATTAGCCCCAACCCCTTGCAAGTTTTCTCCCTCCACTGTCCCCCATCTCAATAAATGGAATCATTTTCTTCCTTGTGGTGAAAGCAAGAAAGATCAGAGCCATCTTTGATTTTCCCTGTTCTTCAATCAAAACTTCTAATTTATATTTAAATTCTGATAACTGTATAATCAGTATTTGTCTTAAATTCACCCTTTGATCTTTTCCCACTACCACCATTCTCTGTAGGCTCTTACAGTTCTCCTGGACAATGTTAACAGTGTGGTCTTGTAATTGCATTTTCTTAATCCAGCATGCGTTTCCAATCCATGCCACATCTTGCCATCAGAATTATATTTCCAGAATTCTCTCTAGATCCTCATTCCCTCAAATATTTTCTATAGCCCTACCGCCAATGGAATAAAGTCTTAGCAAAGCTTTCAAAGCACGTTGTGTTGATCTTTCCAGCTTCATTTCCCTAAATTCCTCAGTCTGTCCAGTGACACCTGCATCTCTGTTAGCTCCTTCTAGAGCACTTCTAGTTCCTTGAATCACTGTTGATAGTGTCTCTGTATCCCACTGGATGACCTGATGAAATTCTTGAAAAACCCAATTCCAAAACTTAAACCAATCAGACCTCCTTTCTGAGGAATTATCCAGCATTCCTTTCTCTGAATTCTTCTAGCCTGGTGTTTAGTATTTTAAAACACTATGTCATTCCCATCTTCTTTTGTTTCTCTGATTACATGTCAACTCACCATGTTTTCTCTTCTATCAAATTTGAAAGACAAAATTAAAGTCATTTCAGTGTATACAACACATGTCAAACACCTGATGCCTAAGAGGCACTAAATAAATTGTAGTTGAATAAGTGTATTGCATATATTTTAAAAATAAGTAATTTGTCCAGTTGGGGAGCCCTGTTGCTGACTTTTTTGGATGAATTCCCTTGTTTCATGTTTTATGGGAACATCTGTAGATACACACTAGCTTCTATAGCCCCTGGTAAGAAGCTATTTGAATACTGAAAAAGAAGTTTGCGTTAATTACGTTTACTACTCTGTATCTCTTATTTAGAAGATGGGCTAAAAATATACACTTTTTTTTTTTAAAACATCTTTACTGGAGTATAATTGCTTTACAATGGTGTGTTAGTTTCTGCTTTATGACAAAGTGAATCAGTTATAGATATACATATGTCCCCATATCTCTTCCCTTTTGCGTCTCCCTCCCTCCCACCCTCCTTATCCCACCCCTCTAGGTGGTCACAAAGCACCAAGCTGATCTCCCTGTGCTATGCAGCTGCTTCCCACTAGCTACCTATTTTACATTTGGTAGTGTATATATGTCCATACCACTCTCCCACTTTGTCCCAGCTTACCCTTCCCCCTCCTCGTATCTTCAAGTCCATTCTCTAGTAGGTCTGTGTCTTTATTGCCATCTTGCCCCTAGGTTCTTCATGACCTTTTTTTTTTTTAGATTCCATATATATGTGTTAGCATACGGTATTTGTTTTTCTATTTCTGACTTACTTCACTCTGTATGACAGACTCTAGGTCCATCCACCTCACTATAAATAACTCAATTTCATTTCTTTTTTATGGCTGAGTAATATTCCATTGTATATATGTGCCACATCTTCTTTATCCATTCATCTGCTGATGGACACTTAGGCTGCTTCCATGTCCTGGCTACTGTAATTAGAGCTGCAATGAACACTGGTACATGACTCTTTTTGAATTATGGTTTTCTCAGGGTATATGCCCAGTAGTGGGACTGCTGGGTTGTATGGTAGTTCTATTTTTAGTTTTTTAAGGAACCTCCATACTGCTCTCCATAGTGGAGGAATCAGGTTCCCTGACTTCAGACTATACTACAAAGCTACAGTAATCAAGACAGTATGGTACTGGCACAAAAACAGAAATATTGATCAATGGAACAGGATAGAAAGCCCAGAGATAAACCCACGCACATATGGTCACCTTATCTTTGGTAAAGGAGGCAAGAATATACAGTGGAGAAAAGACAGCCTCTTCAATAAGTGGTGCTGGGAAAACTGAACAGGTACATGTAAAAGGATGAAATTAGAACACTCCCTAACACCATACACAAAAATAAACTCAAAATGGATTAAAGACCCAAATGTAAGGCCAGACACTATCAAACTCTTAGAGGAAAACATAGGCAGAACACTCAATGACATAAATCACAGCAAGATCCTTTTTGACCCACCTCCTAGAGAAATGAAAATAAAAACAAAAATAAACAAATGGGACCTAATGAAACTTAAAAGCTTTTGCACAGCAAAGGAAACCATAAACAAGATGAGAAGACAACCCTCAGAATGGGAGAAAATATTTGCAAATGAAGCAACTGACAAAGGATTAATCTCCAAAATTTACAAGCAGCTCATGCAGCTCAATACCTAAAAATATACACTCTTGAAGTAATTTCTGTACTTTTTGTGAGCTACTCTATTAGGAATAGACTGGAGTTCAAATCATATAGGTAGAATATATCATTAATCATTGCCTCCATTTATTTTATAAGGTTTTCCTGGTTTTCTTTGAATGGCCAAATAGCATACCCACTGTATCTGGTTAGGAAGAGTAGAAAATTTTAAAAACTCAATCTATTTATTATGATAATAAGAAGCACATTCTATACACCAGGCTATATTCTATTTACTTCATATAAATTAACTTTAATTTTTAAAACAACCCCGTGTGGTAGGTACTATTAATATGCCTATTTTACAGAGAAAGGAACTGAGGTACAGGATGGTTGATTTGCTCAAAACACAGAACTCATCAGCATCTGAGCCAGGATATGAACTCAGGCACACTGATTCCATATCCCATGGTCTTTCTGGCTGTGCTCTGTTGCATTTAATTAACAGATGAGAGTCATGTGCAAAAGTAAATACACATAGGACCAAATAAAGCAGGAGGTAAACTGAGGTTTAAGGAGTTCAGCAGAAAGGCAAATGAAGTGTTTAATTTTGACTGAGGTATCAGAAGTTGATTTTGAGAAGGGAGGGCCACTTGGAAAGTACTCATTTTCAAGGAGGGCTCTGACACTCCACCACTTCAAAGGCAGCTCATGGCTCTGTGGATCACGTTTCTTTTCACTGTATGCTTCTCCCCACCCCGTACAATCAGCAATTTCCATTTCCTTCTATTTTTGCCATCTTGTCACAGTATCACAGACCCTCCCGTACTCTTCCCCACTCCTACAGAGTATAATTACATCAGTAAGTAGTAAGCACTATTTAGCAGTTTGTGTCAGAATGTGTATTCCTTTAGCTTTATAAAGAAATGCTATTCACCTAGCATTTCTGAGGTCAGTACATTGTCAACAGGTTGGAAGGCAAGCCTAATACACAGACCCTTTCATAGAATCATACAGCAACCCTGACTCTCCTTCCCAAAGAAACACTTCAAGCCTTACTACTCATGGCTTTGCGAACAAACATCAGCATCGCTTGAGCATTGCTTAAATCCTAAAAATTTTGAGGTGAGATCTTTTATTGTAGCTTTGTTGAGTAATAAGTAATGATATTCAACACATACATGCACATACACACGCACGTGCGGGCCCACGTGCATTTGCTAATTCATTTCTTTTAGCTAGAATCTAAATAGGCTTACTTTTCTTTTAATAAATCTTCCAAAGGTTACTACCCTTTTGCCCTTCTCTGCCTGCAATTACATGAAAAAGAAAAAGCACAAAATCCTCTAAAGCCGATCTTTTAAGCTGAACAAACAGGAAATACGATTCATATTTTATTTAATCAGTATAAATCAGGAGAATATTTTTAGAGGAGGGGTGAAGAGACTATGTTTTGAGCCGATTAAATCTCTTCCTCCTTCCTCCCCTTCACTTCCCAAACCTCTTACCTGTAATCAGTGCACAGGTCGAATCTCAGGTCCAGCATTAAGTAATTCACTAAATTAAAACAAAAACAGAAACAAAACTCTGAGCTGCAAAACTCGTGAGTCATTAAAAGAAAACACAGAAAATATGTTGGGACTTCTAGGTAACTCTTCATCAGTGATGTGATAACTGATTTGCAGTATCTTTTGAAGTGTTGAAGACATTCTCTATATCGCTGATGTATTAAATACCACCGTGGTTGAAACTATTGCAAGAGGAGAATCTGAGGGCCCTTCACTCTTCTCCCTCCACTGACTCTCAGAAAAGGAAAACTTACTTAAAAATTAAAAATATAATCATCTCTCCTTTAGAGGCAATGAAATATTTAGTAAAAATGCTCTAAGGATTTCCATCAAACGAGCACCTTGACTCCCACTTGCTGTTAGTCTGTGGTTAAGCAGATAAGCTCCCGAGCCTGAGTTTTTCTCATCCATAACATGGAGTGATGATTGATGTCCTACGGAAAGCATTTATCATCAGAGTGCCTGCCTGTTGAGTTCCTGATATCTAGACTAACAGTCTAGCAACAGGAGTATAAAGAGGTAGATGAAAATAATCATCAAATAAGTTTATTATGCGAATTAGATGAGCTGACATATAAAATTAGTAGACTAATGCCTGGCTAATAATAATTGTTCAATGTAAATTACATCGCTACCTATCCTGTCATTGTTCCCCAATTAGAAAATAAGGTGCTATTCACTCAAAGATGAACAAGTGGAATTTTCTTTCTAATTCCCCTCATAGCCCCAAACCTTCCTCACTTCCTTGCCAGAAGTTACAGCAAAGGCCTTATTAGGCAGTGAGTTTCCTAGAGGAAAGGCTATTTCCTGATCACCCTTGTATTCCTTCTGCTTGCAAGAGCATTTAGGAGGTCTTTAACCTCTTTTTGTTGTTATGTTTGGTGAATGTTTATTTGAGATGAGGGCTGGGTTCCTGGAGATAGGAGAGAAAGGAGGAAATAAGAACTGTCAAAATTGACATAGCTTTGAGGGACTGGCATTAAAAATCAAACTTTATCTATTTTGCATTTTTCCAATATGCAACTGACTGAGGAGAGAGCGTGGGAGAGTGTTCGTGTGTGCATATGGATAGAGGGGTGTGCATGGCATTTAAAAAAATTTTTAGCCCAATGCAGATTTGTGGACCACTATACATTGTTTTCTCTGCATCTGGGAATACAATTAGTCTATAAACTGCAAACCAAGCTACAAGTCCTCCTTGAAATTTCTTTTGTCTTTTTTATGTGTTTAGTTAGCTTTTTTTGAAGATGCATAGTATTCAGACTTTCTCCAGGCTCAGTAACAACAGAGGCCAATATCTGGCCTGTGCCCCTGCTCCTCGGAGGTTTCCAGAGAGCAAGCAGGATCCAGGGCTGATGGAATCAATTTTAATATCATGACCAAATCAAGTAAAGAAAATAATTCAGGCTCCCCTGGCTTGCATGGTTGCACTTCAGGCCAAGACAAGACCAATCAGAGATGACCTGAATCCCAAGATCGGAGGAAGAATAGAATCAAATAACAAACAGAATCATGGCATTTAGTGCAGTGATAAGTGGTTCTATTGGAGCGCACTCATCTACCCTGAGGTACCTTTTCTCAAAAGGTAGCTAGTTATAAATCTGTCTGACAAAGCTCCTTAACAACTTCAAATTCCAATCGCTGGACAGTAGTTTTGCGCAAGCGGGCAGTGAGTGACAGTTCAGAGCATAGGTGCTACATTAATATTGGTACCAAGGCTGTTGCCCCAGAATCATACCCCTGCCCCTCCCTCGAATAGAAACCAATTACACTTACCTAAGTTTCGGGAGGAATCTGCAAAGAGAAAAAAAAACAAGAACTGGTTAGAACCAGTAGACCTTGAGCCTCATTATACGCTCACTGTAATACACTAGCTAAATGACACACCCAACAGCACCAGACAGTTGACAGCTGCCATGACAACTGGAAAAGCCCATACAAGGACGGAAAAGGAGAGTTGCATCAGTTCTGGGTCCAAACCACACCTCTGTTCTCTGTTCTCAAGAAAGTCATGAATGTTCCTCCCACTCTTTCTAATTCCCTCCCTTTTATCTTAACCCTCCTATATATTTGGTGTCTCCACCCCAAACTGGGTTGAGAAGTTGATTTGCAAACTAGGTTCCCGCTTCTCCATTCTTTGGCCACTGAATAAAGCTTGTGCTGCTCCAGTCTCAGCATCGGTTTTGTTATTGGCTCCATGAATCTGATCAGAAAAAGAACTTCCCTAGCCCAGATATGGGGCCTTGGCCCAGGCTAGGACCCTGGCCTGGGTCCAGTAGACCTATTCAGTAACAGTGTATAATAGTAATGTGCAGTAATATTTATATATTTTACAAGCACTCATAAGAGAGGCTCATCTAGCTTCTCTTCTGGCTTTATTAGAAAACAGGATAGGAAAAAGAAAGAGGTAAGATAAATAAAGAGGAAGCTAAGCAGCCAGTCTCAAAAAAATAATTGGAATAATTTTTCTTCTTGCTATCATCTATTTCTAAACCCCGTCCCTAGAGTCTGTTCACAAGAGGAAACATTCCTATTAGCTGTTTCTCTCGAGGGCATCAAAAATGAGAAAGGCATTACAATGTTTATGTTGTTGTTTGTGTTCATACAGAAGCGATTTGGTAATAATTGACTCTGGGCAATAATAATTTTTAAATTTTCTCTTTATTCACCTTGTGTATCTGAGTGTGTAAAAAGAAAGTTTAGCAACCAGAGTCAATCATGAATACTGTTGACAGTGTTCCATTTTCTGATGTGTGCAAAGGGAAATCAATGCATATAAATTCTGATTTCCTTGCTTCACGTGACCTTTATTTCAAGTAGAAACTGGAATTTATGTGAGTACATGCCCACAAATGGACTTGTAAACAGAAGCTAAATTTATTTTTATATTTTCACAACTAAGCAGCTTAATTCCTAGATGACTGATTTTTTTGCAGTTTTACTCCATATAAGTAAAATATTTTAAGATGAATGGGCCAAAATACAATAATCCAGTAGGATTCCTTTTTCTTTTGTCTCATGATTTAATCTTGAATGCTCACCCATTATTGCTGTCCTTAGCCAAAGGAAAAAAAAGATTTATTGCAGCAATCCCATGAATATGCCAATATTTCTATCCTCTCTGCAGAAATGGTCTCTTAATATCTGGAAATGTATTTTCTCTTCTTTATTTTTTCTTTCATATTTGTTAGTGAGCATTCATAGATCACATGAGCTTACAAATAATTTATATATAAACTTAAACATAATAACTTCCGTTCTATACAGTATGAAAATAGAGAACGAAGTTTCTGAGTTACAAATCTGTTGTATAACGTTGTAAGTATAGCAACCATTAAAAGAATGAGTTTTATGTTGACTGTGGACGTTTTGGTGCAAAGTTCATTGTCCAAAATTATGTGTGGCCATTTTTAATATTTAGATTTTATAAATATATTATTTACGATCACTACCTAATGTACTAATGTTGTATACCCTTAGCTTGATGCTTCCTGAAAAAAAAAAAAAATCACACCTGTATGTGGACAACCCATTTACTTCTTCAAACAGATACTTTTAGTGGTTTTAATAATATGAAATTCTAGCTAAATGCTAAAGGCGTAATCCAATGTCTGGTATAGTTACGTTGTTTTAAAATGCAAGTAATAAATAATCAAAATAAATTTTATATTTATGATAACTAACATAAATCATATGCAAGGTAGCAAAGAATAAAGAATAAAATAAATTTTGACATGCAGAGGTAGTTACTATTAGCAAATAGGTGCATCTTTTCTTTCTCCCTCTCTCTGTGTAAATATGTATGCACACATGCATAAACCTGTATATATATCTAGAGGGTGGCACGTCCTTAAGAGGAAGAAAGAGGAGCTAGATCTGTGATAATCTACCTTCAAAGCCAAAGAGATCATCTGGCATCATGTCTCTAAAGGACCCAGTGGACTCTTCTGTATTGCCTATGAAAAGCTGTTTAAGGTCTGTTTTTCTTCATTTGTTCACCTTGCCTGCACACATTTTGCTTAATTCCTTGAAATACAGAACTTAAAACTTTAATTCATTAAAACATGCATATTGATCTACTATTTTCTATGCATTATACTAGGTTCTGGGGGTTACATTGTTGAATAAAATGGTCAAAGCTCCAGTCTCCTAAGGATTACATCTAGCCGGAAAGAGAGATGATGAACAAACCACTAGTACAAGTACAATATTACAAAAGATAAATGCAGAGTGCTGTAGTAGTGGGACCAAATCTAGTCTGGGATGTTACAGAAGACTTTCTTGAGAATATAAAATTTAGCCTAAAAACTGAAGAATTGAGTAGGTGTTAATTACAATCACCATATCTTTTATTATCTACACTGGACACTTTTGAAAATTAAAGATGACATCTTTAATAATTATGCCAAGAAGTAATAAATGTTAATTGCAACAGTACAGAGTCAAAATAGGAAATAATTTCTATTTTTGGAAAACAGAAACGCATTTGGAAAACTTTTTTTAAACTTAAGGTTATGAGTTCTAAAAGACAGTGAAAATGAGACTTTAGTAAAACACATGCACACAAACTTCTATACATAAATATTCACTAGTGTTTTGTACCAATCATACTTTGAATTTTAGAATTCATTTTATTAGTATGGATTAACGTGGATAAGTAGACTTTACTGAAATTCTTGAGCTGTGTTTTTTTCCCCCTTTTCAGATGACCTTTACATACTTTTCATATCGCCACATTTAACCAGTCAGTCTGACTCCAGACTCTAAATGTTTAACCTCCACTCTGAAGGTGTGAAAAATCAATGAATTTCAATATACCACTATCCTAAAAATTAGCGAGAAAAGAAAATCAAAATAAACACCAAAAAACATAGAAAGAAGAAAAAATAATGTTCAGATCCGAAAATAACAAATAAAAAATGCATTAGGCCAACCAAGTAGCAAAAAATCAAGTAGGCCAACTAAGCGAAAGAAATAATAAAATAAACAGTTCTGGATAATTATCAAGAAAAAACAGAAATATCCCTACAGATATCATAGCTATTAAAACAACACTAAGTGGGTATTTTGAACACTTTCTGCCAATAAATTTGAAAATTACATGAAATGGACAAATTAAATGAATACGTAATTTACCAACTCTGGCTCAGTAATAAGCAGGAAACATGGGATTTTTTAAAACCACTAGAAGAATCAAATCAATTGTGAAAAAAATTTCCACAAACAAAACTCCAATCTCAGTCAACTGCATCAGTAAGTTCTATCACACATTTAAGAAAAAAAAAAAAAATCCAAACAAGTGAATTATACCAGAAAATAAGCAAATTCATTCCAATAATGAATAAATGTACACAAGATATAATACATTGGCACATCTGATTTTATCTCAGGAGTAAAAAGTTATTTTAACAATAAAGATCAATTATCATAATCTACTATATTTACCAAAAGGAGAAAAAGGAGAAAAATCAAATGGCCACATCAAAAGATGCAGAAAAACCTTTGGTAAGATCAAGCACATATCCAGAATATTGATTTTTAACACACCAGAAACTTTCTTAACCAATAACTGATATCTCTAAGTAAAAACAATAGCAAAGATCCAAGTTAATGGTGAAATATATAAGACATCCCTTTTGAGAATTAAAATAGCTCTGTTGGAGCTAGTTAATATGGTTAAGAAAGAAATATAAGGTATTAGAAAGGAAGAAACAAACTGTCATTACTTGCAGATGCATAGATGATATGATTATACACAGGGAAAAATCCAAAGTAATAAACAGATGAATTATGAGAAACTGGAAGAGAATTTATAAAGTTTCTTACTATAAAGTCAACATATGAAAATCTGTTTTTCTATATATCAGCAACAGTAAGTAAGAAAATGAAACGTAAAATGAAAACGAAACAAAATAGAATTTTAGACATTCCAGAAACATCCAAGGTGTCTTAAGAACCACGCTGGTCTGGATGATGTTTTCTTCGACTGCAGGAGGGAGGAGGGGCAGCATTTTTGCAATTATCCAGAACTTTTGTTTCACCACTTTCCTTTACACAATCACGTGTGTCTTCTGTCATCCTGGACAGTGAGCAGCCTTTCTGAGATGCTGAAAATCATTATTAAAGGAATGGCTAAGTTACTGCTTTTTATTTTATTTATTAAACTGACGATGAACAGACAAGAGAAAGCAGACCTGAAGCATTTCCCAGGTATGTGAGTGCCGACTGTTTCCTAACCACACCAGAAAATGCGTCACAGTGAATGATCTTACAGTGACAATGGGAGAAGATTATGTGCTGACGGGCCTTTTGGACTCATTTTCTCTGAGTCAGTACAAGTCCATAGCTAAAGCAGAACACACAAGGGCTTGTTTTCTTGTTTGTTTGTCTTTAATTATGAAACCAATGAGCAGAGGCTGTACCTTTACTCCAGAATGTACTCTATTATAATATTATGTTTTAATAATGTTTCACATAGTTGAAGCAAAAAGAGGGTATAAAAATAAAATACAAAGAATATAACAGTTTCACTAAAATGAGTTCTAGTGCCTTAGAAAAAAAAAAAAGAAATATAAATTAACCCGATTTGGTGACTCTCATTATTTCATTTCATTAACATATATAAAAATAACTTTTTATACTAGCTTTCTTACTGCATAAAAATATGCATAAATTAGTTAATAGTAGATCTGTATGAAAGCTCAAGGGCATTTCTTTAATCATTATATATTAGTATGTTGTGATTGGACACATTCAATTTAATTCAAAAAGTATCTAATAAAGAACATCTATTTTCCACACTGCTTGGGGACTCTAAGGAAGGCAACTAGGAGTAAATATCCTGTCAAAGAGATGGAACATAAATTAATCAATGAACAAATAGTCCTTTGGTGCCCTTGTTAGACAAAGCACTGAACCAGACAAATTCGTACTAAAAATTAAATGTGCGTGTGTGTGTGCATGTACGTGTGTGTATACTATATATGTGTGCCATAATATAAATATTATGACCTTGAGGTAAAATTCATATCTAATATGGAAAAAAAGGAAAATGGGAAAACTGACTTAAGAAACTAGTAAAGAACATTAATGAACAATCTAGCACTAAATTTTACAGAGTATATTATGTACCTTTGGTTTTAGAAAAAGATGAGTGTAAGCTGAGAAATTATAATATCAGTGCTGAAGGATATATAGAATTTACATAGGTGAAGGAAAGATGGCAGAAATATCCCAGCAACTGAAAAAACAGGATCAAAGGCACAGAAATGAGAAGCATGGCATTTGGAGGAAACAGTAAGGAGAAACCTGGAATTCAAAAGAAATAACTTCTGAAGAGAAACCACAGCGGGTTGTGGAAAGCATCAAAGACCTGGCAACAGAGATTGAAGGGTTGGCTTCCTCCTGGCTCTGCCCCCTGCTGGTTTTCTGGTTTGGGTCCAGGCATGTAATTTAATTGAGCTTGAGTTCACCTACTATCCCCTGAGGACAAGATAAACCCTGCCTATACCCTGTGTCTGTAGGAAGTAAATGAGACAATCTGTATGGAAGTGTGTTTTAACCCGTAAAGTTCTAAATTGAAGGGTTATTATTCAGGGTAAAAATTAATATTCCTTCTCCCATTTGGTACAAGCCACTACATGTGGAACATGTTACTGCAGACACAGGGAGGTTTGCTGTTGCTGTTGTGGTTTCTTTTTGTTTTGCTTTGTCTTGTTTTTTGGTTTTGGGGGGATTTATTTGGCCGCCCCACGCAGACTGTGGGATCTTAGTTCCCCGACCAGGGATCATCCCACGACCTCGGCAGTGAAAGCACAGCGTCCTAACCACTGGACTGCCAGAGAATTTCCTGTTGTTGCTGTTTTAATCAGCTCCATCTGATAGGTTGTTACAAAGGTGGGGCTGGTTACATCAACTGAAGGCAGGTTTTCTCCCTACGCAGAAGAACACACTCAGATGCCTTCACACAGAATAGACAGGTGAATCTTGCGGCAGGGGCTATTTGATTAGTTTTTTGCTTCATTTGCTGGTTTCTTATTTTATTTTATTCTGTATTATTTGTTTGTCTGGACACAATGGAGATGTCCAGGAAACTGCAGGATTGATTTGGTGGAAAGAATCCTGTAATCCTGTCTGTATGAATGGAATTGCACCCCTCCCCACAAATGCATATGCTGAAGCCCTAATCCCCAGTACCTCAGAAGGTGACCGTATTTGGAAATAGGGTCTTGCAGTTCTGGTTAGTAAAGATGAGGTCATACTGAAATAGAGGGGGGCCAAATCCAATGTAACTGGGAGAATGCCAGGGACCATAAAGGCAGGCAGCAGGATGATACATCCACAAGGCAAGGAATGCTGGTAATCCACCAGAAGCTGGGAGAGAGACCTGGGACAGATTCTCCCTAGAAGTCCTCAAAAGGAACTAATCCTATGACATCATGAACTTGCTCATACTTCTAGCCTCCACTATTAGGAAACAATAAATTTCTGTTGTTTAAATCACCCAGTTTGTTATACTTTGTTATGGCTGCCCTGGGAAACTACTACAATGAAATCGGATCCAGATGCAAATATTGGCCTTATACTGCACCTACTATGTTACTTTAACCAAGGCACGCAATATCTCTTAGTCTGTTTCCTTAAACCAATGCCTACCCATCCTACCTCACAGCTTTGCATGGACCAAGTATATAATATGCAAATAGAGTCTGTAAATGATTAAGTGTTATAAAAAGTGTGTACGGGGGCTTCCCTGGTGGCGCAGTAGTTGGGAGTCCGCCGGCCGATGCAGGGGACATGGGTTCGTGCCCCGGTCCGGGAAGATCCCACATGCCGTGGAGCGGCTGGGCCCGTGAGCCATGGCCGCTGAGCCTGCGCGTCCAGAGCCTGTGCTCCACAACGGGAAAGGCCACACGGTGAGAGGCCCACATACCACAAAAATAAATAAATAAATTAAATTAAATTAAAAATGAAAAGTGTATATGGGTATTCATATGAGTAAGAATTGCAAGTGCTTATCAATTAATTTCCATTCATTTACAATGGTCTGTTACAACTACTGAAGGTGTGTATTATATATAAGTGTGGCTCAGCACAATTCAACTTTTAAGTATGCTAGACACATTTAGGCACAGATTCATAGGGATTCTGTCAATAGGGATTCTCATGATATAGCTATAGATAATTTAACCCTAATGGATCCTATTTTTCCAGATGGTGATGTGGAACACATTGAGACAGGCTGGGACCTGGGACCCTCTGCTGCAGTGCCTGCACCTGGACAAATGTCTCCTCAAGCAACAAAATACAAACAAACTATAAGGGACTAAAAATAATGGTGTACGTGTGCAGTTGGGGCAAATTACGGACAATAAGATACGAAAAGACCAAAACCCAACGGCCACTTCTGAAGAGCTGAGAGCAAAAGCAGGGTGTCAGGAACAAAAGCAGGGTACTGAGCATGCACCCTGCACTCAACAGCAGCCAAGGGGTGGGCAAAACACCTAAGCCACCGCTCCGGCCCAGCTCCTGGACCTGCCCCTACCCTCACCTCATATAAGCAACCAGCTTGCCCCACCTCCGCTGGGGACTGACCACGGGAAACTCTTACTTGTTTTTGCTCCCCTCTGCTGCAGCAGGGGCCCAGATAAAGCCTTGCCTGAATTTCTTGTCTGACCTCTTATCAATTTCTGTTGAATAAGGAAGACAAAGAACCCTGTCGGTAACAACATTACCACAGCCACTGCGATTGGTTGCTGGAACTGAAGATATTTTTGCAGCTCTACTATATAATGGACAATTTTATGTACATTTAAAATTTACACAGGTGAAGGGAAGAGGACAGAAATATCCAGGAAACTGAAAAAAACAGGATCAAAAGCATTTGTAGGGGAATGTATACATATATTCCCCTCCAAATATATACATATATGTATAAAATCATGGTCAATGAATTTTTTAAATATATACAGTTTCCTCACAGTATTTACCCAATCAGAGAAATCTTAGGTTCTTGCTACAATCAATAGATTTCAGACCTTTAATGAGTCTTCCCTTTTAACATTCCTACTGCAACAAGATTCTTCCTGTGTTTTCATGTAATCAATTAGTTTGTTCTTTTTGTCTTTAATTCCATACTGTAGCTGTTCTAATTGCAACTCCAGTTATGCAAAAATATCTCATTTCAGAATGTCTAAAGCTATCATTATCCTGATAACAAACATTCTCCAGATAACCTCCACCAGCACTCCTCAGTTACAAGGCCTCCTATCCTTGTCATAACTCACAGCTATTCCAGCAGGATGTTAGCTAAGTTCATTAACTTGCATATCAGACAAAGGGAAGGCAGCACCCTGTGACTCTTCTTTTTATTCCTGACATTTTTTTTTCTTTTTATGCCAGCACAAGGATCACGCTACATCACTACATGTTTTTTCAGCCAATATTCAGTTTTTTTCTGTAGAACATCACAGTGTTATGACACTATTTCTTCTTGTGTGGATCAGGACAGGATGTAACACAAACGTCTTTTGTAGTCAGCGTTTTCTATTCCTTAGAACCACTGAAATGCTTGTCACATGTGAAGGTCCAGCAGAGACCTCACACTACAGAGTACACATAACGTACTATTAAAGAGTTACATATTAACTAAAAACTAAATAATAAGGCATTAAAAGTATAGCATCAAAATTACAACAAATAAACCAATGATAGATGCTCATGAGTTGAATCATTGCCCCTAAAGGTCCAAACATGTTTGGTTTGCGTACGCTTTTGTAGCAGAGCTGGCAGCTGGGAATTGCTGTGCCTCTTTAAAATGGATAAAAATTCTGGAAACATTGGTTAGCTAATAATTCTCCTAATAAGTACAAGTCCCTCTATGATCTGCTTCAGGATTTGCCAACTCATTGCCATGTTTATTGTGTGTTCATCTAGATAATCTCCTTTCCCCTCACCCTTTAAATGTCGTAGTATAAGGATCCTCAAGGTGTGGTCTGGAGTTCCAGACCACAGAGGACCCAGAGAGGCAAAACTTTGTTCATAACAATATTAAAACATGATTTACCTTTTTCAATCTCATTTTCCCATGAATGTATAGTGGATTTTCTAGAGGTGACCTAGTAGGTAACATTGTAACTGAATACTGAAGCAGATATGAGGATCCAGCCATCTTCTTTTAGGCACAATAATAAGGTTTGCAATAGTATAAAATAATGATATTCTTCTTACTGTTTGTTTGTTTTGGAAAATAAGGTCATTTTAAAAAATTAAAACAGATTAATTATATGAACAAAAATGGGTTTTAAGTTAAATAAATATATTTTAAGTTCTCTGTTTTAATTTCTAATATGGTAACTATCAGTAAACATAACTCAAACAAACTAACATTAATTGGGTTTCCTAGTAATATTTAATAGAGTAAAGGATACTGAGATGGAAATGTTTGAGAGCAGCTGTCAGGGAATATACCAGAGATTTTAATTTATTTTTTTTACTGTGTTCCCAGAGACTCATAAGCTGAGGAACAGTTAGCCTAGAAGAATAAAATCTGCCCCCCACCGATTCCCATCCCAGCATTGGGAGAAGAGGGTTGGACACTGAATGTATCTCTGAGAGGGTATCAAGAGACCTGCACCTTCACACCTGTTCCACTCAAGTGAGATTCAATGGGAGTCAAGGTAAATTTGGGAGGCGGTGAACTCCACCAAGAGGGTTTTGTTTTCTTGGCTTTACTTGATAATATACTCCTATTAGCCATCCCTTTATTTTTACTGTCAATGCCACCACAGTATTTTTGTGTTGGACTAATGCAATATTCTACTATATGATCGTCTGAGTTAAAATCTCTTTCCTCTAATTCACACCACCAAAACACTTACCCAAAATTGAACTTTGTCCAGAATGTCCTCAGTCAGATATGTTAGCAAGTTCCCCCACTGCCTGGAGCTTAAAGTCTAAACATTTCGGAACCTTAGAATCACAGCCTTTTAAAACCATAGAGAACAAAGATATCATTAGATCAAAGCTCCACATGTTCTAAAATAAGAAACTGATGTCCATAAGTGATGTGACTTTACCACGGTCATATGAACAACAGCAACATAATCAAAATCAGAATTATAGTTGAGTCTGTATCTGACATTTGCGGTACCACAAAATATCATGGTTTATATTTCCAAATATGTATATCTACTTCCCATCATAATATCTCTACTTCAGATGCACTCGTCTCATTATCTTCAAAACATACTGTGTAAATTACCATCACTGTGAGAAAGACAAATGGAGCTGGAGGAATCAGGCTCCCTGACTTCAGACTATACTACAAAGCTAAGGTAATCAAGAAGCATGGTACTGGCACAAAAACAGAAATATACATCAATAGAACAGGATAGAAAGCCCAGAGATAAACCCACACACATATGGTCACCTTATCTTTGATAAAGGAGGCAGGAATGTACAGTGTTGAGAAAGGACAGCCTCATCAATAAGTGGTGCTGGGAAAACTGGACAGGTACATGTAAAAGTATGAGATTAGATCACTCCCTAACATCATACACAAAAATAAGCTCAAAATGGATTAAAGACCTAAATGTAAGGCCAGACACTATCAAACTCTTAGAGGAAAACACAGGCAGAACATTCTATGACATAAATCACAGAAAGATCCTTTTTGACCCACCTCCTAGAGAAATGGAAATAAAAACAAAAATAAACAAATGGGACCTAATGAAACTTAAAAGCTTTTGCACAGCAAAGGAAACCATAAACAAGACCAAAAGACAACCCTCAGAATGGGAGAAAATATTTGCAAATGAAGCAACTGACAAAGGACTAATCTCCAAAATTTATAAGCAGCTCATGCAGCTCAATAACAAAAAAACAAACAACCCAATCCAAAAATGGACAGAAGATCTAAATAGACATTTCTCCAAAGAAGATATACAGACTGCCAACAAACACATGAAAGAATGCTCAACATCACTAATCATTAGAGAAATGCAAATCAAAACTACAATGAGATATCATCTCACACCAGTCAGAATGGCCATCATCAAAAAATCTAGAAACAATAAATGCTGGAGAGGCTGTGGAGAAAAGGGAACACTCTTGCACTGCCGGTGGGAATGTGAATTGGTACAGCCACTATGGAGAACAGTATGGAGGTTCCTTAAAAAACTACAATTAGAACTACCATATGTGGGCTTCCCTGGTGGTGCAGTGGTTGAGAGTCCGCCTGCTGATTCAGGGGACACAGGTTCATGCCCCGGTCTGGGAAGATCCGACATGCCGCAGAGCGGCTAGGCCCATGAGCCATGGCCGCTGAGCCTGCGTGTCGGGAGCCTGTGCTCTGCAACGGGAGAGGCCACAACAGTGAGAGGCCTGCGTACAGCAAAAGAAAAAAAAAAAAAAAGAACTACCATATGACCCAGCAATCCCACTACTGGGCATATACCCTGAGAAAAACCATAATTCAAAAAGAGTCATGTACCAAAATGTTTATTGCAGCTCTATTTACAATAGCCAGGAGATGGAAACAACCTAAGTGTCCATCATCGGATGAATGGATAAAGAAGATGTGGCACATATATACAATAGAATATTACTCAGCCATAAAAAGAAACAAAATTGAGCTATTTGTAACGAGGTGGATAGACCTAGAGTCTGTCATACAGAGTGAAGTAAGTCAGAAAGAGAAAGACAAATACTGTATGCTAACACATATATATGGAATTTAAGAAAAAAAAATGTCATGAAGAACCTAGGGGTAAGACAGGAATAAAGACACAGACCTTCTAGAGAATGGACTTGAGGATATGGGGAGGGGGAAGGGTAAGCTGTGACAAAGCGAGAGTGGCATGGACATATATACACTACCAAACGTAAAATAGATAGCTAGTGGGAAGCAGCTGCATAGCACAGGGAGATCAGCTCGGTGCTTTGTGACCACCTAGAGGGGTGGGATAGGGAGGGTGGGAGGGAGGGAGACGCAACAGGGAAGAGATATGGGAACACATGTATATGTATAACTGATTCACTTTGTTATAAAGCAGAAACTAACACACCATTGTAAAGCAATTATACTCCAATAAAGATGTAAAAAAAAAAAAAAAAGACCCAATGCAGCCAAAAATTAAATAAGTAATAAAAACATTAATTATTAAAAAAATTTATTTTCAATATACAAACAATATATGCTGGAGAGCGTGTGGAGAAAAGGGAACCCTACTACACTGTTGGTGGAAATGTAAATCGGTACAGCCACTACGGAGAACATTATGCAGGTTTCTGAAAAAAATAAAAATAGAGCTACCATATGATCCAGCAATCCCACTCCTGGGCATATACCCAGAGAAAAACATGGTTGGAATGGACACATGCACCCCAATGTTCATTGCAGCACTGTTTACAACAGCCAAGACATGGAAACAACCTAAATGTCCATTGACAGATGAATAAAGGAGATGAGGTACACATATACAATGGAATAATATTCAGCCATTAAATAGAACGAAATAATGCCATTTGCAGCAACATGGATGGACCTGGAGATTATCGTACTAAGTGAAGTAAGTCAGACACAGAAAGACAAATATATGATATCGCTTACACGTGGAATCTAAAGGAAAAAATGATACAAATGAACTTACTTACAAAACAGAAACAGACTCACAGTCTTAGAGAATGAACTTTTGGTTACGGGGGCGGGGGGGAAGCCAGGGGAGGGATAGATTGGGAGTTTGGGATTGACATGTACACACTACTATATTTAAAACAGATAACCAACAAGGACCTACTATCTAGCAGAGGGAACCCTGCTCAATATTCTGTAATAAATGGGAAAAGTATTTGGAAAAGAATAGATACATGTATATGTATAACTGAATCACTTTGCTGTACACCTGAAACTAACACAACACTGTTACTCAATGCTCCAGTATAAAATAAAAATGAAAAAAAGCAAACTTTTGTTCCTATAACATATTGCCATGAATATTTTGTGTATCACTTTTTCATGTATCATTTATGTTTGCATCTTAAAATGTTTGTTTCATGTTGACCACATGCAGGGTATTTAAATATATCAGTTGATTATTATAGAGGCTCCTCTTTGCAACACAGAGACCAAATAATATATTGATTACATCTTTTCATTTGTAAGAATGTAATAACTGGCCTATAGCATTTAGTAAGTCTACAATTAACTTCCTCAAAGATCTCTAAAGCATTTTTCAGTTTCATTGATCCTCATGTTATTTCCCTGCTTACCTCGACAAACAAAATCAATTCAACTGCAATGATAATCAGATCATATATAAAGCCATCTACTTAAGCAAACTGAAAGAATTTTTAGTTTGCCTGATCTGATTTTTGGAAGATTGTGCCAATATGAAGTCAGATGGAGGACTTGAGAGTCCAGAGGGAATGGCACATATGTTTATTTTCAAAAGAGAGCAATTGAGAGATCCAGAAAAAAAGATGAGTAGCTAATTCAAGTTTAATGTATTACCTAACCGTGAGCTATTAGAGAAGAATCTTAATCCCTCTGCCTGTTTGTCCCCAGTCTTTCCACTTGTATACTCCACCGATGATGGCAATGGTCCACACCAGTGCTACAGAGCACCCTGACTGGCCCTGCCTGGTACTCTTTATACAATTCTGTACAAAGATGAGAAATAAGCTTTGGAAATTATAAAAGTCCAATCAAGGAAAAGACAAGACAGGGATGATTCATCACAATCCCTGCCTTATTCTTACCAGCTTTCTCATATATTTCTTGCTTATTTCAACATACATGAAATTCTTCCTAATTACAAAGATGATAAAATCATTTGACTCATTGAGACTATAAAAAAGAAATACACTTTTTACTCTCCTCAAAAGTTAAATTTTCTAAATATTTTATTGCAATAAATAATGATGTTTTCCTCATAGAGAAAAAGAAATACACTTTTTATACTCTCCTCAAAAGAAATACACTTTTTACTCTCCTCAAAAGTTAAATTTTCTAAATATTTTATTGCAATAAATAATGATGTTTGCCTCATAGAGAAAAAGTTTACTATGAAAATAAAGTTGTCATTTCTCTGCAGAGCTGGCATGTTGCAGAACAATTATTGACCTAGGGGCTAGAAAATTCTAAATTTAGATCCTACATCTCCAGCTTGCAAGATGCATTACCTGTGGCATTTTATTTTTTTATTCCCATCAAGTTACCCATCTCTTTATCTAAAATAATGCCTATTTCGTAAAAAGTTGCTGGAGAAAATATGTTAGATGATAAAGTGAAGCAGTTCTCACAAAGGAATAGTTTTATAAATATTTATTACCATCCCTTTACTCATCAATGCCCATTACCCAGATCTCATACTACACATAACCTTTATTAATATTTTTCAATCAAATGTTATATCTGAAAACATCATAGGAGAGTACATTCAACGTCTGGGCAGGGTACTAATATCTTGCAGGGAAACTTTCAATCACAATTCATTAAAAGAGTCCAACCTATTTCTGTCAACTTTGAGGGATGAGCCCTCTGCCCCTCTTTTGCTTATGTAAGATCAATGGAACCTTTAATGTGTGTTTAATATCTTCAGGCTCCTCCAAGAGTTATTCTCTGAGAAAATCAGTAGAAGCCATTCATCAAAGCACATAGATGTGTGCTTCCAGAATAAAAAGGAGAGTTCAGAAGGCTGATTCTGACACTAATCAATTCTTTCCTCAGATAATGTGGAAATCTCTGACACGTTTTTAATATTGTCATAGGTCAGTGTTATCCGTTATGGTTGAGAAGTTTATCCTACTGATAATGAGGATTCTCCATAATTTTCAGGAACAATTGGGGTCTAAACATTCATGTTTTTTACACAGAGTCCATTTGCTGTTATCTGAGTCTTTAATTAAGATACTTCCTTTACTCTTGGAACAAAGGTATTTGTCTTTTCTCTCCCTGACCGTTTTAACTTTAATTATCGGATGCTACAAAATTTAGCACGTGTGTTCATTATTGGGTGGATTTAGAATATTCACTGTAACTTCTGCTGACATTAACTGAATAAAGTAACTTTAGACAGGGACTTCCCTCGTGGCTCAGTGGTTAAGAATCCACCTGCCAATGCAGGGGACATGGGTTCGATCCCTGGTCAGGAAAGATCCCACATGCTGCAGAGAAACTAAGCCCGTGCACCACAGCTACTGAGCCTGCGCTCTAGAGACCGTGGGCCACAACTACTGAAGCCCGCATGCTTTAGGGCCCGTGCTCCGCAACAAGAAAAGCCACCAATGAGAAATCCTCTTACCACAACTAGAGAAAGCCCAGGAGCAGCAATGAAGACCCAACTCAGCCAAAAATAAGTAAATAAATAAAATAAATTTATACAGAGATCTGGCTTCAATTTAGTCACAATCTGATGATTCAGTTTGATTTCATGTCATTTATTCTTCTGTTTAAAGGAGGCTTCAGAATTGTGTGATTTAGAGTCCAATGGTGTAGTTTTCTGTTATGGTCATCCATTCTCTAATTTTGTTTATTTTCTTCAATTCTTTTTAAAATATCATATTTCATTAACATTTACCTAACACTGCACTTGACATTTTCCATTTCACACCTCTCTAATATATGTGCAGTAAGGCTGGGGAAAAGTGTTTCCTCATAATGATACCTAAAATTTATTTTATAGGAGGCTGAGGCATTCATCCCAAATTTAAAGATAAAATTAAATGGCACAATTCTCCTGGGAGAACAAGCACAGAGACCAAGTCATCTCACACCTCCACTGATTTAAAACATCTGGCCAAGGAGAGACAGAGTCACTGAGCCAAGCCAGCAGATGGACACAGTCCAAACTGGAGGTGGGAGAAGATTTAATATAAGTGATGTTCAGTGTTGGGATTAATACTCATGAAAGGACGTTCAGTCAATGTGGTAACAGAACTGTTTGGCATGATAAACTACATTTTAAGACATACATACTTATGACCTATCAACTGTACTCCTAGGTATATCTCCATTGAAAATGTCTCTGCATGTTCACTAAAAGACATGTACAAGAATGTATCACAGCAACATCATCCCATCATAATAACAAAAACCTCAAAACACCTAAAATGCCCATCAAACTTAGAAAGACATCATCATAAAATGGGACATTCTATAACAGCGAAAATACTCTGCAGATACACCTAAGAATTTGGAAAAATTCTCATACACATAATGTTGACCAAAGCAAAAACCACAGATAATACATTTATACAAAATTCAAAATATTTAAAATTATACTGCATTATTTAGGGCTGAAAACTTGGGAGATAAAATTATAAAGAATTGCTGATGAGTATTTTCTCAAATTTAATTATATAAAAATATAGAAGTCAGATTTGTGATCACTTCTGTGGAAGGGAGGAGTAGTGACTGATGGGACTATAATGAAAGATTCTGAGATTTTTGTGATGTATTTCTGTTGTTGTTTTACTTTCATTGTGTCCATGTGTTATTCACTTTGTGATATGTCATTGCGCTGGATTTTTTTTCAGAGCTGGACTTTTCTAAATGTGTGATGTATTTCACATCTCTAACGCTTAAAGCATTTTCATATAATTGTTTTCAAAAATCCCTTCAGAGTTGAGGGCTGGCCTATGAATGGTTTGCGTTTGTAGAGAAAATATGAACATGAACAAGCCTACTATACAGAATAAAAGGGTAATAAAATCTCTTTCCTATTCTGTTATTTAATTGCCGTCCAAAATTTCAAAAAAACCCTGTGTGTGTGCACGCACTTGTATGTGTGCATAGGAATGGCACTACTTGGTGCCCCAATAACTGAAGAATTTGTCGTGTTTCACAAAATCTGACATTTAGAACTACGTACCAACTACCGTTAACTCCACCATTTACAGTGGCATAATCTGAAGTGGTCAGAAAACAATCCCACAAAACGTTGCCATGAGGTAATTTTCACATATAAAGAGAGCATATCACAGTGACCCCACATGTTACTTAAGTTGAGGTGGAACTTGATATAATCTGGCTTTTGTCACCGATATGCACCGAACCTTGCCAGTGTTCCTTGTCTGACATGACAGATGACTTTTCATACACTTTTATTATGTGCTTATTTTTATTCTTAGAAGAATGAGGTTGTCATGGCTCAGAATTAAAAAAAAAAAAAAAAACCTTAGAAACTGAGAGTCAATTTCATGTCATGTGTTTCCTGGAGTAAGAGGTAGAGGAGCAATGAGTATCACATGGACCTTTTATCCACTTTGACCTTCCTCTGCCTATTAGTCACATCTATATTTATGTCTGCTTGCATTGCTTCCTCAGGGGCACCTAACATCTAAATACGGGCTCTCTATCTCAGCATCTCTTATTGACTTTTCCTAATCTTATTATTTCCGCTGATATTTACTCTGCATGTCACTTTTGCTTTCCCAGCACTATATTTTGATGTGATTCACCCCGGAGGAATCTTTACATTACCAGCCTAACAAATGAAATTAGGAAAGGAAGGTGGTCACATCTAGATCCCGGTTGAACAAAAGAACCAGCATCTACATGGAGGGCACCATGAAAATTTAAACTGAGGTCAGCATCTAAAGACAGTATTCACCACAATGACTCAAGACCTGTTTTGTTTTGTTTGGTCATATTTTGTTTTCAATAAGGTGCCTGCTTCAACCTTAAGGGGAATCAACAAATAAAAACCTTAAGGGGAATCAACAAATAATCTTAGGAAACAACCAGAAATCTAACTTCATTTTTAACAATTTGGTGGAGAGGAAAGGCTATGACCTTTTGTTTTAAACAGGGGTTTGAGAGGAGTATCATCTTAACATCTACAACCCTAGTGTATCTGTCTGTAAAACAGAACTAGTAATCCTTAAGAACCGATCTTTAGAGTCAAATAAGATTTGGCGTGTACAGTGCCTTGCATTTATTTGACATTAATGAATGTTAACTATTATTACTGCTGCCTTGGCCTAATTCCTTTGACACCCCTACCCTCTGTGTCTGATCTTGCATTAACCCCTTCCCCACAATGAGGGAAGTCATGGGAGTTATCATGTTCTTTGCAGTGGGTATAGAAGAGGCACTGGCCTCCTAAGGCTTTCATATCACATCGTAAGTTAACGAAATGAATGGAGGAGTGAAGAGCAGGTAAAGAAGACCAGGTGAGGCTGGAAGAATAGAGGATGGTAAAGAGAGACAGACAGACAGACAGATAAAAATAAAAGCTGTGTGCATATCTCCTGCTAAGGTTGGCTTGTGCTGAAGGGTGATTTTGCTCCTGTATTTGAAGGGCTGCAAATCCCCTAATGCATACTCACATTCAAATTCAGAAAACGATTACAAGTCAACTTTATTTTGGGGGGATTATTTATTCCATGTCTCTATATATCTGAGTGAGGATTTGGAGGACATGACTTTGTAAGCATATTTTTAAAATAGGAAATTCACACATAAAAATATTAAAAGGATACAAATAACTTGTAATGAAAACAATACTTCTTCACATACTCTTTCCTATCTGCAGTTTTATTCCCCTAAGCTAAATACTTTTTATTTTAAATATTTCTTCTGATGTCGTCTTCACTATTTCGTAGTAGTAGGTGTCTCACCTTTTGTAGATTTTTCAATTTTAGTCATGTATTGCCTTCTTCCTACGACTATTTAGAGTTCAGGTTGCTCATGATCACATCACCACCTTCTCTCCATTTTTCTTGCAATTGGTCATATTACTACTTTTAGGTCCATTATTGGTTACTTATGTTACATTTACACTTTTATGCATTATTTTGTAGCTCCCAACTACTTATTAGGTTTCTAAATTTTCTCTCAGCTCTCCTCTCAAATTCACCGTCCAGACAACTTCCTAAAGAAAAGGCTTGTGGAGAATCCATTATTTAAGTAATTACATATGCAAAATATCTCTTGTCAGCCCTCATTCATGTGTAAAAGCATGACTAGTGTAGAATTATACGCTGAGATCATTTGCCTCTAGAAATCCAAAAGATTCATTTCATTGTCTTAATTTTGATTCTTGCTATTGAGTCTTACAACAATGTGTTTCTTCTTCTGTGTCTTCTTTTTTTTTTTCATTCTTTCCTCTTTGGAAACTCAACTAAACTATTTTAATGCCAGCATGCACACTAATTAAGATAAATATTGCTAAATATAAAACCAACTGAGGCTTCAAGTTATTGCTTATTTACTGTGCATTTTATATGCAATTTATTTTAGAGTTTATTATTCACAAATTTCAGGAAAGAAAATGAGGCTCTTGGAGATTACATAAATTCGTCAGATTCACAGAGGTACAAAATGACAGACCTGGAGTTCAAACTCAGTTGCGTTTCAGTATAAAGCCCAGCTCTTTTCACCATCTCAAAGAGTTGCGCATCTACCACCCTTAGGAAACATCACTTTCGTTTCTGAACGGGGGTGGTTTTACCTCCAGTTAACAATTTCTGGAATACTTTTTATTGTCACAACTGTGGGATGCTTCTAGCACATGGTATGTGAAGGCTGGGGATGTAACATTACAGAGGCCATGAAAGTCAAGATCTGAGGAAAGACTTTGTGCTGTTTTACTAAAGTTATATCTAAAGAAAGCCAATCAAGAGCAGCTACACTTTTGTTGGTTTAAAAATGTCCCCCCAAACGACAAGATATATGCTCCATTTCCCTCTTTCACCTCTGATGCCACAGGAGAATCTACATCTCTCCAAAAAAGGTCAACTCTACCACTGTTCTTTCCATTCATTCTATAGCTAATGTTCTACTTCACTCAATTGGTTGTGCAGTTTACCATTTAACACAGAGCGAATATCTGCCTGCCTGGTATTTTCTCATCCTAGCTGGAAAGCCAGCTTCCCAAAGAACAAGTCCTGCCCTGATGATGGGCAGCTGTATCTACCACGCTGTTCATCTGGCAGAGCTGCTGGGCTGTTCTTAGCCTGTCTGCAAAAGTGAATTCCACACAACTCCAATTATGAGGAGAGGAGGAGAAATTAGAGTGTTTAGCAGAGGATTTTAAAAAATAGCATACCTTTGAGCAGGTCAAAATACATTTCCATTAAATTCTACAAAGAGGCCGTTTTAGTTTTCCTGAGATTCAGACTCCCTGGAAATGTTTGTGCCATGAGCCAGATGTCTGCTCATTAAATGAGCCCATGTCCCCCCAGGAGAGATAAACAACCCCGCGGAAATGAGTATTCACTAGGCTAGCTGGGGCAGTGTCTGGGGAAGTACTGCTCTCTGCACATAGCAAAAATAAGAGACGAACACGTTAGCAACAGTCTCCTAAAGTTCACCGAGAAAGGCAGAAGAAAGTTGGTAGAAAGATGAAGACTTTGCTTTCCATAAGGAAAGCCAAACCAAACCAAAACTAGGTATAAGTTTTTCCCCCAAAGAACTGCTAACTTAATTAGGGCTTTTTTTTTCTCCCAGAAATGAAGGACTTTTCTAATTCCTAAATATCATTTTTTATTGCTCCCCAAAGAAACTGCACAAATCTTTTAACATAATTTAAGGACAGGTTAAACTGGAACTAAGCCAAAAAATGTGTTTCCTCAAGGGGATAAGTGTAACAGCATTGCTATATGTACAGAATACCAGATCTCCATTTATGAATTTTAACAAGTATACTCAGATTCAAAAATATGAACTGCTCTTCCTTAGGAATATTTTGGGGATAGGGAAAAAAAAGACATTTTCACTAAGTTCAAGTTTTGTGAAAAACAAGCTATAACTACCTACAGTCAGGTTAGTGACAGCTCTTTTCAATTGCTGCTGTTAAAAAATATATATCTCTGGAATATATTTTTATATACTGGAAGTGAAAAGGTAGAAATTGTGGGAGAGTCACATGCATATGTGCCAAGCAGATGCAAGAGGAGTGAAAAATGAAAATACGTATGGAGATATTTAGATCGCAATAGAAAGGCAGGTACGAAGTATAAGGTGGAATCAGAGAAAGCAAGATTCAGCAGCAAAAGGAAAAATATGCTGGGGATGATCAAACACCTAGGGAAACAGATCATGTTCCAGGAAAAACTGAAGGAAGTAGGTGAAAATTTTCTTCTAATTTTATTGGTTATCAATACCAAGTCATACACCTTAACAAGACACTGTGTGTAAACAAATGATGTAATTTATAAGTATATATAGATATATATTTATAAATGTATTAATATATAAAAATTACATTTATAAATGTTTTCTTTAAGAATTTAATTTATATATAATATATAATTTAAAATAATGTGTATATAATAAATAAATTTTGTATAAATATATAATACATTGCATTAATACATAAATATAAATACATACAATATTTATTATAATATATCCACATATATTTATAATTTACATCTTTTTAAGAATTTAGTTTACAGACTCATAGAACAATACTTTTTCTGCTTAAATTGTCTTCAATAGTTTGTATTTCCCAAAGTGGCATCATAAACATTAATGAACTTCATCATCTTATACAGATAAATGCTTTCCTTCTTTTCTACTCTCCAACTCAGTGGAGTAAGAGTTAGTATAACTGAATCACACAAAACTATTTCAGTTGCAAAAATACTTTGAAAGGCTAGAAGGATTGGGAGGGAAAAATTTGTTTAAAAGGACTTTTACCCTTGGTGACACAAGTCACCTGTTTGGATCTAGTGAAACAATTTTTCTAAACAGATACTCTTCACTTATATGGAGCCAGGGATAATTTGGGGGCTGTTGATAATACGTATGAGCCTAAATATGAAACTGTGCTACTATGTATTAAGAAAAAATTCTGAGGAGAATGTCCCTGGCTTTTATCAGATTCCTAAATATCCACGATCAAGAAAAAGATTAAAATATACACCAGACGGGGCTTGACCTGCATGCCCCCAGAGACTCAGCCCTCCTTAAATTTATTTTCTGCTGAAGTTATCAGGTCGTAGGGAAGCAACATCAGGAGAGTTTGGTTCCAGTCTCATGCTGCCCCTTGGCAAGCAAAGTGCTTTGGGCTAAGAAAATGTTTCTAAGAGTCTAAGAGTTCTAAGGACTCTCCCCTCTGGCCTTTTCTCCTCTTAATACACTAGGAACCCTTAACTCATTCAAACAGGTCTTTATATGCTTATAAAGCATGAAATCTGAAAGTCAAATGAAGCAGAAAGAAAAAATTTAATACATATGTTGCTGGTTGGCATACTGAACTGTTTAGTAATTTATTGTTCCAAGTATCTAAATTTTTAAGGATAATGCCAAAGTGCGGCAAGCCTATGAGGGCTAAGAAAATTGCCGGCATTTCAACTGTCATTTAAGAAAGTTTTTTTTTTTATGCCCAGAGAGTACTTGTTTGGTGGCACTAATCTTCGATCCTTAGTGTGCATAATTTAATTAGAAATTTAATATGAGTTTCTGATTTCCTTTTCAAGATGGTGTATTAAACATTCTCTGCAACTTGCCTTTCTGGCATCGAATTCTGGGAAATGGTTTTAAAAGTAAATGAATAAAGCTGACTTGAAAACAAAGAAGACAACATTTATAGAGTAGCCACTCTAAGAAGTACATGGAAGAAGAAAAATAGAGTATTAATTAAATAATATTTGCCATTTTAAGCTTAAGTTCCTGGTTAATGCTCTAACACACAAAAAGTCCTATAAAATAGGTATAAAAATTAGGGCTTCCCTGGTGGCGCAGTGGTTGAGAGCCCGCCTGCCAATGAAGGGGACACGGGTTCATGCCCCAGTCCAGGAAGATCCCACGTGCCGTGGAGCGGCTGGGCCCGTGAGCCATGGCCGCTGAGCCTGAACGTCCGGAGCCTGTGCTCTGCAACGGGAGAGGCCACAACAGTGAGAGGCCCGCGTACAGAAAAAAAAAGTGCTCCTGTGCCAACCTCACTGGATCTTGGAATAGTTTAAAAATACCTCCAAGACAGGATTGTGCAAAGGACAATCATTCTGGCTATTGTTCCCTGTTGGGTGAGGATTATCCCTGAAGGAGAAAACCCTCCCACACTTCTGGGCTGCTCTCCGGCTTATATCGGAGCAGAAGAGGAACCCATTGTTTCAGAGAAAGCCTGAGACAAGAGAGCAGAACTATGCACAGTTGGTGATTTCTATAGGACCTCAGTCAGTAAAGAACGGAACTGTCGGCAACAGCAGTGGCCAAAATCATAGGTACAGTCGTCCTTTGGCATCTGCAGGGGGCTGGTTCCAGGACCTGCCACGGATACCAAAATCCACAGATACTAAAGTTCCACAGTAGACCATCTGTATTTGCTGTTCTGTCTCCATGGATTCAACCAACTGCATATCATGTAGTACTACTGTACCTATTTTTAAAATCTGCATGTAAGTGGACCTGCCAGTTCAAACTGGTGTTGTTCAAGGGTCAACTGTTTTCCGAGAGACTGGGACGATGGCACTATGAGTATTCAATACTCTTTTGGATCTAAAGGCCATGGTTCTAAAGCTGTATTATCTGAATTCAACTGAATATCATGGTCATTGAGAAACAATTAAGAATGGGTAACAGGGACTTCCCTGGTGGCTCAGTGGTTAAGAATCCACCTGCCAATGCAGGGGACAGGGGTTCGAGCCCTGCTCCAGGAAGATCCCACAGGCTGCGGAGCAACTAAGCCCGTGCGCCACAACTACTGAAGCCTGTGCAGCTAGAGCTCATGCTCCACAACAAGGTCTCCACAGTGAGAAGCCCGTGCACCACAATGAAGAGTAGTCCCCGCTCGCTGCAGCTAGAGGAAGCCTACACACAGCAACGAAGATAAATAAAAAAAAAAATATTTTTTAAATAAATAAATAAATAAAATAAATAAAAATTTAAAATAAATTTAAATAAATAAATAAAAATTAAATAAAATAAAAGCAGATGGTGTATTAAAAAAAAAAATGGGTAACAAGACCCAATAAAAATGATGGTGATCCTCGCGGTACCTGTATATAGAGGATGGTGCGGTGTCAAGTAATTTTCCCACATATCTTGATGATTTCTGACAAGAAACATCCTAGCATATATATTTTCAACAGCGTGAAAGGTTGAATTCTGTGGTAGGAGGAGGTGACTCACCGAACTATCAGTTTGATGAAAGATTCTTTAAGGACATCGAGCTACTAATCAAAAAGTCCTTGCTCAGCTAGCAACTCTGCACTTAGTGATAAAGCTTTCCAAGTCCCAAGATACTGGAAAATGGATATCTTTGCAAGGATTTTGATTTATCTCCCATTGTGAATAATAAGTAGATTTGCTGATACATAAATCCGTCTTTTTAGTTTAGTTAGTCGTAAATCAACAAGTGGTAGGAGATAACACCTGAATGCAGAAGTTTTAAACATGCATCCTCAGAATTAGACCCTGCATCATCATGCCATAAGATCCAGAACACCTGCAGAGTTTAGTGTTTAGTATAAGGAGCAGCTGGGATGGGAAGAGACATGATATACACAAAGGTACACGTTAGACCAAGCCTCATACTTTTAACTTTCACAGTATGTTTATCTGAGCCTACAGTACCTGTGGAAGTGCTTTGTATCTGAGACAGGAGACACGGGTGGGGTGTCTCCCAATAGATTTCAAAGTGTTCTAGACATTTCTAGAGAGCTAAGAAGGAAAACAGCGAAATTCAACTGTAAGTTAAAGGCTATGAAGTATTTAATGTCTCAGATACGCTTTCAGTAGATCAAATAAAAGGAAGGACTTATGAATAAATATTTATCATTGTGGCAAAGGTATTGATAATGAGATAGTTGGGAAAAGAGTGTTCATAGTAGGGAGACTCTCCTACCACTTTGATTTGCAACCAAACTTTTATAAACACACAGATACTAGTTTTTTTGCTATTCTCTTTCCTACTTTTCTCCATTTATTTAGATAATGTACCAGTATGTCAGTTCTCCTGATTCACTTAAATAAAACTGTCCATATATACACTACCAAATGTAAAATAGATAGCTAGTGGGAAGCAGCCGCATAGCACAGGGAGATCAGCTCGGTGCTTTGTGACCACCTAGAGGGGTAGGATAGGGAGGGTGGGAGGGAGGGAGACGAAAGAGGGAAGAGAGATGGGAACATATGTATATGTACAACTGATTCACTTTGTTATAAAGCAGAAGCTAGCACACCATTGTAAAGCAATTATACTCCAATAAAGACATTAAAAAACTTAAAAAAAAAAAACTGTCCACATTCCTGAAAAATGTTCAGCCTCGGGCAAGCCAAACTCAATCTTTATTCCCTGTACCTAACTGTGCCCTTTTCAGCTTCAGATGTTTTCCAACAGTTGTTAGCAGTGGGAACTTCTGGGAGGAAGAAGGGTATAATAATAAGAATGTGGTAAGGGAGAAAAAACAGAGACTATGATAAAGAAGCTGTTCAGTGAATTCATACTATGCAATAAATTTTAGAGTTTTATTCCATGGTAGGCTGGGAATGTAATATAAGTATGATAATATGAAACACATTTTATAAGGAGAAACCTAGAAGGCTCAAATGAGCTAATGCATTGGGAAAAACTAGGAACTCATTTTCATAAAAATTATTCTGAATTATTATTAAATGTGTGGTATCTATATTAAAACAATTTCTAGTTATCTATACAAGAAAATTCAAGGTAAATACTATGAATGACACGTATGTGCGTCAAGTCATAAGATGTAGCTACAAAATTATGAGATGTTATAATAAGCACATCACAAAGTACATGTTTAATCAAGTACTATATTTCATGGTAGGGTCATTACTAGCAGCTACTTTACGTTATTTTGATCAAGTGTGCCCTGGAACTATTCCATCTGGATTGACTCCTGAAATTAAGGTGTCAAACAAAACCTTTAATCTCCTATAGATTTGTTTTGTTTTGTTGTTGTTTATGTCATAATTTATTCAGCATGCATATATAATTTATTTGCCAGTCTTGGGTCCAATAAATGTTGACTATTCCTAAACATCAATCCAACTCCCTCCAGTATGGATACCAAGGGGGAAAAATGGCGGTGGATGAATTGGGAGATTGGGATTGACATATATACACTATTGATATTACGTATAAAAGAGATAACTAATGAGAACCTACTATATAGCTCAGGGAACTCTATTCAATGTTCTGTGGTGACCTAAATGGGAAGGAAATCCAAAAGAGAGGGGATATATGTGTACATATAGCTGATTCACTTTGCTGTACAGTGGAAACTAACCCAACAGTGAAAAGCAACTATATCCAGTAAAAATTAATTTAAAAAAATCCAACTCCCCACAAAAGGATAACAGCATGACTATAGATGTGTAAATTTATGCTGACAGTTCTCTGAAGTTTTCTGAAATAAAGTTAAAAAATATGTGGGGTACTGCTGTAATAAGGTTATAGACCCATGCAGTGAATATGAAAAATTAAGTCTTGTCCATATTCCCATTACATTTATAAGTTAGGGGGGGAAAGACTTAATGTACTGTGCTGGGCATTGGAAGATTCCTGGAGAAAATTCTAAAAGCCATATTTCAACAATGCCAGCCTAGAAGTGCTAGAGTGACTTGGCAAGTAGAACTCTCTCAACGCTAAGTATGACACAAATTACTACAGCGAAACCAATTTATCGGAGGTTGCGACATCTGAAAATGACAGAAACATTGGTAGTAGCAGTAATTCAGGAGGTACCCACAACGTTCTACCCTTATGGTTTTCTTTACCCAAGAATATGAAAACGATTGGCTTTTTGCACTTCAAATCTTGTACAAAATATTTTTAAGTATCTAAAATCAGTCTGTGATGGCCTTTTTTTCCTTCCAGTTTTAATGGGATATAATTGACATACAGCACTGTATAACTTTAAAGTGTTCAGCATAATGATTTGACTTATACACATCGTTACCGATGATTACCACAAGTTTACTGAACATCCACCCTCTTATAGGGATACAAAATAAAACGAAGAAAATATTTTTCCTTGTGATGAGAACTCTTGGGATCTACTCTCTTAACCACCTTCATATACAACGTACAGCAGTGTTCATTACATTAATCGTGTCGTACATGACATCCCTAGTACTTATTTACCTTATAACCGGAAGTTTGTACCCTTTGACCACCTTCCTCCAATTCTCCCTCCTTCTACCCCCTACTTCCAGTGACCGTAAATCTGATCTCTTTTTCTAAGAGTTGGTTTCTTTGCTTGTTTTTGAAGTATAATTGACCTACAACACTCTGTTAGTTTCTGGTGCACAACGTAGTGATTCCACATTTCTATACATTACAAAATGCTCACCACGATAAGTTTAGTTATCATCTGTAACCATACAATATCACATTATTATTGACTATACTCCCACACTGTACATTTAATACCCGTGGCTCATTTATTTTGTAAATAAAGTGTGTACCTCTTAATCTCCATCACCTATTTCTCTCGTGCCCCCCACCACCTTCCTCTCTGGTAATCACCCATGTGTTCTCTTCTTTTCCATGTAACCAGAAGTCTCTTTAAATGAGGAAACTTTAAAAGTAAGCATCTCAGTGGGACTTCCCTGGTGGCACTGTGGTTAAGAATCTGCCTGCCAATGCAGGGGACACGGGTTCAAGTCCTGGTCCAGGAAGATCCCACATGCTGTGGAGCAACTAAGCCCATGTGCCACAACTACTGAGCCTGCCCTCCAGAGCCCGCGAGCCACAACTACTGAGCCCACCTCCCACAACTACTGAAGCCCACGGTCCTAGAGCCCGTGCTCCGCAACAAGAGAAGCCCACACACCACAACAAAGAGTAGCCCCTGCTTGCCATAATTAGAGAAAGCCCGCACGCAGCAACAAACACCCAACACAGCCAAAATAAATAAATAGATAAATATATTTAAAAAAAAAAAAAGGATCTTGGTCTTTTCCTTTGGGTATATAAAAAAGGGATTGCTGAATTATATGGTAGTTCTACTTTTACTTTTTGAGAAACTTCCATACTGTTTTCCATAGTGGCTGCACCATTTAAATTGCCACTCCCAGTAACAGTGTACAAGGATTTCCTTTTCTCCCCATCTGCATCACCATTTACTTATTTTTTTTATGATAGCCATCCTAATAGGGGTGAATAATATTACACTGTTGTTTTGATCTGCATTTCCCTGATAATTGGTGATATGATGCATCTTTTCATATACCTATTGGCCATCTACATATCCACTTTGGAAAAAATGTCTATTCAGGTCCTTTACCCATTTTTAAATCAGGTTGTTTTTATGTTCTTGAGTTACATGAGTCTCATATATTTTGGATATTAATTCCTTACTAGATATGTGGTTTGCAGACATTTTCTCCCATTCCATAGTTGCCTTTTCATTTTGTCGATTACTTCTTTTGCTGTGCAGAAGCTTTTTAGTTTGATGTAGCCCCATTTGTTTATCTTTGCTTTCACTGTCTGAGCTTTTGATGTCATAGCGAAATATTAATGTATTGCCAAGGCCAAATCAGTATTTCAAGGTGATATCTGCACTCCCATGTTCACTGCAGCATTATTCATGATACCCAAGTTATGGAAACAACGTAAGTGTCCACTGAAAGATGAACAGATAAAGAAGATGTATAATATACACACACACACACACACACGAATATTACATTATTCATAAAAAAGGACATCTTGCCATTATAGAGGAACCTAGAAAATATTACAGTAAGTGACATAGCCAGACCCAGAAAGAAAAAAAAATGCATGACTTCACCTATAGGTGGAATCTAAACAATTCAGATCTATAGAAGCAGAAAGTAGAACAATGGTTACCAGGGGCAGGGAAGTGGGAGAAATGAGGAGATACTGATCAACAGGTACAAAGTTACAGTTATGTAGGATAAATAAGTCTAGAGATCTAATGTACAGCATGATGACTACAGTTTGTGATACTGTGTGGAAGACTGGAAATCTGCTGAGAGAGTAGATTTCGGGTGCCCTTACCAAACACACACAAAACGTAACTATGTGAAGAGAAGATACATTAATTAGCTTGATTGTAGTAATCATTTTACTATGTACATGTATGTCAAGTCACACTGTACACCTTAAATATATACAATTTTTATCAAAAAATAAAATTAAAGTAGGGAATCAACATGATAAAAAAGGCAGAGCTCTCAGGCTTTATGTCTGAGACATAAATGAGTAACATCAGTGTCAAATATGTAACAAACTAAATTCAAGCATAGAAGAGTGTGTGATCATTTTTACCTTGGTCTCAAATCTGTGTGTTCCTGAGAGTGGTTATGAAATGGTTACATTTTAAAATGATACACGACTATAACCAATGGGGGTGTTCCTTTAATACTGCCTCCTGGACACACTGAGGTCTTTGTAATATTGTAGAAAAAGTGGGGCTACAGATGAAAAATAGAAGTTAAAAGAGGTTAAATAACCGTCTGCGGTTGCACTTCAAAGGTAACCCTGATAGTTTCAAAGCCCTAATTTTCTTTTTAACGCCTGCTTTGTTGTCGTTGTTGTTGTGTAACGATGCTTTCTGCATCAGGCTCCTCTTCTCCAGGGGTCCGCCACATCCACCTCCCCACCCCGTACCCCTGATACCATGCATTCAGGTATCATGTATCTTCCACTGGCCAGCCTCCCCCCTTTTTTGACCTCATCTATCATCCGTAGTTCAAGGTCTAATTAAAGTTCTACTTTGTTCATGCAACTGTAGCCACTCCAATCTGTAGTAATCATTACATTTCTTGTACCACCAATGAACTTTTAAGCTATACGGAATGAATTAATGCATAATTACCATGTCATTAAACCATTTGATAGTTTGGTAACCCTAAATAGATGGAAAACTCCACCAGCAAGGCTGGGACACATATATGCTATATTAGCACACAACAAAGAACAGAGTACATATTGGAAATACAGTACACAATACTTTCTTATTGACTCAGTGATTCACTTATTCATTCATTCATTCATTCATGTCAGTGATGATTGCAAATGCATACTCTCTGTATATTAAAAGTTGCATAGGACTTCTGATTCTGGTACTAAAGACAGAGATGGGACCAGACTTACCCTCTCACATTAAACAACTAAAAACCAGATAAAACACGTATAAAACAACATTTTTGTCAGGTATCGGACCAGAGGCAGTGTAAGACTATGCCCTTTGAGAAAACAGGACTAAGGTGAGTCCTATAATTACTTTGCTTTCTTGAGGCACTTTGCAGACCACAATGAAGAGAAGGGAAACAAAGTGAGTCAGGCAGTCTTGCTGCATTAAGAAGAGATTAGGTTTCAGGGAAGTTAAGTTGCCTAAAACTTGTGGGGCAGAATCTCTCAGGGATACAGGGAGAGAGAGCTACCCAGACATGTTAAGAGGGTTGCCTTCGAGTCTCAGACCGAGTACCGTTTATCCATGAATGCCACTGGTGAGCAGTAAGCCGAACGAATTCTCTGAGTTCCTACAGGGATGGGAACAGCTTGTGTTTGCACCAGTCAAAAGGCCTCTAGACATACGGAGCTTTGGGCACAGTCCCAAAAGTGGTATCACTTTTTAGTGGGACCCAGCCACATATACTGAAAGTTTCTCTGAACTTGTCCTAGCAAATCTTAAATGTAAGCCTTAAAGAACCAAACCGATTCAAAGGGACTTAACTGTGTCCCAGAAGAAATCCCAACAGGGTTTAAAAGAACAACACAACAGCCAGGACCCAACAAATTGAAAGTCACAGTGCACAGCAACCAATTTAAAAAAAGTACCAAGCATGCAAAGCAGAAAAAGATGACCTATATGTAATATGAAGAAAAGTCAACTAATAGAAAAGACACTGAAATATCAGACGATGCATTTAATAGATGATGATGTAAAAATCTGTGTTAATATGATCTATATTTTAAGAATATAGAGGAAAACTTAGGAATGAGTAAGAGAAATAAAAATATAAATAAAGCCAAATGGAACTATTAGAGATAAAGTATATTATCTGAAATATGAAGTACACTGTATTTTTGTATATAGTGTGAGGTACGGGTTGAGGTTCCTTTTCTTTTTTTTTGCATATGGATGTCTAATTGTCTCAGAACCATTTGCTCGAAAGACTGTTCTTCACTGAATTGCCTTTGCACCTTTATTGAAAATCAATTAATCACATATACGTGTGAACGTTTTATCTCTGGACCTTACTGTCCCATTGATATATGTATCTAGTCTTTCTCCAATACCACTTTCTTGACTGACTGTAGTTTTAAGATTTGAAATCAGCTACTGTGAGTACCCGACTTTGGATGGCGTTTTAATCATTAGAGCATTGCTAACTTTCAACGCACAAATGCAAAAAAAATGATGTACTGTCAGACATATATTTAGTCAGAAAATAGGTCTTGCTCAGCTTGTTGACACTCAAAAATTTAAGATGAAAAGGACAAGTTAATTCTGTTAAACACATAACAAATAGTTAGCTTTGATCTGAGTAAGAATCTTTCAAATATCTATTTGATGGGTTTTTTTTAGTTGTTTTCTCTCAAGTGAGCAAAACATATTAATTCTTTGCAGGTTTCTTTTATTTTGGACATTTATGTCTATTATTTCTCCTTCAATTTTCATTCCAATTATACATTCCCAGATGATTTCAGACCTAGGTTTTTCTATTATATTTATTATTGACTGTTTCATTTTCAAAATTGTGCAATTTCATCTTAATTCATTTCATCAAGGTATCATTTACACATCTGCTCATTCTTACATACTGAAGGGCTGAGAAATGAGTAAGTATCTTTGGAGGAAAGAAATACGATGAAATTAAATATGCAGTAAGACAAAATGACAAAATTTCTTATGTGAATGTAAAATATAAAATGAAAACATAACTAAGGCACTTAGTTAAATTCATGCGAGAAGCATAAAATGACTATGGCTGTCACTGTAAAACACAGAAAGAAATGTGAAGTCAATATCTTTTGTTTTATTCATTTACTGAGTTGCTCTTTGCAGCAAATACAATAAAACCAAGGTCGATTTTGAATAAAATTCATATTTGGTCAGTTGTGCTGTCTATAGCAATAATACTATACAACATTGAAAATTATTAAATTGAGTACAAAAAAATGCTGTTCCCAGCTCCATGTTTTAAAATAGGGATCCCTTACAACAGAAAAAATATATATATTTCCACACTGGCTTTCTGAAGAGGAATTCTCACTTAATTATTTGTCTTACAAATTAAATTTGTTAAGCAGAAAGTAGAGCCAAAGCAGAATTCTCCTGCTCAAAGTTTTTGTTTATGTTTGTTTTTTGTCATTTCACTCAGCCTCCAGTTTCTAAACCTAAACCTAGGCCATCAATCAACAGCACACACTCAAAGGCTAGACTCACTAGAAAAGAAAAGCAGTAGGAGTGATGAGGGCAACATTTCTCTTCCTTAATATTGAGATTGTGTAATAATAAGCTTTTCTTCTATATTGTTCCGGCAGTTAACATATTAGGCTTTTAGTTTTGAGAGACTTTTCCATAGCTATTCAGTAGCCTTTATAATTCTCTGGCCATTTTTCTTTTCTCTCAGTGTATCATTTCATATTTACCTCTCTATTTAACATCAAACTTCTTGGAAAATTTCTGGTTTGATTTTAGCTTTTTGTACACATTTTATAACCCCATACAGATCTAGAATTCAATAACAAGTATTTGACAGAGCACTAGCAATGAGCAAGGGACTTTGTGGAATGTGCTGTAACAGGCAAAATATTTGAATAGACACCTCAAGATAAAGATATATAACTGGTCAATAAACACACAAAAAAAGATGTTCAACATCAGTAGTCCTGAGGAAAATGTAAATAAAAACCATAGTGAGATTCCACTATGCACATTTTGTTATAACTAAAAAAAAAAAAAAAATACCAAATATCTAGTAGAAATGTAGAGTTACTGCGAACAGCATACGCTGCTGTTGGGAGTGTAAAATGGCACAACCACTGTAAAATTGTTTGACAGTTACCTATTAAATTTCACATACACTTACCCTATGGCCCAATAACTTTACTCCTAGATTTTAGTCAAGAGAAATAAAATTTTGTCCACACAGGGACATGTACCTGAAGCTTTATTCATCAACTAGAAGCTGTGGTATAGCCACAAAGTCAATACTGTACTACTTAGAAATAAAGGGAACAAACTACGAATATATGCGACGAGATGGGTGAATTTGAAAAGCTTGTTGAACAAATGAAGCCAAATGCGAAATAAAATCTAGTGTATGATTCCACGTGTAAAAAATTATAATGAAAATGGAAATGAAAAAAATCTGGAAAAGAATAGATATGTCTACGTATAACTGAATTACTTAGCTGTACACCTGAAACACTGTAAATCAACTACACTTCAATAAAATAATAAAAATATTAAAGAAATTATAGGACAGGCCAAACCAATCTATAATCTCAGACAGATTAGATGTTACCTGGGGTTGGTATAGGATTGGACTGACTGCAGAGGAACAGAGGAGATATTTTAGTGGAGATAAAATTTAATTCACAAGTTGACAACAAAGGCATATATGTTTGTCCAAGTTTATCAAATTCTACATTTAAAATTGATGTGTTTAATTTTATGAAAAGGATACTCTTAAAATTGAATTTAAAAGTAAAAAATAACTGTGACAGAGCTCCTAGCAAGCAGCCACCATTGGAATTTACTTATGACATCTTTGCTTCAAAGTTTAGACTTAAAGATGTTACAGGCATGCTTCCAGCACCTGAACCCATAAAAAGTCACTTATGTACAGAGGGTAATTGAAGGTGTTGTTTGGATACAAACAGATGGAAAGAGTATATAGGATAATGTGACAATTTCCTTACCCATTTGGTTTGGTTCTTATCTTAAATTACCCTGAAATACAGTTTGCACTTAAGACTTTCCTATACAGATGAATGCAGAAAAGTTGGAACATTTGTGGGATAATTTAAATTAAAAAGAGAGAGAACTTCAATAAAAAAGGAGAAAACCTCAATAGAATTAGAATAAATGAAAAGTTTGAAATCCAAATAGATTTTCAGTATTTAGAAGTTATTGGATATGGAAGTGAAAGCTTAAATTAAAAACTGGCTACGAGAATGCACAGAGGAACCTGCCCTCCTTTCTGAAGGCTAAATTGGAAATAACAGCAGGGATTATACCACAGAATTTAAGAGTAGGACATCAATGACAAATAACATTTTTTTTCTTTCTGTTATGCACGTCATCAGAAATATTCTTGGGATTGGGTTTTTCCAAGGACCATAAAAAGAAATCTAAAATACCAGAAAACCCATGACAGCTTTCAGTTCACAAATGAGAAAATACACTCCAAATACAAGTATCTCATCTTGTCACACTGTTGCTTTGGACATTCCCGATTAGAGCTAAGGAAATTGAAGGCTAGCCACCAATGAGCGTGTTCTCATGGCAAACCCACAACGTCCATGGCTCTATTTCTGCATAGCACACTATTTTGTCAAACCTAATACAAAACAGAAAGAAGACCGTGTTTTTATACAAAATGGAAACTAACCAAGGTCTCCAAATAAAGGACTGTACTTGCAACCTCCCAATCAGAGTCTCCCAGGTTGCACACATTTATTACTTTAAAGAAAAGAACATTCACATGATACAATAAAAATTAAAATTCATCGGATTTTTAAAAAAATGTTTTAACCACTTCAGAAAAAAGAAATAATCAATATGGAGAGACGGGTTACTTTTTGAAATGCAGTTTTTTGGAAGTGTTTTGATATTTCAGAGACTCCTGGGCAAAATAAGATGAATGATAAATAAAGAAGTTGATGACATTTGCCTTCGTCATCCTTTTTCTTAACTTTTAGCATTATTTTCCAGTTTTATTTGCTCCAACTCTAGTTTCCTATGCTTTCCTGTACCCACCTACAAACAGTGTAAAGTCTTGTTTCTCTGCCCTTGCGTCAATTCAACCGTGTTAAGTGACTGTCATTCTTTTCCTTCCAATTAGAATAAAACTAAGAAAATCTAGCCTGGGTTTAATCTTCTCTTAAATGTAGATTTCCATTCATAAACTGGAAGAGGACACCTTCAAAGCGTTTCTCAGTTTCCTTCCTGCCTTCCTCTCTCTCTCCTTCCTTTTCTCCTCCCTTCCCTCCTTCATTTTTATCTACAAAACAAAACAGGCACATATTCTTGCCCCACATTTCAAAGAAGGAGCCTGAGGCTCAGGAAATACTTATGATTTCCTCTCCCTGCCCAAGGTCACATAGGTTAGACTGTGAGATTATTATCAAGGCCATTCACACTCTATTTATTCATTTATGATGTAAATACTGAATTCCAAAAGGTACCTGGAACTCTCCAAGGCAGTGGAGAAGGGCGTGGTGAATGAGAAAGACGCAGGCTTCCTCGCCAGCGGTCCAGCAGGCAGATGGGCAATGAGCAAGCACCTGTGAAGGTGAGAAGATGTATGAAGGAAATTTACAACGTGCACTGTAAGTGAATGACAATGGGACACAACAGACCTTTGGGATCAAGGAAGTTATCCTCTAAGAAAATGGTGTTTCAGTTGAGACCTGAAGAAAAAGTCAAAGTGACATAAAAAGTGAGTATGGAGAAGGGGGTATTAAATTTAAGGGAGCAGAAGGCAATCCGAGTGCATGGAAAACCTGGAAAGAGAAAGATGTTCTGTAGAAACAGAACTTACTCGGGTGAAAGGTCTCCGAGATTTACAGCTGTTTTTCCTCTCTCTGAATGCTCTGTCCCCAGATGGACTTGTGGCTCATTGCTTCTCCTCATTCAGGTCTTGCCTCAAATGCTCAAATCTTCTTTGATTATGTAATTTAGAATGAAACACTCCCGACCCTCATTATTTTCCTCTATTCTGCGTTATCTTTTGACATGATGTATGCCTCTGTCTCTGCCCCTCATCTAGAATGGAAGTTCTGTGAGAGCAGGAGATCTGAACTGCCTTGTTCTCCACAGTAGTCTCTACACCGACAAGAGGAACTAGTGCCTGGTACGCAGTAAGCCAACATGTGTCAACAAGTAGAAAGAAATGAAGACCAGCACATAGGCAGGGGCAGACCTTTCAGGAGGTCATATGCTATGAAAATAATTTTCTTCTTTAACAACAATGAAAAAGATTGTACATAGATTTAAATATTTTAATTATTTATTTGGTTGCATGGGCTCTTAGTTGTGGCAGGTGGGCTCCTTAGTTGCCATTCCAGGGCTACTTAGTTGTGGCTCGCCAGCTCCTTAGTTGTGGCACATGGGCTCCTTACTTGTGGCATGCAAACTCTTAGCTGTGGCATGCAAACTCCTAACCAGGGATCAACTGGGCCCCCTGCATTGGGAGCATGGAGTCTTAGCCACGGTGCCACCAGGGAAGTGCCCCAATTGTAGATAGATTTAAATAAGGAAGTAACAATTCGTTTTCAAAAAAAGAATACTTTGTTTCTAATGTGGAGATTGGCCCCAAAGGGGCATAAATGTATGTCGGGGAGGGTAGCAAGGAATTCATTGTAGTGACTGAAGGCCACAGATGCTAAGAAATTGTTAAAAAGTTACAGACAGCAACCAGGGATTGGAAAAATGAAATGCAAGGTCCACATTGGAAAGGGCCTTGTGTGCCCAACTACAGAGCATGAACTTAGCTTTGCAGACAGGGTAGTGCTATTCTAGGCAACTCTACGAGGGAGAGTGATATTTCTTAATTTGGAAAGATGATTCTGATAGCAGTATCTAAAAAGTTGAATCAGGGCTTGATATGAATGAATGTGCCAAATGGAGATAAGTGACTTGTTTAAGGTTATACAACCAATACATAGCAGAGTTGAAATCCTGGCTTTAAACGTAATGTTACTGCCACTATGCTACCTGTTTGTCATGATAATATTGTATAATAGTAATAGTGATGACATCACATCTAGTTGGATGGTAAATTACATCCGTACATAATCTCATGTATTCCTCATAGTAATCTTGTAAGGTAAGTACTATCATTTCATAGATGTGTGTGTGTGTACACATCCCCACCCAGCCACACAAGCTGAGTGATACAGGAGGCATGGGTCCCCAGCCACCAAGTCCAGAAGACCCATGCCACTTTCAAACGGCCTTCTCCAACTTGTCCCCATCTTTGCCTGAAGGTGGCACTGAAGCCGGTGCTTTTGTTTCTTTTCCCTGTAATTAATGCCTTCTCATTCCCCTTCTTCAAGCAGATGATTCCTTTGGGGTTTCCCTTGATCCAACAGTCTTGAGGAAGGTACCCATTCCCTGGCAATTTGAGTCTTGGAGAATGTAGGGAGGCTGATTAAATACACACGGTTTAGTGATATTACTACTTTTATTACACAGAAGCAGAGATCACAGGAAATAGTGTGTGAGTCACAGGAAGCCATTTCATAGAGGGAGAAATGGAAGCTCAGAGAAAGAAAATAATTTAAGGCAAACAAAAACACCACCCTACCATCAAAAATAAAACAAAACAAAAACAAGTTCTTTTTGAGGTCACAACCTATAATCATTCTATTACATCACCTTACTTTCATAATATCGTCTTACAAAATAGGTTAAAGTATAACATAATTTAGAAAGATTTTAAGTTTCAGTTTTATACTGGAAAGTTTCAGTTATAAGGAAAATTCACTTAAGTTAAATGCTTTATTCCCATTTGGGTTGGATTATTACAGAAAGGGAAATGCTTACACAAACTACACTTTTGTGAAATTAAATCTGTATCCACTTACATCAAAAAAGAAAAATTCTCCAAAATAACTCAATCTCTCCATTTTCATGATAGTTCAGATGATAAGGAAATAGAGTATTAACCCTTGTTTATATAACTTGGCTCCTACTGGGAGGCAATATTTTGATTATTAGGCAAATCACATTAGCCTGGAAGCTATTTCAGAAAATATTTCTCTAACAGGTGATGTAATTCTCCACTTCACACACATCTGTGTTTTATCGTGAGTGATTCTCACTTTTTATTGAGACGCTGGATGCTTACTATGAAATTAGTTTTGGCTCCACAGAGTTATCACCATCATTATTTAAGAAACATTGGCTCAACATCATCCTCAATGCTGAAAAACTGAAAACATTTCCACTAAGATCAGGAAAAAGACAAGGTTGCCCACTCTCACCACTCTTATTCAACATAGTTTTGGAAGTTTTAGCCACAGCAATCAGAGAAGAAAAAGAAATAAAAGTAATCCAAATCGGAAAAGAAGTAAAGCTGTCACTGTTTCCAGATGACATAATACTATACATAGAGAATCCTAAAGATGCTACCAGAAAACTACTAGAGCTAATCAATGAATCTGGTAAAGTAGCAGGACACAAAATTAATGCACAGAAATCTCTAGCATTCCTATACACTAATGAAGAAAAATCTGAAAGTGAAATCAAGAAAACACTCCCATTTACCATTGCAACAAAAAGAATAAAATATCTAGGAATAAACCTACCTAAGGAGACAAAACACCTGTATGCAGAAAATTATAAGACACTGATGAAAGAAATTAAAGATGATACAAATAGATAGAGAGATATACCATGTTCTTGGACTGGAAGAATCAACATTGTGAAAATGACTCTACTACCCAAAACAATCTACAGATTCAATGCAATCCCTATCAAACTACCACTGGTATTTTTCTCAGAACTAGAACAAAAAATTTCACAATTTGTATGGAAACACAAAAGACCCCGAATAGCCAAAGCAATCTTGAGAAAGAAAAACGGAGCTGGAGGAATCAGGCTCCCTGACTTCAGACTATACTACAAAGCTACAGTAATCAAGACAGTATGGTACTGGCACAAAAACAGAAAGATAGATCAATGGAACAGGATAGAAAGCCCAGAGATAAACCCACGCACATATGGTCACCTTATCTTTGATAAAAGAGGCAAGAATATACAGTGGAGAAAAGACAGCCTCTTCAATAAGTGGTGCTGGCAAAACTGGACAGGTACATGTAAAAGGATGAAATTAGAACACTTCCTAACACCATATACAAAAATTAACTCAAAATGGATTAAAGACCTAAATGTAAGACCAGATACTATCAAACTCTTAGAGGAAAACATAGGCAGAACACTCTATGACATAAATCACAGCAAGATCCTTTTTGACCCACCTCCTAGAGAAATGGAAATAAAAACAAAAATAAACAAATGGGACCTAATGAAAGTTAAAAGCTTTTGCACAGCAAAGGAAACCATCAACAAGACAAAGAGACAACCCTCAGAATGGGAGAAAATATTTGTAAATGAAGCAACTGACAAAGGATTAATCTCTGAAATTTACAAGCAGCTCGTGCAGCTCAATATCAAAAAAAAACCCAATCCAAAAATGGGCATAAGACCTAAATAGACATTTCTCCAAAGATATACAGATTGCCAACAAATATATGAAAGAATGCTCAACATCATTAATCATTAGAGAAATGCAAATCAAAACTACAATGAGATATCATCTCACACCAGTCAGAATGGCCATCACCAAAAAATCTAGAAACAATAAATGCTGGAGAGGATGTGGAGAAAAGGGAACCCTCTTGCACTGTTGGTGGGAATGTAAATTGATATAGCCACTATGGAGAACAGTATGGAGTTTCCTTAAAAAACTAAGATTAGAACTACCATACGCCCCAGCAATCCCACTACTGGGCATATACCCTGAGAAAACCATAATTCAAAAAGAGTCATGTACCAAAATGTTCATTGAAGCTCTATTTACAATAGCCAGGACATGGAAGCAACCTAAGTGTCCATCGACTGATGAATGGATAAAGAAGATGTGGCACATATATACAATGGAATATTACTCAGCCACAAAAAGAAACGAAATTGAGTTATTTATAGTGAGGTGGATGGATCTAGAGTCTGTCATACAGAGTGAAGTAAGTCAGAAAGAGAAAAACAAATACCATATGCTAACACATATATACTGAATCTAAGAAAAAAACAAAAATGTCATGAAGAACCTAGGGGTAAGACGGGAATGAAGACACAGCCCTAGTAGAGAATGGACTTGAGGATATGGGGAGGGGGAAGGGTGAGCTGTGACAAAGTGAGAGAGTGGCATGGACAAATATACACTACCAAACGTAAAATAGATAGCTAGTGGGAAGCAGCCACATAGCACAGGGAGACCAGCTCGGTGCTTTGTGACCACCTAGAGGGGTGGGATAGGGAGGGTGAAAGGGAGGGAGATGCAAGAGGGAAGAGATATGGGAACATATGTATATGTATTACTGATTCACTTTGTTATAAAGCAGAAACTAACACACCATTGTAAAGCAATTATACTCCAATAAGATGTTAAGAAAAAAGAAACAAAAGAATATAAAAAAAAGAAACACTGGCTCCTGTTTAGAGGTCAAAGCAGGAAAATGATTTGGCTTCTGTGCTTGTGCCCCAAATAATTAGTTATAAATAGATTCCACCTTCTCTTTGGTGAAGAGCAAACATAGCAGGGGGTCTCAAAAGCCCATGGCAGCCAAGAAAAGTTGAACAATGTTTGTCATGTGCAAAGAGGCCAGGTCTAGAAAGGGTGAGGGGTCTGAAAAACCTAGCCAACATTCAACCTGCAGGCATCAAGAAAGAGTAACTTTTTTCCAATTTGTCCAGAGTCTTGTAGAGTTTGGCAGAGGCTGATGAGCTATGGGACCTTGGGCAAACACTCTCAAACTGAATTTCTCAACTGTAAAATAATAATGACAATACTTAGACCATAAAATGCACATTACGTAATCACATTGTAAATGCTATACTCAGGCACACGTGTGTCTTCATTCACAATTTTAATTGGCCCTTTTCCTAGATAATGATCTGTCTCTCTTCCCTTGAGAAAATACTATTTCCTGATAGTTATTTTTGGTAAAATATCATTACCTTGTAATTATTCTTTAGCAAAACAAGTTCTGCTCCCAATTTGTTCAAATTGGTTCCATCTTAAAAAATGTATTTTGGTAAATGGTGATGTTATGAATAATTTATGGACAAGTTAACACAAGAGCTAGCATACTTAGAAGTGAATCTTTTTTTTTTTTTAAATTTTTTTTTAGAAGTGAATCTTAAATGGCTTTTAGCATATGTATTTGATTTAGTTAGAAGCAAAAAATGTGGTCAAAAAATCTGTTCAAATGCACATTGTAATAAAAGATGCAATGTAAATTTCTATCAATTCATTTCCCACATAAAAATATATCTCTAAGTGGGCATTGCTATTCCCATTTTGCTCTAGTTTAACAGAGAACCCAGTACACATTCAAATTATCCAGAAATAACCCACTCAAATGAAAAGCTCAGGGAGCTATGCAAATTTCATTGAAAAGATTTCAGTAGCTTTGTAAGATGTTTACATTACCCACCCTACAGCAAACTTCTCAAAACAGGCAGGTCTAACTCCCAAATCCTCTAGTCCCCAGAAGACTGTCAATAGGATTAATTTCCTTCACTATTACCTCATGCAGCCCCCTACCCTGCACCATTTTTCAGGCTTCTTATTTCTCCTGCTTCCCCAGACTGCAGTTGGCTCCTTACTGTATTACGCAGCGCAATTCAGCAAACTTGCACACCCACACCTACTCCACAGCTATCCAAGCAGGGACCCCCCCCCCCATTCATCCGGGACCCATTTCTCCTTAAAATAGCACAGAAAATGAGGAGGATAAAATCTTGACGCTTAGATACATGCATTTTCTTACTTTATTCATTGGACACGATTTTATTGAGTTTTCCTTTCATTTTTCTGAAGTCCATCTGGCAACCCATAGAGGATGTATTAAATGTATTTCTGCTGTCGAGGCTAAGTTCATTCTTTGGCATCCAGTGGCGTTTGTCAAATACTTCAAAGAGTCAGGCAATGTGAACTCTTTAGTTTGCTTGCAGTGACCTACAACTGTAGAAGGTGGGATTTGGGGAGATTCTTCCCAAAGGCGCTTTGATGGTTTTGGATTCATCCAGGAGACTCTTCGGAGAAGATGGTTCCTAGCTGCCAGTCCCAACGATTCTCCCATAGCTGGGGGGTCAGGAGATGTGCGTGGATATAGAGGTGCTATAGGCCATAAAAGACCTCGGAATTTTTATACCATTCATTCACTACATGCTCTTCCCCAAGACAGTTAAAAAATGATTACTTATGACACTTTGCAGACATGTGTGTTGAGCAGTAAATTTTTAGGCTGGTTGAACTAGGGCACAGATGGCGCTGGTGTAAAAATCTTTCTGCATGTTATATATACACAAAAGATGTGTTTGTATCCATATCTATGCACAGATATATTTGTTTTATGGAAGGAGAAGAAAAGGCAAGTTTTTTTCTTATCCCAATGATTCAGGAGAAAATTAAGGGATGGGATACATATGTGCATGTGGTTGGTGTTTTGCTGGAAGCCTTCCTTTCGGTTTCAAGGTTCGTAGGATTTGCTGGCAAAATAACCACTCTACACTCAGTTAAACAAGAATTTAGAGAGAGTTTATTGAATTAACAAAGATTACAGTATAATAGTCAAGAAAAGAATAGTATAATTAACTAAGAAAGAATAGTAGAGACAGAGCTTTGTACGTCACTGAATTGGGGAAGCACCTACATCCAGATCCAAGCAGCGCTGGCAAGTCCCTTGAACGGCAGTCTGGAGTCCAAGTTGGGAAGGTCCCAGGCAGTGCGTCCACCCCACAGGTGAGACTTCAGTTTGCCACTCCAAGGAGCCCAGCATTTAGCACCGGGTCGCAAGCTGATAACAGTGTATGCACAAGTTTGCAGCTCTGGCTGTTGTCATAAATGCCTGGGTCTTCACTCGTAAGTCTTGGAATGTTCTTGATCCCCGGGGGGGCTGGCCAGCCCCTCAAGGTTCAAGAAGTCCCGTGACTTACTCCCTGTCTTATCTACTGGTTTACAGTGTGTGCTGGCGCCACCCCTGCTGGCCTGGGTGTAGCTCAGCAGTTTGGCATGCAGCCAGCTTTAGCGTCACTGTCGGGCCAGAGGGAGGCCTACTCTGGCCTGGGAAAGAGTGCGGCAAAGAGCTGGGGAAGAGGAAGTCTTCACCTTAGCATGGAACCCAGAACCCTCTTTGCGTGGAGAAGGCGTGACAGTCGAGAAAAGCAAACGAAAGCACGGGTCACGTAAAGAGAAGTGGCTGTGATGTGGATTCTTTAAGGAGCTTTTTATTTAATGAAAAAAGACAGTAATAGTTGATAACATTTCTTGCGCTAAAGCCACAAAGTGACACGTATCCAGAACCTCTGTGAAGAATGCTGACGTCCGCTCAGGATTGGAAGTTGAGGACACTGCAGAGTGGGAGGGGGAGACTGGGGTTACATCAATTTCCCTGGTAAGGACTCAGAGCCCCAAAGTGCTCTCATTTACACTTAAAAGTTATATTTCCCATGGATGCACTGGCCTGGAAAAATGTGTGCAACTTGGGTTTTAGATAAGAAAGGAAACTAGATTTATGAACCAAAAATTGGAAAACAGTGATAGTCCATTAGGCAAAGGTAACAAATATACCTCCTTTTCCTTGGAACCTCTGTTTCACCCACAGCTGATAATACACGAAATCACTTTAGAAGTAGAAATAATTTTGACTAAGATTGATGACTAAAGTTTTGGTTGCTCCAGCTGACAAATATTGAATCTGTACAAAAAGTTAGGGAAGCAGTTTCTCCAAAAACGAGGAGATCCAGTCAGGGTGTTTTCTTTGGTCTGTGCTTCCTCCCTATATCTTTATAGTAACCATTTTAAAGGTAAAATATTAGTGTTCATTTTTTCCCTTTACATTTTGTCTACTTTCGAAATCCTAGGCAATAAAATAACTCTCTACTTCCAGAATATTTGTCCCAGAAAAGCTATAAATAATGGTTATTAGAAAAAAAATTGTCCCAAACTTGATCTGGGACAAAAACTTTTTGCTTAATGTAATTGACAACCTCTTTCTTGGCAGGTAAAATTCTTAAGAAATTATCTGCTATACTTTACTATGATTAAAATGTGTTCAAGGAAACGAATCATTCCATCCCTCCTGGCTGTCAGTCAACACTCTAGAAACATATAATCAACCTCTTTTCTTTCAGTAAATCCTCTGATAATGTTTATCTTGCCAACCTCTTGTCCCAGAAAATGTCCATACCAAGAAGGAAAATGTTGAATTAATCTATTGCACAGTAATTCTGTATTAAAACTTTGATATGTTCATCAAACTAAACTGTCTGAAATTATTTTCAGTGATGTCGTTCAAGTGTCCGATATCACTCATGCACACGTGCACATATAGCCCTCACATTAGGGATGCATATTAATATAAAGAATAACTGGAAAATTAAACGGAGGTTACTTCTTAGAGCCCAGGATTTCTCCAGGTTTCTCCTCTTTTTTCAGAATAGAAGTTACCTTTCTTTGACACTTTTAGTTTCATGTGAACCTATTTATAGTTTGAGTTCATCTATTGTCTCTCAAAGAAAAGGGAAGGGAGTCTTATACATTTTACATTTTAGAGAACACAGGCTAAAAGAGGAACCTATGAACTTAAAATTTGTTAATGCACTAAAATGCATTCTTCAATCGTCAATTTTAATTTCTCTCTCCAGTCATTGCTAAATAGAAAAGCATTTTCTCTGCGATATTCTGTATATGCAGTCACACACACACATATCTAACCCTCTCCCAACTTTCCAAGCTTAAAAAAACCCAAAAACTCAAAGCATTAAAAGTGTTCAAGGTATCCTAGCCTGGGAAGTCTTATAGGCATGGTTAAAATTAATTTATAACCTGAAAATTTGATCTTATACAAGAGTGTGTCTTCAGGCCATCTCAGAGCACCTAATATTCTGCCCAACGGTATTGGCTCAAATTGGCCTTATCAAGTTCAAAAGCCTCCAAATTATTGCCCTGGGGGATCACACAACTGAGACTAGTTACTTTGAAAAACATGCTAGCTTTACTTACTTTGCTATTTTTAATGTACATTTATAGCACATCATCCAAACCACTGCTGGCATTTTGTAGGGAGCTGAAACATTCCTGGGGACTAGTAGAGTACAAAAAGCAATAGGTAATTTTTAAAAAAATCATTAAATAACTCCAAAATCTTTGTAACTTGGAACCGTGTTCTTCATCGTATAAGGTGACTGCCAGGCACTGAAAAGTTTTTCTTTTCCTACCTTAATTTTTGTTGAGGCCCAAATTTCCACTAACAAAAATTTATAGATTTAGCTAGAGGCTTTGACCTTTATTCAAATGCAAATTCCCCATGGTTAGTTTTAATTCCTGTGGTTTATTTACTCTTTATTCAAGTGGCAGAAAGAAGACTTTCACAAGAGGCAGAAAAGTTGAGGCTACCAACTGTGGAGCTGTCACTTCATGATTAAACAGGTGCATGGCCCCAAGAGTCCCAGAGGGTTCATCTTAAGTTCATCCTTAATGACACATATGGGGCATCTTGTGTTCGAATGACATTATCTAAGCACTGGCAAGACATTTTATTATACCAGCCTTCAAGGAAATTGTATTCTAGTTAGGAAGAGCCCAGTTTAAAATATGAGAATAAATTTATGTACCAAATTGAGTTTTTTAGTTGGAATTTACTTCTCTTTCACTTAAATGTTTAAAAATAATCTGAACCAAAGTATAATCTTAGAATTGTTGGTGAAATCTCTGAAAGTCTCTAGAATTTATACAAAATTATTATAATTATTAACATTAGAAACTATATTCTAAATGAGTCAAGGTCCATATAATGTCGAAGTAATCAATCCATTTTATTTTTCTAACTCTCTTCTTTTTAAAATAGCCATCAAAATTTCATTTATCATTTTATAAAAGCACAAGTTAGGGCTTCCCTGGTGGCGCAGTGGTTGAGAGTCCGCCTGCCGATGCAGGGGACACGGGTTCGTGCCCCGGTCTGGGAGGATCCCACATGCCGCGGAGCGGCTGGGCCCGTGAGCCATGGCCGCTGAGCCTGCACGTCTGGAGCCTGTGCTCCACAACGGGAGAGGCCACAACAGTGAGAGGCCCGCGTACTGCAAAAAAAAAAAAAAAAAAATACGGGGCAGGTAATAGTGTTTCTACACGTATTTGCTATCTGTGCCTAGTTCTGCAGCACAACTGATCTTGGAAGCTCATCATATCACACAACCAATTTCTGGAAAAGTTGCATTGTTTACATTTATGTATTGGACTTCAAAACAAAGCAGAAGGGATGTTTACAAAGGGAAGGTAAATATGAAGTTCATAGAATATGTAGATTTACCTTACATGGGAAGGAGGGAACACTTTTAAAACATGTGATTGGTTTCTAAGTGTCAAATTATTTTTTATAGGAAATGAGTCATATTTTGTGTATGAAATATATTCTATATGACACCTTCAGTGCAGGGATTCTTCAAATCCTTCTAATTGAAGATCTAACGTTCTTGACCAATCTGTATTTGCTAAGCAGCGACAGTGTCCTGCATGCCTTCTACAGCACTGAAGACTGTCCTTCAAAAAGGCAGCATATTTGATTCTGGCTGTTGTGCTCCAGAAGAGACAAGGCCAATCTGAGAAATAGTCAAAAATGTAGTATGAGCTACCTCAATAAAACCTGAATTGCCTTTGAGCATAAACAGTCTAAACAAGAAGTTGTCAGTTATTCTATGGAGGATGTTTAAGTACAGGGTGACTTTTAAGATGCAGATAATCTAGGACTAAACAAATATTGAATCCAAATAGTAGAACCCTTGTCTTCCAGTAGCTTACATGTGTGAGAGGTCAGTTAGAGGTTAAGAGACTAATAAAAATGATGCACGAAACTTAAGTTTACATTCACTGTGAGATTCTCATTCAATGGACTGTAAAAATTGTAACCATGCTAAAGCTTAAAAAGAAACTTGTTTTAGTTTTCTAGGCTCACAGGTAGGGTGGTACTGACAAAATACCCTGAGAGGGGAGGTGCCGTAGAGCTCCTCCCTCTTTCCTGGTGTATTCATTTCCTAGGGCTGCTACGTGGCTTAAACAAACTTAAGCAAATTTGATGGCTTAAAGTAACAAAAATTTGTCCTCTCAATTTTGGAGGCTAGAAGTCTGAACTCAAGGTGTGGCAGAGCCATGCTCCCTCTTAAGACTCTCGGGAGGAATCGTTTCTTGCCTCTTCCTACCTTCAGGAGGCTCTGGGCAAGCCTTGATGTTCCTTGACTTGTAGCCATGTCACTCCAATCTCTGCCTCTATCTTCACCTGGTTCGCCTGTCTGTGTCTCTGTTTCCAAATATTCCTCTCCTTTCTCTTATAAAGTCATTAATCATAGGATTTAAGATCCTCTCTAATTCTAGGGAGATTTCCTCACCTAATTACATCCGCAAAGACTCTATTTCTAAATAAGGTCACATTCTGAGTTTCTAGATAAACATGGATTCTGGGGGAGGACACTACATCTAGGGACCTCAAAAACCACTGAAAGGGAGATGAGATGGTGATTTTATTATATTTCTACAACCATGGTTCTACTCTTAAGGTTTTGGTTGTATTGTAAACGGTGGAACCACTTCAGGGCAATCAAAAAAGTTGGAGGTGCTAAATTGTTTAGCCTCCATGTGTTTGTATTTTTTACAGTTTCTTTTTCTGTAACTGATATCTAGCCTCAGCGTTGTGGTTGGACAAGATACTTGATAAGATTTCAATCTTCTTAAATTTACCGAGGCTTGATTTGTGACCCAAGATGTAATCTATCCTGGAGAATGTTCCATGTGCACTTGAAAAGAAAGTGTATTTGTTGTTTTTGGATGGAATGTCCTATATATATCAATTAAGTTGAACTGAGTCAAAATTTCAATCTCACAGCAGTCTGTTATTGCTGCGGATGCTGTGTTAGGAAATCCCTTGATCAGAAGGGGTGGTAAAATTTTTTACATAAGGTTCATGATTTGATTTAAATCCCACGTATGCAGAGCTCGAGGAGGGCCATGGCTCATCATCTAATGCTGTGCTGTACAGTTATTTCTCCTTCGCTGCTTTGAGATCATAATGGACAGAAACTAATTTAAAAGACCAGCATGGGGTAGATACACATTTATTGCAAACACCCTAAAGTGTACATGACATGTAAGAGTGGACCTCAAACATGGGTAAAACTCTAAATATTAATGGATTGAAGGATAAGTACCTTAAATCTAAATCTAAGGTAGCAGATTGAAAGGTAAGTACCTGAAAAGAAACTGGCCTAAGTTACCTACAGCTACCTGATGGCCATCCTGTGGAGGGCAAAAAGGATGCTCAGAAAGCAAAAAGCAGCAATAAAATCATCATCATCATCATCACTGTGATAACAATAGAACAGGATCACAACATCCTCTCAACAATCCACACACGTCTGTCAGATAGCTACCTTTCCCTTTTGAAAGAAGCCTTTCTTCTAATTCTTTTTATTTGTATTTTTCAATGTGCCATCTCATCTTTCAAAGACAAACCCTATAGATGAGCTAAGCTTGCCCTCCTGGTCTCAATGCTTACTTGCGTCCTAAGAGATAAGCCGTTTTTGGTTACTCATTGGCTACAACAGAATAATTTCTATAGGAGATCCACGCTTTTGAAGATGTGGTATATATATACATACAATGGGATATTACTCAGAAAGAAATGCCATTTGCAGCAACATGGATGGACCTAGAGATTATCATACTAAGTGAAGTAAGTCAGTCAGAGAAAGACAAATATTATATGCTATCACTTATATGTGGAATCTAAAAATAGTACAAATGAACTTACTTACAAAACAGAAACAGACTCACAGACACAGAAAACAAACTTACGGTTACCAAAGGGGAAGGACAGGTAAGGATAAATTGGTAATTTTGGGTTAACAGATGCACACTACCATATATAAAAATAGATAAATGACAAGGACCTACTGTATAGCATAGGGAACTATACTCAATATTTTGTAATACCCTATACGGTAAAAGAATCTGAAAAATAATATATATGTGTATATATATATATACACACACACACACATATATATATGTATATGTGTAACTGAATCTATTTGCTGTACACTGAACAATATTGTAAATCAACTATACTTCAACAAAAAAATAAAATAATGAATATAGACACAGACTTTACACCTTTCAGAAAAATTAACTCAAAATGCATTACAAGCCTAAATGTAAAACACAAAAGACAATATCAAGAGAACAAGAAGACAAGTCACAGACTGGGAGAAAATACTTGCACAAGATTCATCTGATAAGGGTATGTTATCTTAAATATACAAAGAACACTTAAAACTCAACAATAAGAAAACAACTCAATTAAAAAATGGGCCAAAGACCTGAACAGACACTCCCCCAAAGAAGATATACAGATGGTAAATAAACACATGAAAAAAATGTTCCACATCACATGTCATCAGGGAAATAAAAATTAAAATGACAATGATATTCCACAACACACCTGTTAGAGCAGCCAAAACCCAGAACACTGACACCACCAAATGCTGGTGAGGATGTGCAGCAGAAATGAATTCCCATTGCTGGTGGGAATGCAAAATGGTACGGCCACTTGGCAAGACAATTTAGAAGTTTCTTATAAAACTAAACATACTCTTACAATTTGATTCAGCAGTCATGATCCTTGGTGTTTACTCACAGGAGCTGAACACTTCTGTCTACACAAAAACCTGCACACAGATATTTATGGCAGCTTTATTCATAATTGCCAAAACCTGGAGGTAACCAAGACATCCCTCAGTAGGTAAATGGATAAATAAACTGTGGTATATCTAGAGAAGATACTGTTACTCGGTGCTAAAAAGAAATGAGATATCAAGCCAAAAAAAGACATGGAAAAATCTTAAATGGATATTACTAAGTGAAAGAGGCCAACCTGAAAGGACTATGTCCAGTATGATTCCAACCATATGACATTCTGGAGAAGGCAAAACTTTGGAGACAGTGAAAAATGTGTCACTCTGGAAGGGAATGACAACAGAGCAAGCTAAGCACATGTGGGGGGGGCAAGGGTCTATGGGAAATCTCTGTACCTTGCCCTCAATTTTGCTGTGAGCTAAAGCTGCTCTAAAAAGATATAGCCTTAATTAAAAAGAAAAAAAAAGTACAAATGGCTGCAGAGAAAAAAATATGTGAGGATTTCGTTGCTATAACGTTCTACAGATTCCATTTTCTCCAGAGGGTTCAGCCTGTAAAGGAAAGCTCCAAAGATCCAATATACCTGGGTGTGTTAAGAGTAGCTAGAAAGTTGGTTTATAGTACACAGGTGCTATCGTGGAACACACCATACCTAAAATATCACAGATAATCTTCATATGGACTTGCGAGTTAAGGGATTCATTGGCCTATTTTAGAGATGAGAGAACTGTAGCTCAGATACATGAAGTCACCAGCCTACAGTTTTTAAACTGGCAGGTGATGAAGACAGGATGTAAGCCCAGACTTCATGATTCCAGAGGCTTTTTCTTTAATGAGTGTACTCAGACTTTCCTGGGATAAAAACTGGAGATGAAGGGGTGGAAAATAATACTGATCACATTATCATAAGAACAATATAATAATTATTATAGCTAAAAATTGTGGTTTTTTCCATTTGTTTTTCACTGTTCTAGACCAGTTATATGTATGTGAAGTAGGTAATATAATTATCCCATTTTACTGAAGAAAATGAGGCCCAGAGGGATTAAAAACTTATCCAAACAGCTAACAGGTGGCGGAAACTGGTTCAAACTAGAACAGCTTGACTCTGAAAGTTGTGGAATCAAGCTTCATTCATTAAAACTACTAATACGTGTCTGAAAAGATGGCTCAGAATTTAAGACAAGTCTGAAGGAAACATACATGAAATTGTTGAATGTCCCATTTCATGACTCTGTGTTTGCGTGTGTGTGGCCTGTAGTCAAAATTCTAACCATCTTGTCTGTAAATCATTTCAGAAAGAGTTAGGCAATATCAAATGATACCAAGAGAGATCCTGGTAGCTCTGACACATCTATCAATACCTCTTCTTCCTCTTCCTCCTTATTCATTAAGGCTAAATTCATATTTTATTCTCGGAAATTGATTCTTAAGGTTGTGATCTTGCAGATATAAATTGCTTTAGGCCTATTTAAAAATGCCACGTAGCTCTCAGTCTGGAGCTGAAACCCTCGGGAGCATGTTGCAAAGTTCTTTGGCAGCATTTTTCCTAAAACAGGATTCCCTTCACGTCCTGCCCGCCTGCTCTTCTTTCTTTGTGCCAGTCACTTCCTCCTCTTCTGATACATATTCAAATGACACGGAATTTTATTCTCTGGCAGGCTCTGCCAGGCTGGCCCTCCCCTGGATCACCCTGACATCAGGGCTTCCCTCTCTCCACGCCTCTTTACTGTTTTGTTCAATTTTGCTGCAATTTTTCAAGAGGAATAGCATTCCGGTAATGTTGCTGTTCAATGAGCAATTTGTGTACGTGTCCTGAATGAGAAGAATCTATTTGCTAGAAAACTTCAGTCCAAGTTTAAAGCAAAACTTTCTCTTCAAACTGGAGCTTGCATACTTAGGAACAAAAGAAAGAGATTTACCCAAACGGGGGCTGGTCCCAGGATTCTCACCTGCAAGGTGTTCATCAAGCCTGCGTTAACCTGGAATGGCTTGAAACAATAATCAAATGCTTTGATGTGAGAGCCATTTATTTCCCCACATACATTGATCACTGTGAAATGTAACATTTTAAGTGACTTTTTTCCAGAAAGAAGCATATTTTAATTAGTCTCTGCCGAATGCAACAACATAAAATATTTTAATGCTGCTAAATGAGAATGGAACTTTTATTATGTAAAATATGGTCTCAATACTCGATGCACAAGAACTCAAAGACAGGATTCTGGCAAAGCTATTCCTCTAAGTCAATATAGTCATCTTTATCTCCTTCACTTGCCAGAGACATAATTGCTTCGTAATGAACCAGGAAGAGAAACAACAATTCTAAGTGAACTGCTAACCAGTTAAGCGGATCTATTTAATTGGCATTTGGGGAGATATTTTCTGCCTGTTCACTAAAGGGTATGCTCAAATATGGAGTGAAAACTTCCTCATATTTGAGTAGGACTAAATAGTTATTATTTTCAGAGAGTGGAAATAAGTGGCCTAAGAGTGGCCTAAGAGTGGCCTAAGACAGACATGTAGCAAGTTATTTAATCAACCTTAGCTGCAGTTCTGTCATTTATAAAACAGGAATAATTAAATTTATCTTGAAGTACTGCTGTTAGTATCAGAAGATATATAAATTTCTACAACATTGGTTGACACATAGCAGATGGTCAATAAACAGTAACATGAAAATGAAAACTTCTTTGAAAAATGAGGCATAAGTAATACCTTTCCCCAAAACCTACTTGGGGTCTTTAAACACCCATGTCAATAGAGATTAAAAGAGGCCAAGAGAGATTTTGCTCTCAATTCTTGTGTCTCTATTGCAGTCTGCTCTCACGCTATACAAAGTTTCTGGACCCCTTGTTAGTTTATGAGTCAGGCTGCTTCCAAAAGGCCCCTGGATTTTTACACAAATTCAATCATTGCATTTTCACTCACAGGCCATTAGGGAAAAATGATATTTAATGTAATAGCATTAAATAAGAATATCAAAGACCCCTAAGAAACCACAGATACTAAGAAGTGTGTATTAAGGCTCAACAAGTGGGAAATTGAAAGGCCTGCACATTGGATGAGTTGTCATTTTCTGTTCTTCATGAGTGAGGCTTAAAGCTCAAATTAATCTGAAAAAACCACATGAAGGATTTAGGTAATCAACTAAGACTGGACTTTTTTTTGTTTGTTTTAATTACATGCAGACATAATGTTTTATTCAGCTTCATTTAAATTCAGTTCAGAAAACATTCTTAAAGGTCATTTCTGGAGATGGAAAAACCACCTTGATTTACACTAATTTATATGAAGAGTCCACAGGCAAACACCTAGAAAAGCAAAGTAACATTTGTGGATTTTGAACTGCAAGAAGCAGGGAAGCTCCTAGCAACAGAGTCCTAGCTCTACATGTCAGATCAGTTTCCAGTTATCAAGGACTGCTTGTTCTTTTTCACACTGAATAAAATTTAGACATAGAAAGTAATCCATCACTGAGATTACAGAATTATAACATTGTGATACACACACACACACACACACACACACATATATATATACACACATACACATATACATATATATAATTTTTCTGTACCTACATTGCAAGCTTTGAAAATTGAGCACTAAAGCAAATAAAAAAGAATTTAATAGAAATCCAATTTTAAATCACTTTAAACGTTGTTTGAAGTTTTCACTTTTCTTGGCATATTGCCCAATTAATTTTTAAAGTAAGTACTGTGGCTTTATATAGTGGAAGTCTATCTTGGCTGCTTCTCTTTTTTTCCAAGTCTAGACTTTCTTGTCTTCTAGTTCTGATTTTTATTGACAAAAGAACTTCTAGCTTCTTCAGTGGCTTCTAGTTTCTTTCTTATCAAGAACAGAATTAGCTATTAGTTCCAGACTCCTGCTGACATTCTCTCTGAATCCAGGGGCACGTCTTCCTGCTACAGCGTCATTATCCAGGTGATTTGTTTGTAGAATATTTTTATTTTACAGCTGCTGTTTTACCCCCTTGGGCTTGAATCCATTCATAGACGTTCAGCTTTTACGAAGATTTTCTGATAAGGAAAAGCATTCTACATGGCTTCTGTGTACACAATATTTGCAGAAAGAAATAATGAGAAGTATGAGAAATTGACAGCTTACCCAGGCCATCAGGAGCGATTCAGAAGATGGAAGAATCAGGCCTGAAAAGCTGCTGCCGCAACCCCTCCCCCAGAGGAAGCCAGATCTCATGGGACCTTGGGAGTTCCATAGAGGCCAGTGGGAGAGTCCTGGGATGAGGACACCTGGGTGCCCCGGGTGCCGGAAGCCCCTTGTCCCAGACTCATCAGGAAGGAGTCTGGCTCACGCCCCGGTCCTCACCCATGCCTCCCCCACCCCCTAGTCAGGTCACAGTGCGGTGGTGGCTGCCCCAGGGACTAGGCCAGATGTCAGGGACCAAGCTGTGGCCCAATGGCTGTGCTGGGGCCTGACTGTGAGGCAAGAAGGGGGAGTGAACTGCATATGCTCAGGCTGCAAGTCTGACCTCCAGGAGGCCCAAGGCCCAAGGCCCAGGGCAGCAACTCGGTTTCCTGGTGTGGGCCTCTGGGATCCCAATCCCAGGACTGCCAAGGTTCAAGGCTGCAGCAACCCAAATAGGCCTTCTGTGGCACATGCTTGGAGCCAAGTGCTCCTCTGGGCAGTGACCCGCAGCAGTAAACAGCTTAGAAGTCATCCCAGGAGACCACAGCTCCCCGTTTCTCCAGCCTTTCCCCTGAAGGATAGCCTCAGGCAATTGCTCTCTCCTACTGGAAATGTAAATTGGTTCAGTCACTATGGAAAACAGTATGAAGTTTCCTCAAAAAATTAAAAACGGAACTACCATACGATCCAGCAATTCCACTTCTGGGATACCCAAAGGAAATGAAAAGAGGATATCAAAGAGATATTTGCACTCCCATGTTTACTGCAGCGTTATTCACAGAAGCCAAACAACCTAAGTATTCATCAATGGATGAATGGATAAAGAGGATGTGAGATATATATATATAAACACATGCGCATACACACTTTATTCAGAAACAAGGAAACCCTGCCATTTGCAACAACATGGATGGACCTTGAGGGCATTATGCTAAGGGAGGTAAGTCAGAGAAAGACAAATACTGTATAATATCACTAATATGTGGAATCTAAAAAAGCCAAACTGGTAGAAACAGAGCGTAGCAACCAGAGGCTGAGGGGTAGGGGACTTGGGAATGTGCTGCTTAAGGGTACAAACTTGGAACTAGTATGTAGGTAAATAAGCCCTGAAGATCTAATGCACTGCATAGCAGTTATAGATAATAATACTGTATTATAAACTTCCAAGTTGCTAAGAGGCTAGACCTTAACTGTTCCCCATAATTATGTGAAGTGATAGCGGTGTTAGCTAACGCTGCCGTGGAAATCATATTCCAATGTATAACTGTATCAAATCAACATGTTTTGCATCTTAAACATATACAATGTTCTATGTCAATTATATCTCAATAAAAATAAATTTTAAAAATAGAACTTATTGCACATTGCTGTGTGTCTGACTCTGCAACACTTTCTGTGCTTCCATGTCAGTTGGCCCCACTGTTCACCATAAAGGAACATGACATCTATAATCGCAATCGCAGTTGAGTCCTTCTGAAATGTACTGATTAGCCATAACTGATGCATAGATGATGCACCTGGCATCTCACACAGTTATGACCACCCTGCAAGAGCAGGCAGGACCTCCACCCCACATTTGGTTCAGATGTCAAGACATCATGCCACACACACACACAGCAAAAGGCTATGAAAAAGGTTTAGCACTTACATAATGGAGCTCTCTAAGGAGAGCAGGACAAACCTCTCAAACCTGTCCAAAATGGCTTGAGAGAGCAAGGCAAGGAGACTGGCCTGAGTTTCTACTGTGGTGAGGAGATGGGGCTGGACTGAGAGTTCCTGCATGCAGTCCGGGGTTTGTGTGTTTTGAATCCCCCTTTGGCATCAAAGGAGGGAGCTTTTTTATCAGCTAGCCCGCTCATGGCGCAAAGGAGAAGAGGGCCGGGTAAGCTTAAAAGCTGGCAATGATTAAACATCAAAATATGGAGTCAGAATTGTCATTAAACAGACCAAGCAATATACCATGTGACCACATGAAATGAAACTTTAATAATTATTTTCAAAAATATAGATGTTATTGTAATATTTCTTGATACCATCTATATAATACCTCCATGTTCATATCTCACCTGCAAAGACAATTTTGCTGTCCTTTTGCTTGTTCTTTTACTAGTAAGTCAGTAAAATATGACACATGCTTAAGAAAAAATGTATTACTGGCATGCCGTACTCAGTTCATTCATTCACTTAACTATTATTTTTTCTATTTCTCTAACAAAGCTTGACACGTTGTGGAGTAAGAGAGGAACTGAGGTTAAAAGTGTAGAGTTAGACGTGACTTTGCAGACAACAGAGATTTAGTCTCTTAAATATTTTTTAAGTCATACTTTATAACACAGGAATGATATGATCACATTTATAAACTAGAAAGTTTACTTTGATGACAGCATGAAGAATTTGAAGAAGCAGGCAGATCAGTCTTAATAAGTAGAGTGAATGAAAGATTATGAAAAAAATGAAATTTAGGAATTTCAGGAATAATAGAATCACGAAAAGGAAAAAGTTATATTTGACTCTGGCTTGGATTACTTGGCCATTGTAATATACATATATATAAATATTTATATATAAAAATGTATATTTTAATATATTTTTAAAAATATGAACATATGTATGTACTTTATATGTAATTTTATATATGCATATATATTTATGTATATAAATACATATATATATTTATAAAATGCTGCCTTGACCCAATATGGGGCCCTTACACTCTGGGGCCATTATGCACCTGACTTAGTGAAAGGAACCAGACAACTAGGGACAGCCCCTATGCGCTGGAGCCTACAAAACTGATTCAGATTAGCCAATCCATGGGATCCGTGAAAAAACCTCCTCTCTTGCCCTATACAAACTGCCCCCTACAGGTCATGCATGCTGTTACTCTGTCCCACCCCCCCCACCAATCCCTGTGCCACCCCTGTGGCCCTGTCTGGCAATTTTCATTTGGAGCTATAAGTAAGGAAAAGTTCTGCCTTTCATCTGAATGTCAGTGTGTTGTGTCTGGCCATCAAAAATATCTTAATATTGTATAAAACTATCACTTACGCAAAAGGGACCCTTGGATAAGAGCTCTAATACAGCACACTGTTCTCTGTTTGAGAGAGTTGAATTAAGGACACTGAGGGTCATTTCACTGCATCATTCTTTGTTTTTGTTTTTTTTTTTTTACAAGCTGCAGCTTTCAAGTTGCATCTTGTCAGTTCCCAGAGTTTATTTGAGTCACTAATACTCACTAATAAAATGCAAAATCTTAAGTCATTATTAAGCAAATTAGCTGTCATGTGAGACTCTATTGGTTGGCATTTTCCATGAATCAAATAGGACTAATTTAGTAGCATTATCTATCAGCATACTCAACCACACAGACCAACACATATACAAATTATCACTATCAATTGTAATTGGTGCTAAGTTATAGAAGTCACAATTCATTTGTGCCTGCTTCCCATAGGGCCACTGCAGTTTCTTTAATAGTAGAATTCCGTGTCCTAACATGAAAAATAACCATAGAGAATTTCATTTTCCACAATCACCACATCTCTAAGCCCTATTTTAGACTGTAAAAGAACAGGGATTCTTAACACAGAGTTTATAGATCTATTGGGTTGGATTACAAGGCATCATGAAGCCCCTAAAATGTCCACACACTGCCCACGTTGTTGCTTGCATAATTTATATAAAGAAGGTCTATAACTTTCACAAGGTTTTTCAGAAGATCCCATTATTCTGTAAGATTCACAAATATGACCCATTGCTAGACCAGTGCCATTGTACCATGCAAGTGAAGTATAGTGTTCGAAATAAGATCCAGACCTCAACCCCCTTTCCCTCTTAGTGAACCCGATTTTACCCATTCTCACTGAACTTCTCACCTGAAGATGCTAAAAGAGCCATTGTTTTGTAACAAACAAGGTCCTGACACTCATGGCTCTCTTATTAGACATAAATACATTTACTGATAAAATTCAACAAGTATGTGTAAAATCCACGCAGTGCACCAATACTATGCTAGGTCCTACGAGCATACACGGCAAAGTAGAAGCAGAGCTGCACATCTGAGTAAGGTGAGTTGGCAAACACCTATGTAGTAGGATTTTCAATACATCTAAAACACTGTTGTGCCCTAAAATACAACTTGTAAACTCACCTAAATTTTACAAGGTCAGATTCAAGACTTGCATCTTTTTTAAGAGGAAACAAAGTAAGCCAGGAATCATTTTGTTTTTATTCATTTTATACAAGACTTTTTTTCCTCTATACAGTGTAATGAGATCAGTTAACTCTGGGTAAATTAAGCCAGTAGTCATTCATATGAAGAAGAATGAATAAGAGTGGGCAAATGTGAGCAGGATAATAATTAGGAGTCGAAGAGGGCAGATCTCATCAACTACAAGCTGTAGGGAAGTTCCAGGCATTCAAAAAAGAAAGAAGTTGCCAGAAAGGAAGATATGTAGCCAGAAAGGAAAGAAAGAGAGTTATCTTGTCTTCCTTCATAATTTCGCAAAGACCTCCATAGAGAATAAGTCAGTAATGGGTTTTCCTAATACAGAAATCACTCTGAGTGGTAGTTTTCAACCTGAGCACTATGTTCCTCTCCATGGTCTTTCTGAAAAGCAAGGATGCCAGAGAAGCAAGGTATAAAGGTAAAGGCTCTGTCTTGACAAAGAGCAGTTCTGCTTTGATCTATTTTACATTTTGTTCCTTACCTTCTTTTGAATAACAGATTCATTATGTAGATGATGGAGAGATTACTGATAGGTGGATGGATGGATGGATGGATGGATGAATAGATGGATAGATGGATGATGTGTAAGTACAGTGAATATGCCTAGTTCCTGTAGGTGAAGAGGGTACATACTGACCTTCTAATTATTGGGTCTGAATCAGCCTTGTCTTGTTTTTCTCTTTCCTCAGATATGGATCTACAGTCACTTCTTTGAGCAACAAAGTATTATTTAAGAGTGATCTCTGAGCATGTTCTATATAATCACAGTAGATACAGTCTCTATTTCTAACCCTTACCATCTCGTTTCTAATATTGTTTTCCTCTTTATTTACCCTGGAAAATCCAGGCATAATTAACTCTGTTCTAATTTTCTCCCCAAATTCAACAACCCTATTTAATAAGAACCAAAATTCTTTAAAATGTGTAAGTTATAGTAAAAAACAATAGTTTCACATTATATTCATTTATGGAAGGAACTAATGGTTAAAAATCAAGAATGAGAGCAAATACACAGGATAAAAGCCAAAATTTCCAATCAATAAAAAACTTTTTATTCCTCTTCTTAGGTCACCTAGATATCCATTTAGATACAGACTTCAATGCCGAACAAAACATAATGGTTACTTAAGCTCTCGTACTTTTCTTCTCTAAAGTGAACCCTTATTCAGAAGTCAAGGGTGAATTTCAGAACCACTCTGTGAAAGACTGTCAACTGACCTCAATATGAATGAATTTTCTAGATTTTCTGGTGGTTTGCCTCACCTGCTCGGGAAATTCCTGGAATGAAGAATAAAAATAGATATTCAGAGACCTGTGTGGTTATTTGATTCATCACCTTGTCACCACAGGAAAATTCACATAATTTAATTCCCCACCCTCCTGTCTCTGTATTTTCTCTGCTGTCTGTCACAAGAAGGCAATGCAGATGCATAATAATGAGACCAGGCTAGGCAGCTACCCAAGGCACTTTTCTCAGTCTGGAAAGACAGTCTTAATGATATTTACAGAAGTCTCTGGGAGGACAGTTGCATAAGCATTTGTCAACTTTCTTAAGAAAGTTTAGGAGACAAAAAATAGAGACAGCTGAGATCGAGAAAGAAGGTGGTACTAAAAACCATGGCAAACAGTATTTATATTTTTTCTCAGTCTAAAATCATATGATATGATGTTAGCCTTGCAATATTGATGTATTTGTAAGGAAATGTCGTTGATCCAGACAGAACTTTATTCCAACTATATCTGAATATCAATAACAGAGAAAAATTAAATAAAGATATTTATTCAGAATTGGAAGAAGAGTCTATTTGTGAATGACTTTCCATCAAAGACTATGTTGTTAATAGAGACACACTTAGAGACATGCCCACTCTCACCACTCTTATTCAACAAAATATTGGATGTCATAGCAAGAGTAATTAGGCAAGAAAAGGAAATAAAAGGCATTGAAGTTGGAAAGGAAGAAGTAAAACTGTCACTATTTGCAGGTGACATGATATTTACATAGAAAAACCTATGGACTTGACCAAAAAACTAAATGAAATAGTAAACAAATACAGTAAGGTGGTAGGATACAAAATCGACAAAAATATGTTGCATTTCTAAACAATGAGCTAGCAGAAAAAGAAATTAAGAAAGCAATCCCCTTTATAATTGCAACAATAAAATAAAATAAACTACCTAAGAATAAGTTTAATCAAGGAGGTGAAAGACCTATACAATGAAAACTATAAGACACTGTTGAAAAAAAATTGAAGACACAAAAAAATGTAAATCTATTTCATCCTCATGGATTAGAAGAATTAACTTTGCTAAAATGTCCACATTCTCTAAAGCAATCTACAAATTCAACTAAAACCCTATCAAAATTCCAAGGACATTTTTCATGAAAACAGAATTTATACATATATATATATATACACACATATATATGATGATATATGTGATATATTTGATAAATTCAGCTGGTTAAATCTACTAGGAAGAAAACTAACCAGATTAACATGATAGTAATTGAAGGCTAGGGATACTGAAGCATCCCACTTCCATCACTGAGCAGGTGACACATCCTAGCACCTGAACAAACAGGATGGGCCAGGCCTAGGAACCCAACGGTCTTCCTAAATTGGGTATATCCTCCATGTGGTTGGTATCTTGTTACTCATGCCTTACTCATGCCTTATCTATCTTTGCTCTATAAATGGTTCCCAAAGGAAGGTCCCTGATTTCACTTCTGAACATCACTTTGCTGGGCTTTTCTGTGTGGAACTTGAATCATTACCTTAAACATACTACACCCCAACCACTGACAGACCCTTCAAATAAATTTTTTGTTTTGCCATTTCAATTTCTATCAGTGATATTGCCATTTTTTCCATGTCCCAGGCGAATTCTAGAATTACCTTTGATTTTTCCTATTGTGCATCTTCTATTTGGTTGCTCTTTCATTCCTTTGGAAATCTCTCAGATGCATCTCTTCCTATAACTTCAGCTTCAGTCACTCACTTTCACACCCTCACACTACTTAAACGATTAAGTAAATTGACACCTCAATCTAATGCATTCTGCACATCCCTGCCAGCCTGATGTTCCTTAGTGAACATGTGAACCTATATTAGTTTCGTGGGGCTTCTGTAATAAACTTGCCACATTCTGGGTAGTTGAAAAATGAGAGAAATGTATTCTTTCACAGTTCTAGAGGCCAGAAGTTCAAAATCAAGGTGTTGGCAGGGCCAGGCTCCCTCTGAAGGCTATTGGAGAGAATCATGTACCCTTCTGTTCCTCTTCCAGCTTCTGGTGGCTCAAGTGTTCCTTGACTTGACAGTATAATTCCAATCACTGCCTTCATCTTCACATGGCCTTCTCCCCTGTGTCTTTCTGTGTTAAATTTCCCTCTGCCTCTCTTTTATAAGGAATTATGTCATTGGACTTAGGGCCCCCTTTAACATCTGCAAAGATTCATTTTTTGTCCAGAGTGTTTTTCCAAACATTCACAGGTTCCAAGGGGTTAGGACATTGGCATATCTTTCTGGGACCCACTATTCAACTCACTACATACAGTAATAGTATATACTACAGAACACAGCATTTCCTTGATTTCCAAGTGGTCCTTGTCTGCTACTTTGTTTATCTACAATAGCAGCTGTTTTACAGTAGGGTTGATATCATAGATCAACTGATTCCCTTCATTCTGATTTAAGATGCTTCATCTCCAAACCCATTACAGGCATACCTCGTTTTATTGCACTTCACCTTATTGCACTTGCAGATGTTGTGGTTTTTACAAGTTGAAACTCTGTGGCAACGCTGTGTGGAGCAAGTCTATTAGCGACATGTTTTTCCAACAGCATTTGCTCGCTTTATGTCTCTGTGCTCCATTTTGGCAATTCTCACAATATTCCAAAATTTTTCATTATTATAATATTTGTTGTGATGATCTGTGATCAGTGATCTTTTTTTCATTTATTTTATTTATTTATTTATTTTTGGCTGCGCTGGGTCTTCGTTGCTGTGCATGGGTTTTCTCTAATTGCGGGGAGTGGGGGCTACTGCTCGTTGCTTCTCGTTGTGGTGGCTTCTCTTGTTGTGGAGCACGGGCTCTAGGCATGCGGGCTTCATTAGTTGTGCCTCACAGGCTGTAGAGCGCAGGCTCAGTAGTTGTGGCGCACAGGCTTAGGTGCTCTGTAGCATATGGGATCTTCCTGGACCAGGGCTCAAACCCGTGTCCCCTGCATTGGAATGTGGATTCTTAACCACTGCGCCACCAGGGAAGCCCAATCAGTGATCTTTGATGTTACTATAGTAACTGTTTTGGGGTACCACGAACCATGCCATATAAGATGGTGAACTTAGTTCATAAATGTTGTGTGTGTTCTAACTGCTCCACCAACCAGCCTTTCCTTCATCTCTCCTTGGGGCTCCCTGTTCCCTGATACACCACAGTATTGAAATTAGACCGACTGATAACACTTTAATGGCCTCTAAGTGTTCAAATGAAAGGATAAGTCCAGCAAACTTCACTGCTGTATTATTTTAAGAAACTGACACAACCAACCTTCAGCAACCACCACCCTGATCAGTCAACAGTCATCAGGACGGAGGCAAGACCCTCCACCAGCAAAAAGATCACAACTCACTGAAAGCTCAGATGATAGTTAGCATTTTTTAGCAATAAAGTATTTTTTAATGAAAGTGTATACATTGGTTTTTAGACATAATGCTATTCCACACTTAATAGTCTACAGAATAGTGTAAACATAACATATGCACCAGGAAACCAAAAACTTTCTGTGACTCACTTTACTGAGATATGCACTTTATTGAAGTACTCTGGAACTGAACCCACAATAGGTCCAGGGCATGCGTGTATTATTATCTCTTGACATTGAGCTCTGAGACTTTTGATACTATCATATATGAGAAAGCTTAAATTGTAATTTTTTTTTCATTCCATGACTTAATTTTCTTATTTGCGGAAGGAGATAGCAATAATACATACTTCACACGGTTAGTGTCACAGCTAAGTAGAACAATACGCTTGAGGTAATTTGCAAATTGAAATCAGTGTACAAAAGATATAATTAAAAGTCCAACGATTATAATCAACTTGTAAGCCTTTGAAGTTAAGAAAACATCTTCTGCTTTGTGGCAGTTATACTAAGTTGTCTACTCAACAGTTATCTGAACTCCACCTCCGTGCCACAGTTATTTCTGACTGGTAGGGCCTGTCCCCGTCCAGGGTGACATAGTCATTCTGGATAATGGAACCCGAGAGAAAGGCCCTTGAGAGATTTGAGGGAAAGATTTTCATCCTTGAGAGAGAGAGGTAAACAAGGAAAAACTACTGTGTGTGTGAGCGCGCGCGCGTGTGTGTTTGTATGTGTGTGTATGTGTGTTATTATAATTGTGTGAATATAAGATACCCTGAGTTGTATCAGCCACTTTGTAAACACAGAGTGTTTCTGAGAAGAAAAGTCAGCAGGCTGAGCTTTCCCCAGTTGAAAGAAGAATAGACTCTGGATTTTTGATGATTTAAGTCACTATATTAATTCTAAAGCTGCACGCTTTCAAATCTCAAGTGAGAAAACACATTCTTATTGTTTAAGCCAGTATTTCGCTATTTGCTGGCGAAAGCATCCTAACTAACATTCCCCCCCTCCCAACTATTTCCTTATCTAGGCACAGATTAGATGCTCAGCATTTTCACAGACTGATTATAATTATATTACTCTTTGTTATATTTGTATTAGCTGTTAGGGCAGTTAATATTCTTATTCATTTTGTGAGACAAAGAAATAAAATCTTAAGACACTAAAGAAACATCATCCAGGTTATATGACAATATGCCTAACTGAATTTCACAGACCCAAGACTGGAAGTAAACAAGATTAAAATCAAAAGAAGACATGCTTTAAGTAAGAAAAAGTAAAAGCTGATATAAAAATTTAAAGTATGCTCCAGAGCAGAGTTTTGCAATACACTCTTTGAAGATTAGAAAACAAGGTTTCACAGCTTCATACCGAACCGTCCACTATTCCCTGATTGTGGTTACTACTCAGATTTTCTCTAACCTATATTTTTCCCATTCTGACATCTTTTACTTGTAAGCTCAACACTATCAAATGTAAGGAAATTCTGGCCTGTAGTGAACTTAAATTCAGAATTTAACATGACCTAACATGCTCAGGAAGACTCAGATTTATGGGTAATGGTTTCTTGGGGATGTGGCCTTAAACAATCTCAATTTTATTATTAGAATCTAAGTTACCTAAATCACTTGATCACGAGGGTTTCAAAAACTGTTTTTCAGGCTGTAATCAAGATATAAATTGCATCAAATAAATTTTACCAGGTGAGCAATCAGAAGTGCTGAACAATTGCTTTCCAATTCTCTCCTAGCCAGCAATTCAGCTCTCAGCAAGAAGACACAATGTTTCTTGAATGACTGATGAATTCCCTTCTCAAATGATTGCAGGATGTTGGATGCACTGCTTGCAGGAAAGCTGCTGATTGTTCAGCGGCTAAACTGGTTTTATGACTCACAGAATTGATTAGGGACCTAGTGGATGTCCACAGCAGCTGGCCAAGCTGAAGTCAGCCCATTTGTGGTCAGAGCTGGAGATGCTGGAAGCCATCTTCCAAATGTCAGGGCGGAGAAACCTGCTTTGAGAGCGCCAGCTGCAGTGGCCAGTGGAACTGCCTAGGCAGCTGCTGTACTAGCCTTGTCTCTTTACGCTGCCAAATTCAGCAGGATCTTCACTTAGACTTAGTTTGTGTTCTCTGTTTGTTTGTTCACTTGCTTTGTTTTTTAGATTCCACATATAAGTGAAATCATATGGTATTTGTCTTTCTCTGACTTATTTCACTTAGCATAATACCTTTCAGATCCATCCATGTTGCTACCATTAGCAAGGTACACAGTGGAATATTACTCAGCCATAACTCTTATTTCTTTGAGCCCATTTTCAGTCCTACTCTCCTTCTTTTCTCTAGGACTCTGATTACATAAATGTCAGATCAGGGTGCATGTCCTACTCTATATAACACAATTCATCAGTAACTCAATAATGTAAAACATCTCAGATGTAGTAAATGTTAATTGTAAAGAAATTCAGAAACAACTGATAAGCCAAAAGAAGGAATTAGAAACCATACCCACCATATCTCCACCCCACTCCACAGACAGTATGATTAACCTTTTCATCTTTACCCTTCTCTCTGGAAATACACTGCTTTCTCTCTGGGAATAAATATGCCCAGGAGTATACATATAGAATCAAATAAAATGAGTTTATAGAATGAACATCATGTATTGTGATCTGCTCTTCCCACCTGACAACAGACCTTAAAATGCTTTCATGGTAAATGTCACAAATATGTTAAACTCTTTGTAAGTCATGAGACAGCATTTGGATGGATTCACCAGCTTTTTTGCCCTGTAACCAGCCTCATCTCTTCTGATTCAAATCTGTCTGGGAAAATTCCCTGCAGAATTCTAAGCCCTGCTTTTGCCAGATTTCAAGCCCTGCCATTGCCCCACACGGTTTGCAGCTGCCTAACAAATCTTCTTCCTAAAATGCTGAACATGACTCTTGACATCTGCTCCGCTGCTGTGTCTCCTCCAGAAGACTAAAATGAAGGGCAAAGTTTTAATTTTTTTTTTCTCTGCAGCACTTAAATATAGGGGGAAAAAAGGAGCATGTTATCTCTCTGGAGAGGAAAAATTCCATTAGATTTTTGCCACTAATTTATAAATAATGCAGACAGTGCCGTGATTTTTTTTTTTTTCCGGCTCTTAAAGTCTGTGAAAAAAGGCGTTTATGGAGCAAGTTATCAGTGAAAGCATAGCCATAAAAGGCCAGTTTAATTCCCTTATGAAGAAAATAGTTTCATGTTGTTTACATAGGTCATTTATATAAAAATTGATATTCTAATTAAGATCACTCATGTATTTTTATGAAATCAGGTTCCTCAATACTTTCTACCGGATGCGACTTCTTAACATGGATCCAATGGTTTAACCATATGGGTTGAAATCCCAGCTCTTTCATCACTTCTACACATACACACAGAAACCCACACACACCCTGAAACAAGTCATTTAATTTCTTTGAGCCTTAACTTCTTTTTTTTTAATTGAAGTATAGTTGATTTGCAATATTATATTAGTATCAGATAAATAGCATAGTGATCCAGTATTTTTATAGATTATACTCCATTTAAGTTTATTACAAAATAATGGCTATTATTACCTGTGCTGTACAATATATCCTTATTGCTTATCTATTTTATACATAGTAGTGTGTATCTCTTAATCCCATATACCTATCTTGCCCTTCCCTCCTTCTTTCTCCTCACTGGCATCCACTAATTTGTTTTCTGTGTCTGTGAGTCTGTTTCTGCTTTGCTATGTACATTCATTTGTGTTATATTTTTAGATTTCAGATATGTGATACAGCATTTGTATTTCTCTGTAGGATTTATTCCACTAAGCATAATTCTCTCTAGGCCCATCCACATGTTGCAAATGGCAGAATTTCATTCTTTCATGGCAGAGTAATATTCCATTGTGTATATATACCACATCTTCTTTATCCATTTGTCTATTCTACAAAGCTACAGTAATCAAAACAGCATGGTACTGGCACAAAAACAGACACATAACTCAAGGTAACAGAATAGAGAGCCCAGAAATAAATTCACACACTTATGTTCAATTAATCTATGACAAAGGAGGCAAGAATATACAATGGAGGAAAAGCAGTCTCCTCAATAAGTGATGCTGGGAAGACAGCACAGCTACATATAAAAGAATGAGGACATTTCCTCACACCATGTACAAAAATAAACTCAAAATGGATTAAAGATCTAAATGTAAGACAGTATGGAGTTTCCTCAAAAAACTAAAAATAGAACTACCATATAATCCAGTAATTCCACTCCACTCCTGGGTATACATCCAAAACAAAAAACAAAAACCACCAAAAACAGTAATTTGAAAATATACATTCAATCCAATATTTGTAGCAGCACTACATACAATAGCCAAGATATGGAAGCAACCCAAGTGTCTATCAACAGAGCCTGAACTTCTTTATCTAGAAATAAAGGACAAAATAATTTCAACTTACCAGGATTTGAAAATTACAAATTATAATGTATTTAGTAAGATTTTTAAATGTGTGAAACTTTATAAAAGTGGAAGTTTTAGTGGTATTTTAAACTAGTTCCAGTTATTCGACACACAAACAAAATAAACTGTAGTTGATTTACAGCTTTATACAGTTCAGATGTTCCCTCCATTTTGAAGGAAGTTTGACATTGCAAAGAATTAGTAAAATTATACTTATTTTTAGCAATATAGTTATATGTGTTTCTTTAGCATTTCTTCTTAATGAATGTCTTCCACAACATGAAACATCTCTATTTTCCTGAGTATATCACAGACAAACTAAGGCAGGAATAAGTCCAGGATAGCTGAGTAACTGAGGAAGAGACACCAAACTTTATAATTACTCTCTCTCTATATATATTTGCTTTCAATGGTTTCTTACATAAAATGGCCTGCAGAAATGAGTTGTTTAAATCTGCAGCGGCCTCAGGGGACTAACATTTTCCTGGTGCTTCTGGTCCCAGATATCTTTACTATTGCTTCTCATAGAGATCCTGTATATGGTTCAGTACAAGTGGTTCTCTAACGGGGACTATTCTGCCTCCCAGGGTATGTCTGTAAATATCTGGAGACATTTTGGGTTGTCATAATTTAGGAGATTTCTCCTGGCATCTAATAGGCAGAGGCGACATGCTGTTAAACATTCTGCAATGCCCTGGACAGCTCCCATAATAAAGAATAATCCAGCCCAAAATGTCTACAGTGTTGAGGTGGAGAAACTCTGGGCTGGTGGAATCTCATACATTTGTGGTTGGTTCTGAATTAGAATTAAAGGAATCCTTCTCTCCAGGGTGGTGCAGTGCTAGCCCATCAACTCACAACTGTGGGAGGCAGTAGCAACAGAGACAGGGAATCCTTCCTCACCTTTGCAGTTCAGCAGAAGTCCAAATACAAGTGAGCCAACGGGGACTTTACCTATATTTATGAGCTATCTCCTCTCTATCTATCTCCCTGGCTGTTGTTTGCTTAATAAATCAAGAACGCAGCAACTTCTCATCACCTTGCCTTCTGAGTTTGATGCAGCCAGTGTTCATTCTTCCTCGCTTGATTCAGTTGGGGCTCATTTTGTATATTTGATTATTATTTAGAGAGAAACTAGATAGACTTGTATAACTTTAGAGTCAGGCTTGCTTAAGGCTTGCTCATAGTAAATGATGAGTACTCACCAACCAAAATTATATTTCAGACACTATTTTCCTGTCCTCTTCAACATTCTTCTATGTGCCAGTGATTTTATAAAGCTGCCTACAAAATAGTCGTCTTCATTACAGTGTTTATGATAATAGTCTATGATGTGTATTGCAAACACAAACTTTCTCTTTTTTTTGGCTGTGCCTGGCAGCATGCGGGATCTTAGTTCCCAGACCAGGGATGGAACCCGTGCCGCCTGCAGTGGAAAAACAGAGTTCTTAACCACTGGGGAATTCCCCACACGCAACTTTTTTTTTTTTTTTTAATCTTTCTCCCTACCCACATCCCATGCTACTGGTCCACGAGGGCAGGTTTCATATACACTTTTTTTGTTTTAAACATCTTTATTGGAATATAATTGCTCTAAAATGGTGTGTGAGTTTCTGCTTTATAACAAAGTGAATCAGTTATACATATACATTTGTTCCCATATCTCTTCCCTCTTACGTCTCCCTCCCTCCCATCCTCCCTATCCCACCCCTCTAGGTGGTCACAAAGCACCGAGCTGGTCTCCCTGTGCTATGCAGCTGCTTCCCACTAGCTATCTATTTTACGTTTGGTAGTGTATATATGTCCATGTCACTCTCTCACTTCGTCCCAGCTTACCCTTCCCCCTCCCCATATCCTCAAGTCCATTCTCTAGTAGGTCTGTGTCTTTATTCCCATCTTGCCCCTAGGTTCTTCATGACCATTTTTTTTTTCTTAGATTCCATATATATGTGTTAGCATATGGTATTTGTTTTTCTCTTTCTGACTTACTTCACTCTGTATGACAGACTCTAGGTCCATAAACCTCACTACAAATAATGCAATTTCGTTTCTTCTTATGGCTGAGTAATATTCCATTGTATATACGTGCCACATCTTACTTATGCATTCATCTGTTGATGGACACTTAGGTTGCTTCCATGTCCTGGTTATTGTAAATAGAGCTGCAATGAACATTTTGGTACATGACTCTTTTTGAATTATGGTTTTCTCAGGGTATATGCCCAGTAGTGGGATTGCGGGGTCGTATGGTAGTTCTACTCTTAGTTCTTTCAGGAAACTCCATACTGTTCTCCATAGTGGCTGTACCAATTCACATTCCTACCAGCAGTGCAAGAGTGTCCCCTTTTCTCCACACTCTCTCCAGCATTTACTGTTTCTAGATTTTTTGATGATGGCCATTCTGACTGGTGTGAGATGATATCTCATTGTAGTTTTGATTTGCATTTCTCTAATGATTAATGATGTTGAGCATTCTTTCATGTGTTTGTTGGCAGTCTGTATATCTTCTTTGGAGAAATGTCTATTTAGGTCTTCTGCCCATTTTTGGATTGGGTTGTTTTTTTTTTTGTTATTGAGCTGCATGAGCTGCTTATAAATTTTGGAGATTAATCCTTTGTCAGTTGCTTCATTTGCAAATATTTTCTCCCATTCTGAGGGTTGTCTTTTGGTCTTGTTGATGGTTTCCTTTGCTGTGCAAAAGCTCTGAAGTTTCATTAGGTCCCATTTGTTTATTTTTGTTTTTATTTCCATTTCTCTAGGAGGTGGGTCAAAAAGGATCTTGCTGTGATTTATGTCACAGAGTGTTCTGCCTATGTTTTCCTGTAAGAGTTTGATAGTTTCTGGCCTTACATTTAGGTCTTTAATCCATTTTGAGCTTATTTTTGTGTATGGTGTTAGGGAGTGATCTAATCTCATACTTTTATATGTACCTGTCCAGTTTTCCCAGCACCACTTATTGAAGAGGCTGTCCTTTCTCCACTGTACATTCCTGCCTCCTTTATCAAAGATAAGGTGACCATATGTGCGTGGGTTTATCTCTGGGCTTTCTATCCTGTTCCATTGATCTATCTTTCTGTTTTTGTGCCAGTACCATATTGTCTTGATTACTGTAGCTTTGTAGTATAGTCTGAAGTTAGGGAGCCTGATTCCTCCAGCTCTGTTTTTTGTTCTCAAGATTGCTTTGGCTATTCAGGGTCTTTTATGTTTCCATACAAATTGTGAAATTTTTTGTTCTAGTTCTGTGAAAAATGCCACTGGTAGTTTGATAGGGATTGCATTGAATCTGTAGATTGCTTTGGCTGGTACAGTCATTTTCACAATGTTGATTCTTCCAATCCAAGAACATGGTATATCTCTCCATCTATTTGTATCATCTTTAATTTCTTTCATCAGTGTCTTATAATTTTCTGCATACAGGTCTTTTGTCTCCTTAGGTAGGTTTATTCCTAGATATTTTATTCTTTTTGTTGCAATGGTAAATGGGAGTGTTTTCTTGATTTCACTTTCAGATTTTTCATCATTAGTGTATAGGAATGCTAGAGATTTCTGTGCATTAATTTTGTATCCTGCTACTTTACCAAATTCATTGATTAGCTCTAGTAGTTTTCTGGTAGCATCTTTAGGATTCTCTATGTATAGTATCATGTCATCTGTGAAGAGTGACAGCTTTACTTCTTCTTTTCCGATTTGGATTCCTTTTATTTCCTTTTCTTCTCTGATTGCTGTGGCTAAAACTTCCAAAACTATGTTGAATAAGAGTGGTGAGAGTGGGCAACCTTGTCTTGTTCCTTATCTTAGTGGAAATGCTTTCAGTTTTTCACCACTGAGGATGATGTTGGCTGTGGGTTTGTCATATTGTTCCTAATTCTTGATATAAAAATTTCCATTAATCTAACTCAGAAGCATTTTCCTCACAACAAATTAACAGACTGGAAATTCATGGTGAATGAATTCACTATGCTCCACAGAATAGCCTTCTTTCCAGGGACACAGTGAGGGCTCTACTCTTGTCCCCTGGTCATCTCTACCTTAACTCCCATACTGAGATGCCTGGAGGTCAAAGACTAATATCATCACTACTGTTGCTTCCAGTTACAAACAGTCCTAAGCGTGATTTTGATCCCCAGAAGCTGCTTCTGTACAGCTCAGGGACCAGCACTGAAATAAAAGCCTCCAGAAAAATAAAACCTCTCCTTCTACATCTCATAGAGCTAGTAATAATACCTCAACTTTTACTGGGTATTCTATGCTTTTATAACTTGGATTTTAATGTGCTTGGAAAAGTTTAAAATGTTCCATAGCATTTTTATTCAAAATAAATTTGAATTTTTCTGTACCTGCAAGTACTGAATTAAAATATTTTAGTCACACAGAGTGTGACTGTAGAAGTACAACATTTAGAATCAGTGCTACTAGGGACTTACCTGGTGGTCCAGTGGTAAAGAATCCGCCTTACAATGCAGGGAACACGGGTTTGATCCATGGTCAGGAACTAAGATCCCACACGCCGGGGCAACTAAGCCTGCGCAACACAACCACAGAGCCCACGTGCTCTGGAGCCCGCGTGCCACAACTAGAGAAGAGAAAACCCGCACGCCACAACTAGAGAGAAGCCCCTACGCTGCAGTGAAGAGCCCACGCCCCACAATGAAAGATTCCACATGCCTCAAAGAAGATCCCGCGTGCTGCAACTAAGACCCGACACAGCCAAGAGTAAATAAAATAAATAAAATCAGCGCTACCAAGCCTTCCAGTGAACTTTATCATTCAAAGTTATAATTGTACATTTTGTTTCTCAAAGGACAGACAGCATTAACCTTCTGAATTTTGTGGTGCCAGCTGTTACTTTTCCTCCCAGTGTTCTGCTGGCCCACGGTGTGTGGTGCCATCAACCATCACAAACGTGTCCACCTTTCCATGGCCTCCAGATATTGGCTTTCCTTTACTCTCCACATTACATGATTTTATTCAATAGATATACACTGAGCTGTCTAACAGGTGCTGAAAATCTCTTGATAAGCCTTTTGGCAGCAAATTTTGCTAAGGTGATCTAACAGAAGGGAGGCTAGGAGCTTCTTTCGTGTAGGAGAAAATGTCAGAAAAAAATGGTGAGAAAATTCCATTTTTTAATAATTAAGGAAGCCAGAATCTAAAAAGTTGAGTGTATTATATTGTAAATTTCCCTAGTAGACTATGAGCTACTCAAAAGCTTCGTTATATTTCCATTTTCTATGACAATGTCTAACAGTTTCTATGTGTTCAATTAATGTGTGTGGAAGGAAGGGTGGAAGGAAGGAAGGGTGGAAGGAAGGAAGGGTGGAAGGAAGGAAGGAAGGAAGGAAGGAAGGAAGGAAGGAAGGAAGGAAGGAAGTGGAGAATGGCTGCATATGATATGGGAAGATCTTTTACCATATGGAATCGTATAAAATAATTTCAAGGTAAATAAGCGCTTTAATAGTAATAAATAGGCACCTGAAACCCAGGACTAAGAATCAGGAATGAGTATCATGGTCCAAGACTAAAACTAAAAACCTAAAACCCAAATATTTGAGTTAAAAACTTGAAAGCCCACCAGGGCTTCCCTGGTGGCGCAGTGGTTGAGAGTCTGCCTGCCGATGCAGGGGACACGGGTTCGTGCCCCGATCCGGGAGGATCCCACATGCGGCAGAGCGGCTGGGCCCATGAGCCATGGCCACTGAGCCCGTGCTCCACAAAGGGAGAGGCCACAACAGTGAGAGGCCCGCACACCGCAAAAAAAAAAAAAAAAAAAACCAAAAACAAAACAAAAAAAACCCTTGAAACCAGTATGAAACATTAAGAAAGTACAGTTAGGGTCAGAATCAGTGTATATGTGGATGCCAGCATCCACTTTTTACATCATGCTTCTTTCATTAATGCCAGCCAAGAAAGAATATCAAACTCCTTCCTATTGACCAATGCAGTTTAATGTCAGGATCATTCATATTATTTCTTAAATATATTCATTTTATAGTCTTAATTATAATCATGTGTTATTTGCTCATTAATTTATATGTGCTAACCTCTTCCAGTGAACCTAGAAACAAGCTCATGGTTTTTAGGTTCCTTGCCCAATAAACATTTCAAGCAATCCTTAGAACACATATCCTCTCAGTACATGATTTTTGTATTTAATTGAATTACTGATATAGCATAAGACTGTAAGCTGAGAAGAGTCAGAGGTGAAAATATTTACGAAACCTAAAGAAAGTCTCAAGTGGTTGATCATCATCAACAATAAGTAACCATTTTCCAAGAAAATATTATTAGTAGGTAATTATTTTTCCTATAAAATATAAAACAAGAAAGAAAAGAGGATCCCAAACGGACATAATGCAAATTAAAAGGAACAGTGTAAGGCAAAACATAGGAACTCTGACCAAAGCTGAACAGCAGGGCCCTCGGGCTGTTTCCCCTCTGGTCAGAGTTATCTTGTGGGAATTGGCCACGTTCACTTGGGAGCTGTGGAGGATTAGCAGGGTATTCTACCCTCACAGACTCAAGTATCCACACTCGTCAGTTTTCTACTGGTGTACCCTAATTGGTTTGCAATATAAAATGATAACAAATTATTTTCCTGAAGTGGTAAATTACACAGCAATAAAGAATAAGAGTTTAGCAGTGCTCTAAGAGCTAAAGCTCATAAAACATGTACAAAACCATATTCAAATCTAGAAAAACATAATTCAAAATAAGGGTTAAAAGTAAAGGAAGTAAAGGACAAGAAAATCTTGGGGAAAAAACAGCAGTTACAGAGATAAGACAAAGAACAAGTCAGAAGAATTTGTGCTGAGAAAAAAAAAGAAATTTTGGAATTGAATTGAGCTAGAGTTAAAAAAATAAATTAGGCTAGGGTCTTAACTATATCATGTCTCTGCCCCTCCTACCTGTCTCATTGTGCTTCTTTCTGTATATCTTTAGCTGTGGAAAAACTTTTCTGCTGGTCCTCAGGTCATGCTCACTGGTAGTTTCTCTGAAGATGGTGGTGATTCTGGTGTGCCCATGGGAGGAGGTGAGCTCAGGGTCTTTCTACTTTGCCATCTTGGCCACATCTTCTTACTATGCCTTCCTATAAATGTTTAGTTTATTCACTGGAACACAGACTTTTATTGGCGAACTTTCCACCTCTTAACAAAGGTGGTTATTTAGTGTTTAAATAACACTAAAGAAAATTTTTGCACATACAAGTGGAACCTGTTCATAGCTACCTGTCTGATATTTGGAAACAACAACAACAAAAAAAATCCTTTGATTATCTGGTGTGTCTGGCTTCCTGCCCTTAGCTGCCATAGCCTCTAGCCAATATTCCTGGAACACAACTACTCAAGCATTTACATCATTAAGGACAGAACTGATTCCCAGAGCAGTTGAGATCTAGATGGTTGGCTAGGTGTGCATTTAGATAGACCGAAGAATTAGCTGAAGATGCTGTTTTGAAAAAAAGGATGGAAAAGAAGTCAGCCATGAATCATTTAAAAAGCCTCATCAAAATGCTCCTTCATCTTTTTTATTTTGTTGTAAATATGCCTCAGGCGTCTACCAGGAGGCATTGACATTTTATGTAACATTACACAGCAATTTATTCACGGGAAAATTTATTCTATACCACTGCATGCCTCCAAACATGAAAAGCACTAAGAAACTCCATTTTAGAGTCTGGGGTTTTATAGATAGGAAAGGCTTTGCTGACTATCTTATACTAAATCTGACTTCCTGAAAATTCTAGAACTTTTAGCATTGTGTTGTAGGAAGTATTCTGTAAAATAATGCACTAATTTTCTGTTTATGTACAAGTAAAATATTCACAGTTGCTTATAACCAATCACTCTGCAAGAAGGTATTCAAGACCTTTACTATCTAAGATATGTCATTGTCTACAATTTTTAAATTTATGATATAAAATTTTTGCATTTGATGGTTTTATCAGATAGGACTGGTGATCTACTGCATGAATTAAAATCTGTTTAGAGTATATTGGCCAAATATTAATTTCTTTTTGTGTGATAACATAAGATTCATAAGATAGGCAGACCGGGGCTGGATCAGCAGCTCCATAAAATTATCCTCAATGTCCTACACTCCTTTTGTCTTTCTGCTCCACCATCCTTAGTTTCATCCCCATGATAGTCTCATGGCCACAAGATGACTGCCTTACCACCAGCTCCTGTCTGCATTGCTGGAGGAAGGAGATGGTCTTTATGGCCTCGTTATCAGGAAAGGAACCCCAGCACCTGAATCTTCTCCTTGTTTGGATGAGGTAACTAGGAAATATAGTTTTGTTTTGTTTTAACAATTTTGTCACAAATGCTGAAGAAAATTGGTTCTTTTCATAAGCAAGATAGAAACAATGAATATTTTGAAGTCTACTAGCAGAGTTGGACACAACAATTTTCTATTACTTTATTTTTATTTATTTTTGGCTGCGTTGGGTCTTTGTTGCTGCAGGCAGGCTTTCTCTAGTTGCGGTGAGTGGGGGCTACTCTTCATTGCGGTGGCTTCTCTTGTGGAGCACGGGCTCCAGAGCGCAGGCTCAGTAGTTGTAGCACACGGGCTTAGTTGCTCCGTGGCATGTGGGACCTTCCCGGCCCAATGCTCGAACCTGTGTCCCCTGCACTGGCAGGCGGATTCTTAACCGCTGCACTACCAGGGAAGCCCTATTTCTACTACTTTAATGTTTTCCTACATTCTTTCCCCAAAATAAATACACCATTTTGATTGATTTTGTTGGCTTTCAAAACTCTCCTGTTAACAACACAAAAGTTAGTGATAACATAACACAACTTTCCTGCAGAAAGTTCCAGGAACAAAATGAGTAATCCAATGCAAAAAAAAACAGAGGAAATAATTTTGCACTTAACAATGGGATTACTAAATAAATATATTTTCTTTAGAAACCCATTTTCAGGACAGTACTAGTTTTTCAGCCAAAGTTTTGTCAAATATTTTGCTTAATAATTATTCCAAAAAAGTAAACTGTAATCACATAACCAGCCTAAGTATAATAACAAGTATGACCAAACACCCTTGTATACTTATTTTTGCTCATTGCCCACACAGGATAAATCTTTTTTCTCGGATCAGAGAAATTATCTTCTGCATGAGTGGGGTATTCTAAAAATTAGAAGAAACATAAATTGCTTTGCATTCCACAAAACTGTAGTGGGAAAATCCCAATTTTAATCCCCCCAGAAGTTTAACTACAAAATTGATACATCTGTGGCTACACTGATTACTTTTTCTGATTTAATTACTTTCTGAATTATGCTGGACAGTTCTCCCCAAAGCAGAAAGCTAAGGACGCAAACTGCTCAGCTTGTTAAAGTTTACTTAACTTATTTTTCTGAGTCAGATCCACTAATTTTTGCATTAGTTTATCCCCATCACTAACATCTCCTTTACTAGAAGATATATGAGAAAGTTGATTTTTAAAAAGATGGAAATATATAGCAGTCTCAGTCTCAAAGATCAGTTATTGACTTTTTTTCCATAAAAAGAAAGTGGGGGTTTACTAGACTCAACAGAAAAGTTATAATACGACACACAATCAACACAGTATTTTTCTGCTTGTCATACTATTAACGCAAATGTTTTTGATACCTCATTTTACATGATACTAAATATATTAAAATGGATCCATATACCACATCTATTCTAATTTACATATGTATATTCACATATGTATAATGTACCCACTTTTGTCCAGCTTTATGAGGTGTTAGTGACAAATAAGAATTGTATACATTTTCGGTGTATACCTTGATGATCTGAGAAGCTTAAATGTCTGTCAATAGATGAACGGCTAAAGAAAATGTGGCAAGGGTTTCCCTGGTGGCGTAGTGGTTGAGAGTCCGCCTGCTGATGCAGGGGACATGGGTTCGTGCCCCAGTCCCGGAAGATCCTACATGCCGCAGAGCGGCTGGGCCCATGAGCCATGGCTGCTGAGCCTGCGCGTCCAGAGCCTGTGCTCCGCAACAGGAGAGGCCACAACAGTGATAGGCCTGTGTACCACAAAAAAAAAAAAAAAGAAAAGGAAAATGTGGCAAAAATATGTAAAACATAACTATGTAATATTCCACTCTTAAAAAAGAAGAAAATCTGGCCGTTTGCAAAAATATGGATGAACCTGAAGGACACTGTGCTAAGTGAGATGAGCAAGACACAGAAAGTCAAATACTTCATGATCTCTCTTAAGATAATGGACTCTGAAATAGTCAACTTCATGGAAGTAGAGAGTAGAATGGTAGTTGTCAAGAGGCTGGGACGAGGGGGAAATGGATGAGCTTATATGCATGGCACTTCTAATTGAACCAGATGGTATGACAGCATGCTGGTCCTACACATGCACTCAAGAGTAAGATGTAGTAATCCGTCCACAGATAATTTCTATACCATGGAGACAAAATAGTACCTTCCTGCATCTGAAATGTATTCTTGTTAAGACCATTCATCTAGTATGTTGTCACTTATGTAAGAAATTGTTCTCTTCCTTCAGTCTTCATCAAAACAGAGATGGGACAATGAGTCTTGAGCTCTATAGTCTGGACATCCAATTTGCTATTCTCTAGTTATATATTCACAAAACATTTACACAATAATCATGGATTTCTATTGAATAACTCCTGAAAAAAGAAAAGAATAAAGAGAGATAGATGTGTCTAGTCTAAAGATAAGATGAACTGCCATAATTTTTGTAATGAGGAAAGAGGAAAACATCTGCAATGCCTACAATAGCCACACTCAGGGAATTATCCCAACATCACGTGTTTTAGAGCAGTATGCGCTAAGTACATTATTGAGACACTTTATGGATCCACCATATATTTTATAAGTCTACAGTTAATATGGAAAGCAAATTCCTGCTAAAATGCAATACAACTCTAAGAAAGCTCCTATTTCTAATCATTGCTAAAACAGCACTTTACATTTAATTTTAAAAAATCATGTATGTTAACTGTTTAATGCCAAAACTCTGGGAAAACGTCCTCCTTTCTCAAATGCAAACACACACACATAAAAATAATTGTATTAGAACTTTGTCATTGAGACTCATACCCCAAGTCTATCTTGAAATTTCTGGTAAAATCAACATGGGCTGGATAGGCAACTGATGTAATAATTACCACCCATTATGAATTTTTAAAATGTAGTAACAGGAAATATGAAATGTCCTACCTGAGAAAAAAATTTTACTAGTAGAATTAATAGCCCCCAAAATATTCCTGGCAAGTGAGAAAAAGTCAATCATTTACATTCCTGTTCAATTAAGCTTTTCCAGATCCATAACAGGAATGTATGGCTATTCTTATTATTATGGAATAGATTAATTGGACTATTTTTATAGGCCTTGTCATGTTTAATCTTTTCAAAAGTAATAAGTTTGAAAAGTAATAATCTTTTCAAAAGTATAATTTTCAAAAATGATCATCCCCCATTAGCTTGTAAGAAAAATTATTGTCAAAGTATTTCCCCCATTTCTCAAAAGGAATGCTTTAAGGGAAACTGCCAGGTATTTAAATTATTAGGCAATGGGGGTTAAATTATGGTTAGAAGGGGCCAGGTAGGCAAGGAGGAATAAAAGAGCAGCTGTGAGTCACCACTTCACTCCTGATAAACTAAGCAATCTTCTAAGGAAATTAATTGTCATGAAAGATTTGCAATGTGGTTAGAATATTTTTCTTGATGATTTCAGGTACCTGGGCTGAACTGAAACAGTTATCCTTTCTTGAGTATCTGGCACAGGTACAGAGGCACCAAAGAATTTTGAAGGGATTTTTAGAAATCGCTCTTTCTTGGAAAATAAACATCCCTTCTTGCTCTAGAAAATATTAACCTTATGCACATAACTCTAGGCAGAAAACTGTTGGGATGTCACCTCTCTTCAAATAGGTGAAGGCACCAGGTAAAGGACCCAGCACACGATAGTACTTAAATAATCTCCTAAGTTTAAAAACAGTGGCTTTCCTTGACTTTTAAAATTGTATTTTATATTAAACCATATGTGTTTTATACAACTTATGGATTTGCATTCTCCGTATTTCAAGATAGGGCCTTTGGTGTTGTAAACTTACAAAATTCAGTTTGGTCATTAATATTACTAAGTTCCTTTCAGTCTATGTATAACCTCTAGTAATAAGAAGAGTGTAGATATTCCAATATAACATTCCCTATGACAATGAAAGCAAGTCACAAATTCAGATGTGTATACAGGGTTTGTGTGTAAACTGGTATAAAAAGTCTCACAACCTGTTTTGCAAACTCAGTGCAATCTCAGTAATCTATCTTTCTAGGTACTAAGACAATTGTCTTGCATGAAAGATGTAGTAAAGCCAATGCAGAACGCTCTGGTGTCAGGATTCTGTCAGGTATCAGAATCCTCTGTAGGCTGCTGAACATAGGACCAGTCAGGGTTCTGAGCCTTTTTAAACTACACAGGCTACTCCAAGTACTAGATTCTGACACTTTAGTTTTGCAAGACTGAAAATATGTGTACTATATTTTTAGCCAAAAAAAAAAAATTCTGTACCCACTATGTACCCACTGGCATTGACTGGAGATAAGCAAAATTGAAAGTTTTGGTTAAGAGCCCCTTCTGAATTGTTGAGATTTGAATAGCATCTAACACTTTTCCCCAGATTTTATACTCTAAATTAGAGAATATCAAGGGTTAACTAACTATTCCTAGAGTATAAATTAAAATTAACAGATTGAAATATTTAAAATAATTACAGGCAAGTTACCAAGAACTAAGAATACAAATATATTCATATTATTATGAAAATTAACGTTTTGAGTCAAGAATACTGATTCAAACGCCGTAATGTTGGATAAATGGTTTTATTAAATAAATGCCTAAGGCACATTCATTAATAGTTGCAGTTTATATTCCATATATATGAATAATGACTTCTTTCCTCCTATTCTCAGAAATCCTTTTAGTTCATTAAAAACAGAAAAAAAAACGGAGGTGATATTACATGGTTACTGTGAACAAGGCAAGAAGAAAAGATAAGACTGCTTTAAAAGACAACTTGAAAAAACTATACTATCTAGCTGAAAAAAGAAGCTTCACCTGAAATGCACAGACAGTTACTCAGCACTCAAGCTATTTCAATCTGAGTCACTATCTTCGTGGAGTTGGCATTATGAAAATTAAGTGCCCAAACTTTTCAGAGTCCTGAAGACAGGTGACTACACTGAAATGTGTCAACAGAGTTAGGTAGAATACAACTGAATAAAGAGAATATGTCCTCAGCCTCTGTAACTGAATTTAAAATCTTAAAGTATTTATGGTTTTAAAGTTTGTATTTTGTTTTTGTTTTGTTTTTGCGGTACGCGGGCCTCTCACTGTTGTGGCCTCTCCCGTTGTGGAGCACAGGCTCCGGACGTGCAGGCTCAGTGGCCATAGCTCACAGGCCTAGCCTCTCCGCGGCATGTGGGATCTTCCCGGACCGGGGCACGAACCCGTGTTCCCTGCATCAGCAGGCGGACTCTCAACCACTGCACCACCAGGGAAGCCCTTGTATTTTGTTTTTAATGGAAGCCACAAATATAATAACATTGGTGGCACAGGAGAGGAAAAATATTTCCAACTGCTATAGTATATCAGCACTGAATATCATTCAGATCTAACAGGTCATGTATGATAAGGTAAAATTGACAAATTAACATATGTACCTCAGGGCTTCCCTGGTGGCGCAGTGGTTGAGAGTCTGCCTGCCGATGCAGGGGACACGGGTTCGAGCCCTGTTCTGGGAAGATCCCACATGCCGTGGAGCAACTAGGCCCGTGAGCCACAGCTACTGAGGCTGCGCGTCTGGAGGCTGTGCTCCGCAACAAGAGAGGCCAAGATAGTGAGAGGCCCGCGCACCGCGATGAAGAGTGGCCCCCACTTGCCGCAACTGGAGAAAGCCCTCGCACAGAAACGACGACCCAACACAGCCAAAAATAAATAAATAAACCAATGAACCGACATTAAAAAAAAAAAAAAATGTACCCCAAAGCCTGATGTGACTAGATCTAGATTTTATTAATGGCTTTTTATCCTACGGTTATATATTATTGTCCAATTATTAGATCATATCTGGGCAGATGAAATATTAATGTATTAATGTAGATTATTCATTCTTTCAACATTCAATTAACATGTAGTAATGCAAAGCGCTTCTCTAAAACAGCTCATTGATCTTTGGCCATTGCCTAATGACTCCAGATGATTATTGATCAGTTTCTCTTGGATCCCAAATATTAAACAGAGGTGCTTCAGGCTACAAGAAAGGCAAAGGAGGTGATATTCTTGTCTCTCATTCTATGCTTCTATTTATGCCTACATTAAGCATAAACCTTTCTACTTTTTATCTGTTTTATGTAATAAAGGAATTCCCCATAAAGTTCATTCATTTATCAAAAAATTTTGAGTCACTACTATGGTGTCAGATCCTGTCTTGTCCCTTGATTTTGTTCAAAAACCACTGACTATACCAACATATCCCTGCATGCCATTTAGAAGTTCTCTCACCATTCATTCATTCATCCATGTATTCACTAAAGCTGAATTAGCTGCAACCAACAGCAAAATTAGAGGGTTGAAAGAAAGTCTACAGTAACCACAGGGAATCATGGGAGGCTGAGCATCCCTAGGAGGGAGAGTTGTGAGGACTCTTCAGGCACAGATTTTCTGTTAACAGGAATGTCAAGGGCAGTTGTGAAAGAGAAATCACAATTGTGAGACAGGTACCATCTGGTTGAATAAATAAGAGGGCTCGATCCTATCTGCTCACTGATGAAGTTCCTTTCTTACAGAATGAGATAGTATATGTCACCTTCTCTCCCAACATTTGTTTCTTTCATGAATTTCTGATTGAGCTCCTTAATTCTAGCATGAAGGTAGGATCCCCCTCCCACCACCTAGGGTTCAGAGAAAACATCTCAATTACAATACCCTATAGAAGGTTTTAAGTAGATAAGAGTATCCCATGGAGACAATGTACATTTAAAAAAAAAAACTTTATTCTATAAATGTATTTATTTATGTCTGCGTTGGGTCTTCGTTGCTGTGCACAGGCTTTCTCTAGCTGCCGCGAGTGGGAGCTTCTCGTTTTGGAGGATGGGCTCTCAGCGCTAAGGCTTCAGTAGTTATGGCATGCAGGCTCAGTAGTTGTGGCTCAAGGGCTCTAGAGCACAGGCTCAGTAATTGTGGTACACGGGCTTAGTTGCTCTGCGGCATGTGGAATCTTGCCAGACCAGGGCTCAAACCCGTGTCCCTGCAATGGCAGGTGGATTCTTAACCACTGCGCCACCAGGGAAGCCCCAAGAGACAATGTACATTAGACCTGGGCAATCACTCTAGGCTTTTCTGGGTCTCCTAATCTCCTGATTAAGGAGAGGGGGCATCCTCAAGTCTCTGCCTGTGACAAAATAAGAAACATATATTTGATCTCTGTCCCTGAATTCTGACACAGAGCTCCTAAAACACTTAAAATTTCCTTAGTGATTTGGGCTGATCAGAGCATCTTACACAGAGCTCCTAAATTCCTAGGGATTTTCTGGAGCATCTTTTATTTTAATGAGATGACTCTTGGCGGGCTCCTGGATGAGGGATGGTCACCAGAAAGACTAAGCATGATTAGAAGCTCAGAACTATCAGTCCCACACCCCATATTCCAGGGAGGAGAGAGGGGCTGATGACTGAGTTACTAATTGATCATGCCTACATAAGGAAGCCTCCATAAAAAATCCCTGAACTGTGGGATTCAGAGAGCTTTCCAGGCAGTGAACACATCCACGTGCCAGAAGGGTGGTGCCCCCAACTCCATGAGGACAGAAGCTCCTGCACCCCAGACCCCTCCAGACTTCATCCTATGTACCTCTTCAGCTGGCTGTTCATCTGTATCCTTTATTACATCCTTTATAACAAACTAGCAAATGTAAATAAGTGTTTCCCTGAGTTCTGTGAGGCATTAGAGCAAATTATCAAACCTGAGGAGCGAGATATGGGAACCGCTGATTTATAGCCAAACCCTGATCGCTACCTTACATAATCAATTCTAAGATTTTTTTTTTCATATCTTAACACCTCTAAAATCTGGGTAAAAATGCAAGTTAGTTATTTTTCCTTTTAAGAGCTATATAAAATGATGATGCATGTAAAAACCAAAGTCATTTTACTTCCAAAGACGTACAGCAACAACCTATATATCTGCTTGGATGTATCAAAGGAAATTCAGACTTAGGTGGTCCAAGATTAACCTTATGTTCCTCCCTTCAAATCAGATCCCTTTTTTTTTTTTGGTACTCAGAGGCTTTTATTTTAAAGCAAATTTTATAGACCTCATTCAAACCTCATGCCAAGTTTCTACAATGAATAGAAATACTATTATCCTACATGGAGACTCGAGGAACAGACATGGAAAGGTTAAGGAATATAACCTTAAAGATACAACTGAGTAGAGGCAGTTACAAACAGAATTTGAGCCTTTTAACTTTGAAGCTCATCCTATTGAATAACATTGCATTTTTCAAGCTTCTATTTCTAAATGTATTATCATTGTCCTCTCTCACTTTACTTCTTAAATCTGTCTTAAAATTCTTTCAACAGAAATTTTAAATAATATTAAAGAAAGAGTTGATAAAAATGACTGAAGTTCTCAAAGGAAATAGATTAAACAGAGCCACGAAAATCAGACTTTAACTAATCTTATGGTTTTGTGATTTCTTCTTTTAGAGAAAGCCAAAAAACTGGCCTATTCAGCAAAGTCATTGGCTTGTTTCTTGACCAGCACTCATCAATGAGGCTAATCCACCCACGGGCAAGCTGGACTTAGATAATTATTTCCAGAAGCTGAAAGTTGCCTATTCATGCTCGCAGAAAAGAGGAATGTAGTACTCTAATCATATATTTCACTTCCTCTGAGTGGCAGAGATTTTATACACCATCTCTTTGAGAATCAAATACTAGATGATATCTTTGGGCATGCAGATGCCCTTTCTAAGTCCCCTCTCAGAGAATGACACCACCACCCCTCAGTTACACAGGCCCTAAATCTGGAATCCCTTCTCTCTCATCCCCCACGCCCACCTACCTCCTGTTTCTGGCAACTTTACCTTTTCAATATTTACTATTGCCATCATTTTCCTAAGGGGTTCTCTTTTTTTTTATTATTAATTTTTATTGGAGTATAGTTGCTTTACAATGTTGTGTTAGTTTCTGCTGTACAGCAAAGTGAATCAGCCATACGTATACATATATCCCCTTTTTCTTGGATTTCCTTCCCATTTATCCTAAGGGGTTCTCTTTAATCCTTTCATTTTTATTTTTTATTTATTTTATTATTCTTTTGGTACGCGGGCCTCTCACTGTTGTGGCCTCTCCCGTTGTGGAGCACAGGCTCCAGACACGCAGGCTCAGCGGCCATGGCTCACAGGCCCAGCCGTTCCGCGGCATGTGGGATCTTCCCGGACCGGGGCACGAACCCGTGTCCGCTGCGTCAACAGGTGGACTCTCAACCACTGGGCCACCAGGGAAGCCCTAATCCTTTCATTTTTAAATCACTGTCTCTTTGTTTTAATCAACTTTATTCAGGTATAATTTACATACGTGCATATGTTTTAAGTATGCAGTTCACTGAATCTTGAGAAATACATATGCTGATGTAACCACCACCACAATCAAGATACAAAACATTTCCATTACCACCAAAAAAATCCACTCTGCTCATCTGTATTCATTTCCCTACTCCATTCTCCTGTCACAGCAACTAGTGATCTTCTTTAGCTCTGTAGGTCATTTTTATCTGCTCTAGGATTTCATATACATGGAATTATATGGTATGGACTCTTGTCTGGTTTATTTTACAAGGCATAATATTTTTGAAGTTCATCCACATTGTAGCATAAATCATCAGTTTCTTCACTTTTATTGATGAGTAATATTCTATTATATGCCTAGACTACAGTCTCTGTTTACTCATTTACCTGGTAATGGACATTTAGTAGGTTTTCAGTTTTTTGCAATTATGAATAAATTTAATAATAAATTTAACAGTAAATGTGATATTAACATTTATGAACAACTCATGTGGTCACATGTTCTCTTGCATAAACACCTAGGAATGCGATTTCCTAGGACATGATTTCCTAGGAATGGATCATATTGTAGGTATATGTTTAATTTTATTAAAAACTGCCAACCTCTTTTCTAAAGCACTTATACAAAATCACTCTCTTTTGAAATACATTTCATATCATTATTTTTGTTATTTGTCTTTTTTTGTGTCAACTTAAATCATTTAAGTCTGTCAGATCCTTATGCATCCATGCCTTTTTCTGTGGTTAAAGTACTCCGATATCACTGTACGGACTTCATCAGGTTATGTTTCTTTTTAAAGATGGAAATTTTTACCCTGAAATTAATGAATTTATGTTGTATTACCAAATGTTTAGAACATTTATGAAAAATCAGAGGCTGACTGGTAAGGACTTTGACCCAACAGCTCCATGTAATAAAGAGTCCGACTTCACCTTTATTTTTGACCACTGACAGCTCTCCAGCTCCATTCTTCCCCCTTTGCTTTTTGCCCCACGTCCGGGCAGGTCAATAAGACCTCTCTCACTCAGTCTCTGTCTCTGTCTCAGTCTCATTCTCTGGGAATTCATATCACACAAACCCAATCCCATAGGTAGAGACCCCCCCACAGACACCACCTTTTAGCCACAATTCAAATCAAAGCCAATGCACCACTCCTTTCCTTCAAGCCATTCTGGAGCAGCTTGTGTGTGTCCCTCACTCCCCAGAAGCCACTCGTGTGAATGATCCACTTCTTTTCAAACATTTTTGGTGTATGAAGTGTCATTAGTATCAACACACAAACCACTGATTGAAGGAGTCTGATCCCTTCACAAGGCAGCCACAAGAGTCTAGGAGCTGGTGTTAAAACTCAGAGGCAGCGTTTGGGTAGAGGCTAAATGCATATCCAGCTCACACCTTCGTGCCATGGCAGCATTTGCTTTCTTAGCATCCGTACAAGTACATAACTTCAGTTATAACAAAGAGCCATATGTACTTAACCTTCCATTTCACAAAAAGTTTTTCTGTGTAAATAAGGCATGATATGAATTTCACACAAACTGAAAGGAGAAGAAATGCTGGGGGATGTATATAAGACAACAAAGGGCAAGAAATTTAGAGAAACAAGTAGCTAAGCATATGGGAATATCGAGATAACTAAGATCAAAAGTCTTTTGAACAAGGAAATGTTACATAAGCCAGCGCAATTTAAAGTGTGGTCCCCAGGCCACCATCAACTGGGAATTTGTTAGAAATGCAAATCCATAGGCCCCACCAGCTCCACTGAATCAGGATTCTGGGAGCAAAGCCCAGCTATCTGTGCTTTAACAATTCCTCCTGACGATTCTAAGGAAAGCTAAAGATTAAGAATTATTGCTTCAGGTGACATAAAAAGCAATTATTGACCCAGAGTTGCAAGAGATAAAGCTTTTGCAGACAAGAGGTTTATGAGCAGTCTCATAGGCAACTTTTCAAAAGAAGACAGATCTAACAAAAGCTGTCAAAGAAAATAAATTATGAAAATAAGACATTACGAAGAAAGACTGTCTTCAGTAAAAGAAATTTAATGCTTGCATATTAAAGGTCAGAGGAAGTAAAGAAGGGATGTGCTAAGGATATTTATGTGCAGTGCCTCTGGGAGTGGAAGTTTCTAAATGGGGATTTGTGAAAGTGAATTAAGTGATTATCAAAAGGAGGAAAGGGGTTTAATAGATTAATCAGCATGAAAGTAGAATTCTTAAAATTAAAGCACCTTAAGTATTTTAAAACAAATCATTTCTCACTATAAATATTGAATCCTAAATTATATATATATATTTTTTCTATTTCTACTGTCACTATCCTAGTCGAAGTCAACATGTCTCCCACTTGGTTTCTGGCAACAGTATCCTAACCCGTCTTATTGATTACACTTCCTCTCCTCCAATCGAAACACAGCAGTCAGCGTGAATTGTATCATGTCAATTCCTACCTTATCACTACCCCAATTTTACCATTATACACAATATAAAGTAAAAATTTCTTACCATAAGATGACCCAAACTCTGCCTACTTTTCTGGTCTTATCTCAAGTATGCCTCTGACTTACCTCTCTCCTTTGTTTCTTTTACGCCAACAGCAGTGGCCCTCAGTATGTTCCTCCAACAGAGCAAACTAGTTAGCAGCCTCTCTCCTTGATTTACACACTGTGGGCCCTGCTCAGCATTCAACTCTCAGTTTTGTTAGGGAACCTCTGGCTGAAACCACTAGCCCTGGCCAGGCATGATAATAACCGCTTGGCTTGCCTAAGTTGTCTCACAACAGGAGGTCCTGATAAGGAGCACAATACTGACAAGCTACTGCCAAAACCAACCAGAAGAATTTGGGAGCCGCCAAAATGAGGGAGGAGATGCCAGCCCATAATACATCCTGCCAACTTCCCAGAAATCCTCACACTTGAGTCAACCTTGACTGAGATACACGCAGCACCAGGAAGGGCCCTGAGTCGGCAGACCAAGTATGGGTACGAGCAAGATTGGCCGGAGACAACTTGGAAGGCTCACCCCACCTCCATAAAACCTGAGACTTTGAGCCACAAGGCACAACAGTGCTGGGCTCCCTTACCCTGCTGCTCTCTGCTCGAGCATCCCTTTTCAATAAAGTCTTTTGCTTTGTCAGTATTTGTGTCTCCTCGGACAATTCATTTCCAAGTGTTACACAAGAGTCCACTCTCGGGCCCTGGAAGGGATCCCCCCCACCCCCCGTAATAGTTTTAATACCATATTTGTAGAGAGAACTTTCCTAACTACTCAACCCAATATAATGTCAGTCATTCTGTATTATATCACTTTATTTTTTTCATAATACTATAATTAGCAGGAATTATTTTATTGATTCCTTTGTTTATTTATTGATTGTGTCTTACACCAATAGAAAGTAAAATGCAACAGCCAGGACCTGTGTGTCTGTGGAACCACTTTCTCAGCACTTAAACTATAGAACCCCGGGCACATAAAAGTTGTTCAATAAATGCTTGTTGAAATATATAAAGTTTTATCTTAACACTATCCTTTTATTATTCATATGTCAACATTCCCCACTGGACTGATAGTTCTTTGAGGATACAGTTCATGACATTTTTCTTTTGTGTGCCTCAAACCTAGAAAAATACAAGGAATAAGGTAAAATTCTTGATAAATTGATAATCATGGACAAATTTTTTTGCATTACCCAACAAGTGCATTTACTGGTCAATAAAGTAATTTGAAAACTATATATCACTACTTTGGGGACTTTGAATAAGCCCATTTATTCAGCTGTAAAAGGAGCCTAACAAAACTATATTATTTCCCTTCCAGAATATTTGTGTTAATGAAATGAAATGCAGTAAAAGTTATGTGAATAAATCTTATCATCAATTTTCTCTTCTGTATTTAAAAGTTACTCTTTTCTTTTATTCCTGTTTCTTGGGCCAGGATTGGCAAAATACAGCCTGTGGGCCAAATCTTAACCATCACTTGTTTGTGTACAGCCTGAGGGCGAAGAATAGGTTTGACATTTTGAAGTGATTGAGAAGAATCAAAATAAGAATAATGACACATGAAAATAATGCGGAAGTCAAAATTCAGTGTTCATAAATAAAGTTTACTAGCACACAGCCAAAATACTCCACGTATTTCCTATAGCTGCTTTTGTGCTCCAAGGGCAAGGGTGAGTAACTGAGACAGAGACCATATGACTTACAAAGCCTAAAAGGTTTACCATCTGGTCCTTTAGAGAAAAACTGTGCAAACCCTTGGTTTAGACCACACCTCAAATCATATCAGTCTACCCCTTGCATTTATGCCAATCATGTGCTCCATGGCTGCCGACTGGCCCATATTTACTCTCACAATACCCTCTACTTCCCTAACATAACACACACTCTGCTGTATTAAAAGACTGTGTTTTATTTCATTTTCTGTCTTCTCATTTAGACTATAAACTCCACAAAGAAGAGGATGGGTGGCGAAAATCTAGCACATAATTGTTGCTAATTAATTAGTATCTGTGCAAAGACTGAATAAAAAATGAATATGTGTTTGTATTTAAGATATACAAATATATAATTTTTCTTTGCCATTTTACCTAAGGGTAACTTGAAAAGGGTTTTACATTCTTACCAACAGGCAAAACTATCACATTATTTAAGAAGTTAAACATTCTCTTTCAATTTGTCAGACGTGACTATTTCATTATGAAAAGAAATGCCAAGTTTCCTTATCACAAGGAACTTTCCTTATCCTTATTGCGTAAGAAACAGAGTTAAGTGCTGAGAGCCATCAGCTTAATTTCTCCCTTATTAATCCCATTCACACATGTAGGGCATTTAATATCTCCCTGTATTGAGCCACTTCTAACTACAAGACACTTGGATACAAGAACTCAGAATGGACAGATTGATGTATCACTGATTATTCTGAAGTATGGTCAAAGACTGAGAGTTAAATCTTTGCAATAGAAAAAGAATCCAGAGAGCCCTGCATCCTGCTTTTCTTTTACAAAAATTAGTATTTCTCATTATTAGAACTGGAAATATAATGATTTCAGCTAAAAACAGAGTTAAAGTTCAATCTTTCTTTCCCTATCCAGAGTGACAATGATTAAGTGGGGCATCTTTCAGACAATACTAGGGTTCGATTGTAAAGAAAGAGGTGAAGTAAATGAGAAGATTAAATAATTCAAAGAAATGTCAAAAATTTAGATAAATTTACTAAAGAAAGCATAGGCATCTTGAGTTTTTTCCTGATACTGAGATAATGTATAGTACTATTATTCAGATATACATATAAGTCACCTCTGAAGCTATCTTTTTAAACTTTTGTAGTACACTGGGTCTTGGACTTGACCTTGGGGTTTCCAGGGAACACTAAGTGAAAGTCTTGATTTTTCTGGATAAGATGGATACAGTCTATATGGTCTAATCTGTGGACTGCTAGATATCACCTAACTTGGTTAGTATGAGTACGCTCACATTCTATCCTGTTGACCAAAAATACCTACATTCTCATGGTTGATGTGAATTCTAATCCCAGATGTACATACAAGGGTAAATTATATGAAGGCTATCACACCAATAACTATTACTTTCATAGGATTTTTAAAAATATTTCCTACTCCTCCTAGTGAGATGAGCACTCTTGAGCTCCATGTCTTACTTCTCTAAATAAGTAAGCTGAGCACCACTGTTATTCTGTCTTCAAACAATGCATTATTCCAAGTGACACCAACTTATGTACAGTAAGTCCCCTACATACAAATGAGTTCCTTTCTGAGAGCGTGTTCGTTAAGTCCACTAACCTTAAACCAGGCACCCCCATACTCTACTCATCTCTGGGCCTAGCACACCTTTCAGATCTTTTGATAACACAACACCTTGCCTAACTGCTGGTTCTTTCTGTAGATCAAAGAAGTAGAAATAAAGAATAAGTAGTTAACAGATGACCAGATCTCTTCTCTAGCTTCCCTTTCAGTAGTCTTGCAAACAAACTGTGTGAACAAGAGAGCATCTGAAGAAAAATCACGAGAAGTCGACAAGGCTGTACACAAGCCTGCACACAGTGGGGGATGGCAATGACTCTGACCCCCCATCTCAATGATTAACTGAGATTACTTCCATTTTGTCCCTTTAAAAAACTTTCATGGCTGAGCAGAATCTTTGGAGGTGGCTTTTGGGGGACACTGAGTGCACCATCTCCTCAGATTGCCAGCATTCTGATTAAAAGCAACTTTCTTTTCTACCAATATTTGTCTCTCTCTCTCTCTCTGATTTTTTTGAGCAGTGCACAGCTGGACCTGAGTTCAGTAAAAATCATCAGATCTAATTTTACAAGTGAGGGGGGAAAAAAGGGGCCCAAGCAGGTTTAGTGACAAATGCCACGTAGTAAGTACACAAACTAGAATTATTTCTTCCTGTTTCATTTCAGTGCTGTCAGTTCAATGTCTGAAATATGTACTGGATATGCACCTGGTAGGCACCTGTCCTACTGGAAGTGAGTCTGCTTGTCCTAAAATTATGCAAAATCCACTACATTCATCTTATTGTAGATGGTTTTTTTTAAACTGTGAAGCTGGGTTACAAACAAAAGGCCCCACAGAGTCAAAGGGAAAAAGAACTTACCTCTCTGTGAAGTCCAGCACTTTCCCCCGACTGAATTTTTGATTTGAGGTAAGATTGAGATTGACAGTTTTCTTTTTTAATGTTTTAATTGTGCTTTTTGTTTATTTTTCAGTTGTCCCTTAGAACGATCTCTTTATTTTCCTAATATAAGTCAGGAAACAAAGAGTTACCACTGGATAGAAAGCCTGCTCTGCCTGTTGCTAAATTTAGGATCTTGGACAAGTTACCTTCCTTCTTTAAGGTTCATTTGCCGTGTCTACAAAATACTCCAGTGGGTATCTCAAAGATTTCAAATGAGAAGAAATAGGAGGGGATGAATAGAAGATATATGCCAATAAATAAGTATATTAATCATGAGGATGATAATGAGGAGGCGAAGAAGAAGAATGCACAGCAGATAAATAGATACTGAGAAAGTTTAGGGTGCCTTCTGTTCTGTTCTTGTTTTTCATGACATCTCTAGAATTGCCTGCTTCAAAGTGACCTCCAGCTAAAACTGGAATGCTCACTTCTCTCATTTAGATTGGGAAATCAGGATCTAATTTGGAAGTCAACAGAAGTCATGTGTGGCATAAAAATTATAGAAAGAAGATGCAAATACAAATAGATCAGCTAGAAAACATATTAACTGTTCCTCAAACAATTCACAATATGGCTCTGTCAATGCAAACTTATTTAGAAGTGACTATAATTTCTCAAAAGTTAACAGGATTGTTATTGTCCATTAATTTTGGCCAATGGTTTTTAACTGTCCTTGCATAAAATAAAATGAATTTAAAGAGCAGTTAAATTACTAAAGAAACCTGTTAACTGGGAATTTTTTTAAAGTTAATTATAGCCAGTGGAGTATTTAAAAAACTCATTTGTTCTGCTCAATTGGAGTAAGAAGATTTTGCTCCACTCCATAATTTAAATATCCCATAAATTTGTTTCTAAATGTTCAGAACAATAAAAAGGTACATTACACATTATTATAAAGGCTCCAAATTATGGGGTGAATAAATGAAAAAAAAAAAGATTACATGTGGTAAGGAGACATCTAAGATGGTTCTTAATGACCCCACCTTCTCACTAGTAATCTTTATTTATTAAATAGTGACTAATTGTCTCTTTTACAATGTTTGCTTAAGAGTAAATCCAGAATGTTTTTCGAAGTATTTGTTATGTATACAGTAAGTGAAGCTAATCTTGAAATTTTATTTTGGGGAATGACATGTCATATTTGAATATGAAAAGAAATGAAGGGTCAAGTTAAAGGTCGTATCCTATTTAAAATGTTAATATGTGATAGACTGAATTAAGAAAAATGCAAATTTATTTCAACTGAATGGAAAGCAAACAATGGGATCTCAATTCTAGCTTGGTAAATCCCATTATGTTTTCTCTCAAGGGTTATTTAAATTTTCCTGAAATTTCTCCATAGCAAGTGAATTGTAATTTATTTTAAGTTAGCACCTGTTCATAAAACAAAAAACATATTTAGTGGAACTAAGATCATGGTCACAAAATCGAAATGACAGAAATAGGAATTGCTTCTGTAAATGACTTTACAGAATGAACGCCCTGTGAGAGGTAACATACCTACACTATTCTTATGCATATGCCATATTTTTAAAACTCTCCAGAATTTCAATTATACAAAGAACTCTTTTGTTATCCTTTTCGTAGGTTGTCATTAATGAATGAGTTGTCTGAATGATGAGAAGCTTTCTAGTTGCATTCTCAGTTGAGATTATGATAGGACTGTCATCTGAAAGAGATATGATTTCAAAATTGTTGGATAACAGAGGAAGAACCTGGTCCAGGAAAGCACAAGATACAATCCACCTTGGCTATTAGTGACTTTATGATGTGCACTTCAGATTGAAGCCACTGCAGACTGATCTAAGGGCACTTCATCTATTCTTAGCAATGCCAGAAGATCAACTAAGCTTGAGTCCATAAAAGAAAAAAGGCTTTATTAATCAAGTGTATTTAAGACTGTTTTATTTCATTCTCTGTGTTTTTAAAGATATCACAGATGGCAATCTTGAAGGTGTTCCAATAATGAAAAATATTCATTTACAGCTGAGCCAGTACCCACTGATAAAAGGCGAGGCCTTGGGAGTTAGAAAAGCTGTCTTCTCTTAGGCGCCAGACAGTAATCAGTAAGACTGAGCAATGTTATGAGTGATAAAAATCCATTAAGACTCAGGTCTGTGGCAAAACTCTAATTGAGGATATAACCTTTCCACCTATTAGTTATCATGGCTTATAGCAGCATGTGAAAAAGAAAAGCACGGCAGAGAGGAAATAAAGAAATAAATGAGATTTGAGAAATCTACACAAGGATGAACTTTAATACATATTGGCTCACGGAACTGTGTGGAAATAGATCAAAAGCCAAATAAGTATTTGAGGCAGTTTTATTGACAGTGAAACCAGACACATGAACTAAAAAAAGCTTATGATTGTTGGAGCCTTAAAAAAATCTTTACACCCACCACTGTGCTCCAAATTAGCATGGGCCGGACACAGGTTGTGAAAGCTGTGTGGCCTTCAAGAAAGGCTTCTTCCCCTTCAGATATTAACATGATATCTCAGATACTGATCAACTTCAAATATTGACATGAGAGGTGGAGAGTCATTTTCCTCATAATTTATAGTGTACAGGACCACAGTGAGGCACTTCCAGGTCTTGAGAGAGAGAGAACCTCACATTTATTATGAGATGTGGGCCCTCAATTGGGATGCACCAACTAGATGGAAATTTGGAAGATAATCCTTCCAGAGAAGGTAAGTGTGTTTTATGTCTGGAAAGAAGATAAATTTGATAACAAAAAGGTGGGCTAAGGAAGAGATTGGCCAGTTGATCACAAAATAATTTCCATTCTCTCCTGGGCACAGTATTAGACTACATTTCTCAGTCTGCCTTTCAGTAGGTTGTACCTGGAATGAGTTTTGTCCACCGGAACGTGGGCTGAAGTGATGTACACCGTTTCCACATCTGGCCTCCATGCTCTCTTCCTCACCCCACCTACTGGTGGATGTTGATGACCTGGGTGACCTCTAAAGCCAAGTATGGAAGATGCCAGAGACTGCATCAGTTTGTGTCCCTAAATGATTGCAGAGAATACAGCTTCCCCTACCCCTACCTTGACCACGAACTGAATTTTACGTGAATGAGAAATTTAGTTGTGTTATACTACTGAGATGTTGTGGGGTTGTTTTTATTTTTCTTAGTGGCAGCTATCGTCACCAGAATTAATATAAAAACAGGTCATTTGTGGGTATATATGTCCCAAATATTATATCTCCATAACTTTTATTTTTTCTGTATATATATGGTGCTTTTTGATTAGCGAGAGTTCTTAATTTTGACACAGTTGAATTCGTAAATTTTTCCCTGTGGAGTTAATTCTTCTGGCCTGCAGAGAAGAATCATCACTGACCCTTTTGGTGATGTTGGTGCTTCTCTCACCAGTGCATCCCCAATATCTTTGGTGAATGGTTTGGCCTCTGGGCCCTCCTGTGGAACATAATCTTCTGATGAGTCTCTTGGCCTCACATAATATATCTGACTCAGAATACCCACTTCCGGGGGCTCTTGAATCCTTCCCCACCACTTACAATGGCAATTCAGGCAGTTGCCTTTCACTCACCATGGGTTACCATTTTCTCCAGGCTCCCAAGGGCCACCCTAGGAGTAAACAACATATCCCGAGATATATATTCAAAACTAAACATATTATAATTTATCGTTAGTTTAAAGGACTTGGATAGCATGTCCGGGCTTAAAGCATTGGACTCCTTTCTGTACTACATATTTGGTTGGGGTGAGGGGGTAAGGGATGGAGACTAGAGATTAGAATAGTTTCATACTACTAGTGAGTCATGTATATTTAATGGAATTTGATGTAAAGTTGAGTTCATAAGGAATTGGTAAGGTTATAATAGAAAAACTTCACTATGATACCATGGAGGCTTATGTGCTTGGTGTTTGTTTTAACTAAGCGAACACTGATGGGTTCACTGAAATTAGCTATACTCCCTTGGATCTCACTAAAATTTTGAGTTATGATTTGTGATAGTTATGACTGCTATATTAAATCAGTAAGACCAATTAATTTTCTCATTCCATATAAATACAAGTTTACTTTTGATAACATTAATTTTTATTCTAAGAGTTTGTCTGACTAAAGAAGTTATCTTACAATATGAGAATTAGAAAGGAGATACAGTCCAGGACTCAAGATCTATTCCTGGTAATTCATATGATGTTAATAGTCTTCATACTTTTCAAAATAATTTTTTTAAAGATTAAAAAAAATCTCATGCTGCCAATTAAATTGCCCCATCCCTGCAGATGCTGTTTTTAATATATGAGATGTCTAATAGTGTTTTTAAAAATACTAAACGTGTGCTTCATCAGAACCTATTTGTAATGAGATTACAGCAATTAAGTAATTGGAAAAGCATGTCTGAACATGCTGAATAAACTCTTCTGAAAGAAATAATAATTTGTTTAATATTAATATATTGAAATATGAATATATAGCTAATTTTTGTCAACCTCACAGTTTTCACTTATTTGGCAACATAAGCTTATCCAAATACTAATATGCAAGGTAAAAGTTGGTTCACCACCCTCATCTATTTATCTCACTTCAAGTACTCACTGTTTTTTTAGCCACTAAGGGAACAATATATAAACAGAAATAAGCTATTGGTACAAACACTCAGTGTTAGTATTTCAAACCCTTTCTTTCCGGCTTACGACTGAAATGCAATCAACGATTCATCATTCTGGATGTTAGAAATAAAACATCCAGCTTTTAACCATTTGCCTGTGGTGAAGGTTTAAGGTGGAGAAGTATCACCATATTGGAAATAGCAACATTGTTTACAAAGAGAAGTATAGTGAGAAACTACAAAGTACAAAAGTGGTTTGTTATTCTCTTTCGCCTTTTCTGGTATCCTGAAATGGCCCTTGAACCCACATCAGAGACTACCAAGTCCTAGTAGCAACAGTCTAGTTCTTTAATGCTCTAACCTGAACCCACTCAAGTGTGTGAAACATTTTTTTAAATGATTAGTGTTTAAGACGTTAAGTTTGTACTTCTGGGAACGACTAAGAGCCATACTGAGAAGGAATACATTACGGTAATGAAATGTGAGGTAAGAGCATTTTAATGTAAGCCTCTAAATGTAAGACTCCTCGATAAAATTTTCCGGGAACTTCTGCAAGTAGAAACATGGGGCGTTCATTTTTATAGATCACTGAGATTCTCTATACATCGTAATGAAGAAATGTCTAAGCTGGTTGAGCTCTAGGGAGTGATTATGTGTCCTTGAAGAATAATGTGAATGTGGTTTCTTCAGTCTCGGGTAGTGGTCCCATCCGATGCCCACTCACAATCCACAACCTTTACGACGGGTCCCAGAGTAGGTCCTGAGCCAATCCCGACAGAGGCAAGAGCCATCAGTGTGTCAGCCCTAGCTTCTGATGGGGCTTCATTAACTTATCCACTTGGATTTGGTGCCTGCTGACTGATATATTTATTTTGGTCTTTGCTTGTTTGCTTCATAAAGGTAATATTGCTTTTGAAAATATTAAGAAATTCCTGAAAGAGAAACTGTGACCATGTTACAAGCAGAATAGTATTACTTTTACTATACTCTATCCTGGTCAGATCCCATCCCAAACATTGTGTTGAGAGTATTATGAAGTAAGGAGTATTCTATAGTTGGATTTTGTCTCTAGTTAGATTAGAAAGGCTTCCTAAGTCTGGAATGTTCTGCCTATTTTTCACTGCTATTTGAAATTTCTCCCATTTTACTAGAGGTCCAGATCCAACTCTATCCTCTGTGAAGCCTTCTTATTACTTCCAGCCCACAGTGAATGTTCCCATTTTTCAATTGCTAAAGCACATTCTGTCTCAACTTTTAACTGGATAATTATTAAAGAGTTTTCATTAAATTTTTATATGTGTGTGTCATCTCACAAGTGAGACTTATGTGCTAGTTTCTATTATTTCTTTTCTTATTATTTTTTCTTTGCTGTTGCAAATAAGCAAAGCCCAAGAGAATAAATAACATATTAATTAGCGGGGGCCAGATCTGAGTGGGGAAGTGAATATGAAGCCCCATCAGAAGTTAGGCCTGACTCATAGAAGGCTCCAACCTCTATCAGGATTGGCTCAGGACTCACTATTAGGGTTGTGGGTTGTGAATGCACGTAAGATGGTACAAATACCAAAGGCTGAAAACCTAATTCGTATTTACCTTTAAGGATTCACAATCATTCCCCAGAACTTAACCAGCTTAGATTTTTCTTCATTAGGATTTATAAAGAACTCCATGATTTTTAAAATGAGCTACCTGTGTTTGTATTTGTAGAAGTTCCAAGAAATTTTCAGTTATTGGGGGGTCTTACATAAAAAAGCTCTTACCTCACATGTCATTACCATATCACATCCCTTCTTAGCATGGCTCAGCAGACTTTCACCTAAACTGTATTTAATACAGGTCTCATATATGAGTAAACGCCCTCCTATGCATTTAAATCTATGATATTTCATTCCTGGTTCTACTTACTAATTGTATAATTAAGAATGTATATGGAAATTACCTAAGGGAAGTCTATTCAAATTTCTGGAATTAACTTCTCTTATTATTGGTACCAAGATGGAAAAAAAGAGAAGATCGGCCATCAAAGTGAGAATAAAATCATTTGAAAGATGTTAAAAACATAGCTCATGGTGGCGGATTAAAAAAGGACCATGAATTCAGGATTAAATTCAACTTCACAGCAAAGGACAATCACTTTTAGGTTTGTATACACTGTTTCTTATTGCTTCTAGCTTTCTGGCTATTCCACCAATTCCCAGCAGGAAGAGAAAGAATGATAAAGGATATTTGTAATTTCACTGTGATTCTGAGAGACTCATTCTCTTTTTACCATGAATAGCAGTTTTTCTTAGACTTTAAAGTACATAAAAATGCCCTGAAGAGTTTAAGAATCAAACTCTAAGGTCCTACCCACAGACATTCTGATCTGGCCAGTCTCAGATGGGGCCTGGGAGTCTGCATTTTAACAAGAACCTGAGAATCTGAATGCAGATGGTCACCATTAGCTCAAAGGTTTTTGCTTCCAAAATACTTCCCAAAATAATATTATTTCACGTATGACTGAACTGGCTGCACCACTACCTGGGTATGTCAAAATATATATATATCAAGGATTAATTTTTTCTTTGGTTATCTGTACTTCCCACGTGCTCCACGTCGCAATTCTTTCTGAGGCTCAGATGGCTACCATGGTGTCAGTACGGAGAAAAACAATGAACTTAGAGGAAAAAGTATGCTTGGTAGACATTACCGTGTCATTCTGTACAAGCCATAGATATTGCTTTTCCTTATGTAAAATAGCTAATAACTTCCCTGCCTGGGTTGCTGAGACTAAAATAAGAAAATGTGTGTGAATCATTTTAGTAAATTTAGTACATCAAGTACTAAATTTAAAAAACATAGTAAAAGGAAAAATATTCTTATCCATAGCACTGTTCCTTTTGAAAGAAAATAGCCCCTCTGATTAACAATGGCAAGTTTAAAGACTAAAACTTGTTTGAAAACTTAACAAAGCAACAGGTGCCGAAAATGTTCCAGACTATATTATCTGATCAACGATTAAGCATTTTACATCCAGGAAAAGTGTCCTATTACATTTTTTAAAGAGAAGCATTCACCTTAGGAAAAAAATCTCGATTTTTCCCCCCTTTGGGAATTTGCATTAATCTACAATTTATCCATTGTTATATTTTTCTATTTGAAAAAAATAATACAGTACATAAATTTCATCAACCTGAGAGCAATACCACAATATGTTGAAACAGAGCTGAATATAGAATACACAGATATTGTTTTAACCTAATTCTTTAATCCAGATCTTCGCTCTTAAGAGTACTTTGGTTTTCACTTTTGAACAACTCTAAATAATGTTTGCAAGCACATTACCAGACCAGTCAATGCACAGCGCAGAGCACAGAGAGGCCTCTGTTATAGAAAATGCCAGACCAATCTGTGGCATCCACAGAGAAGCCTGAACAGTCTTCATAGTCACAGTGAAGTACTTCTAAGAAGGGGATGAGTCTCAAAGTGACTCAATAAGGCAAATGCCAACTACCTGGCCTCAACACAGCAGGATCATTTCATATTTTGAATATTTCCTAGAGTTGTGGCTTTTAGAACAGCCTTCACAGACACATCACTTGCATTTTCATTTCATTCCCCAGACCTTTACTATATGACCTAGGTAAGGTATTTGGAGCATAGTATTCAAAGGCAAAAAAAATGAAGACAGTATTCTAACAAATGTTCAGAATAAGAGCTGTCTTCAGAGTAATGTTGTCTGTGACTTCAGCTGCAAAAACAAAAGCCTTAGCAAGGTTTTACAAGGTGATAAGTTGATTATAAGACAACCTTTCTGCTTATAGAAGAAAAAAACAATATCCAAAGAGATTTTTAAAATTTATCCAAGAATTAAAATCTGATTAGTGATTAGACTCTCTTGAATCTTTCTTTTTTTTTTTCTTCTATAAAGATGACTAGAAATTATTCAGGAAGTATGTAGTTTAATTTTAACATTCCAAATTCTTTAGGTGAAAATTCTTTTGAATTCCACTTCTAGTATAACTTTTACGCAATTTGAACTCAACGGAACATGCTGAACTAGAAGATCAAGGCTGAGATATTGAGTCAGAAGTTCCTGTTTTCAAACTCCAAATCCCTGAAACGGAGCTTCAATTTCCTCATATGTAAAAGAGACACACTAATCCATATGTTCTGGCATAATTTTGAGGTCCAACTGAGATAATGTATCTGAAAACGTTCTGAGGACTGCTTGACACATTGCAGGTAATAAGTGGTATTTTTCTGTTTTTTACACTAATGATTGATGAAAAACTGAAAGTGTAATGGAGGAATCATAGTTCAGGCATAAAAAAATGCAGCCATTGAGGATCTGGTCTCAGACACATCCCTGCACCACTGAGAACTCGCATTTTCTCTGAACTGCATCAAAACCAAGGACATCACAAAGAGCGTTTAGAACAACATCCGCCAGCTGCAACCTTATGATCTCCAGGTCCTGCCTTGTAACTTAGCAACCATTTCAGAGCCCAGCCAATCCTTGCTTAATAAGCACCCTTACTTCTTGCCAGCTCCAATTATAATTCTTGACAAACAACTTCTGTAACTAACTGTGGCCTTGCCGTTTTTGCCTTTATAAGCTTCCTCCATTTTGTAGTTCAGTGGAACACAATTCAAGTGCTTCTTGAATCTGTGTCCCCTGGGCTGCAGTCTTAACAAACCTCAAATAAAAGCCGCTTTATTTCAATCGGGTCTCTTTCTGAGATTTTGGTTGATATGATCATATTATCAGATATAGATTTCTGTCAACATATTCTGTTTTAAAGTATAACACAACTACAGAATATCAGAAAATATAAATGGCCAATATATGTCCAGTAAACTGAGAGGAGGAAAATTTAGTAAATGAAATTCAACATAGAGAATGCTTTTCTGAAACTGAGATGTGAGTGGCAGGGAAGTGAACCAAGTGTGCAGGTTCCACCATTTAAGAGCTCACACAGCATCTCTGAGCCTCAGTTTCGGTATCCATAAAACAGTAATGATAATATTTACCTCCGTCATCAATCAGAAAGAAAAAGTCTTTGTTAACTGGATACTGCTATATGAATATGTTAATTTTACCCATAATTTTAAAAATTGCAGAGTAATTTAAATGTAGGTGAAGTGAAGTAAACGTCTGCATTTCATACATTTGGACTCCATAAAATTTTTCTTTACCTCACCCCCTTTTGGGGGATTTTGTAGAACTGTAAGGGGAGTGAAATATTAATACCTTTTAGAAAACCGTATTTTATTATAAATTACTATAGCACTTTATGTACAAATACAAGTTGAAATAAAGAAGTATATAAGTTTGGACACTTGTGTATCTCATTAAGTCTATTTCATAGTCTTAATGAATGTGGTAGGTTGTATTTTCCTAAAAGCTCACAGCAATAATTTCCATCTCATATGTTCCTTTACAATGTGACCTTGACTTGGCCCCATCAAGATGGGGAGTTTAGTCCTATCTTCTTGAATGTGGGCAGGCTTGTAACTACTTTGAGTAAGGTGGAAATGACACAGTGTTTCTGAGACTAGGTCATAAAAGGAACCAGGAGCAGGTTCCCCTTGCCTGCTGGAACACTTATCTTGGAACCCTGGCCCCCATGGACTAACCTCAGGCCAACATCCTGTGGGGAAGTCACAAGGAGATCTTGTCCAGGTGCTCTAGTCAGCATTACTAGCCTTGGAGTCATCCTAACACGGGTGCCAGACATGTGGATGAATGAGCCTTCAGAGGATCCCATGCTCTAGCTGCCAATTAACCCCCACCTTCAAGTCTTGGAAGTGGAGCTCCCGGGCATTTTGGAAGCAATCCTTGGTGCTGTGTTTGATTCTTGTTGCCTCAGAATCTGCCAGCCTGATAAAAATGGCTGTCTTCAGTTGCAAATTTTTGGTTACTTGATTCTGCGGCAAGAGTTGCTGGAGCAGGATATTTAAGCACCCTAATGTTCTTCTAATGAATGTAATACAAATGCAATACTGAAGTTATTAATAGAACAAGAATGTCTTTTACATTGGCCAGAGCTAGGTCAGAAATAAATGATAAACTTACTCCCTGGGTTGTGAATTATTAAAACAAATTAGGAAAAGTGATTCTGAAATAATCAAACAAGACACATTTGAAGAATCAGATTTAAGTGGTCTCTCTGGAGGAATTCAAGGAATATCTTATTAGTTAGAGGATAAATTAGGTTAACTCTAAAAATTCCTCCCAAGCCTGTGCTCCTCTGACTGTTACAGGGAGTGTGTCAAGGATCTATGGTATTCACCTGTAATGGAATGTAACACCAAGCTTTGTTTGGTGGATTAAGAAGTATAAGAGATATCCCAAAGTGTCATTTATGCTGTATCCTCAGGTGTCTCAGCATTGAGCCTGCTGAATAATATATAGAGGGGATTTCCTTAGGTAAATATTTTCTCCTCTAGAGAGGAATTGAGCTACAATTTAGACATTTCAATAAGTCAGGACCATACATACAACATCGCACAAAGTTCACATGAGAATTGCTAGCTCAATTTGATTTTGAAAACTAATAAAATTGCAACCTCAATTTGATTTTGGATCTACAACATAGAAGAAAATTGCTTTAGGTGATGTGTATTTATTCTTTTATTCAATATTTACCCTTATTGCTACTTTCTCCTGATAAGTAATACTTCTAAAATTGTCTCCTTATTAAGCCCTTACATTATTTCTATTTTTGTATTATAAAGCATGTTGTGAAAAATAATACTATCTGAATTGTTCACTTAGTATAATCATTGGGCAGGGAATACAGGGTCAAAGCTTAAAGTCTATTTTTTAGTCTATCAATTTAAATACTGTTCTATGATGCTTGCAAATGAATTCTGATTTTTAGGGTCCAAAAGCTAAACACAAATTGGAAATAGACAGATTTCCCTCCACTCTGTAGAAGTTAATGACTATTTCTTATGCTAGGTCCTAGTAAATTTGGGGTTCATGAGTATTCTATGAAATAAAAACCCAAAGTTCCTATAGTCCAGCCCAAAATACTGTGATTCTTCTTCCTTAGCTCTGGTGAATGATTATACAGTCCAGACAAACCTGGAATACTCATTTGTATAAATTGAATCACAGGCCAAAGTAAAAATCTTCATGATACTTCAATTCTATCTAACTGGGTGCTTGAAACTTAACTGGGACTTTAGTGACTTTTAAATTATATGAAAGTGAAGAATTTGTATACATTATGTATTAGTGAGCACTAAACGTAAAAGACTGAGTTTGTTTCTTTATTAAATGCAGTATTTAATATAAAGATAAATGGTTTTCATTAACCAAAATTATCTGTTAAGAAATAAAATAGGATATATTTAATAATAATAAGTCTGCTAAAAACATCAATAGCAGTGCAGCAACTTCCTTTCTTACCATGGGCCAAGAACTCTTCTAATCACATACTCATTTCATCCTCACAACAACCCTATGGGATAAGTTACTACCCATATTTCACATATTGAGGAAACTCAGCCAGAGAGAAGTTAACTTGTACAAGGTCACCCAGTTAGTAAGTTGTGTGGCCTGATTTGATGTCAAGGAATCAGGTTTCTGAGATTACACACCATGTGGGGCTGACTCATGGAAAAAAATGTAAACTGACAGATTTGGACAGTTAAAAAAAATCAACTACTAAGGGATAGTGCAGCACTTCTCAACTGAAATTGACATTTGTTGAGAGAATTAAACCTTAAAGCCCTAAGGCATTCACTGATGCAATGAATTAACTTCTCTCCTGTTCATTTAGAATGATACTAATCAGGTATCATCTTTGGAATAAATTGAGAGTATAGTCACTGCAATCACTTCCTGTGTTCTGCAACTCAGACAAAGAATCCTTATTGAGAAAGGTGGCAGGATCTTTTGAATTAGTTTATAATTCCAGTTCATCTTCTTATTTTTTTTCTTTTTTTTTGCGGTATGCGGGCCTCTCACTGTTGTGGCCTCTCCCTTTGCGGAGCACAAGCTCCGGACGCGCAGGCTCAGCGGCCATGGCTCACAGGCGCAGCCGCCCCGTGGCATGTGGGATCTTCCCGGCCCGGGGCACGAACCCGTGTCCCCTGCATCGGCAGGCGGACTCTCAACCACTGCGTCACCAGGGAAGCCCTCATCTTCTTCTTGATTGATGTATGTCAGGGATCTTTTAGTTACAAGTAACAAAAACCCAAAGGAGATTATGCAAAACCAGTAATTATTTGGTTCATATAGCAGGCATGAATACAGTAATTGCTCACAGAATTAAATGAAGAAATATAGCATCAAAGACTTCAGAGTCTGAAATGAGGGATTCAATTCAAAAGGAAGGTAACTCTCCCCCAACATTTCTCATTCTCAGTTGCCTCTGATCTTCTATAAGTCTGCTTGTGCAATTTACTGTGTTAAATGTCCGTGATAATCTGTGACCAGGGCAGACATTTACACCTTACTACAGAATTTCAGCAGGCTAACATTTTTTGCAGAGTGTATTCATATTCAGTTTAATCTTTACTTATACAATAAAAAAAACATTTTTCCTTGTGGATAAACAAATCTAGGAATCAAAAAGCAGATGGAAGAAGCTGTTTGGTTACATTCTATTTGTCATGGAATCAGGTCACCTTAGTGAGGCCAGCACTGTTCCAAGAAATGATAATGCTTCAGTATAATTTCAGTACTTCCTTGCTAGAAGGTTCCAAAGACTATTACTCACACTGATAATTGCTTGTTAAAATTCACTGTAAAAGTATATATTTTCCTATAGACTTATAAAAAGTCCTTCACCTTAACAACTTTAACATGCCAAAGTTTATATTTGGGACTGTGAGAAATAGTAATTGGCTAATGTTTCAGAACCTGAGAATCATTTTACACTAGATGATTCCAAAAGACCTAATTTGATCAGTACCTAAATGCATGTAATTGAATGGATTTAAGGTTGAATAGAAAGAACAAAATCAATGTTTGTCAAGCCATCTATTTATGATTATAGGGAGGGTGTGAGTAAACCACAACAATAAAAACAAAAACAAATCAGAATAAAGCAGAACAGATATAAGTGTAGGCTGCTAGAATAGCACTGTGCCATTAGAGATTAGGAAGAATCCTGAACCTGAAAAAATAAGTTGTTTTGTCCCATCCAGACCACAGCTTAATAACATTTACACACAGCTCCAAAACTTGTCTATAATTGACTTCGCTTAGTCCTCTGTGTTTGTTCATTTTAATTCGTATTAATGGAATCTAGGGGAAAAAATTTAGCACCTTAGATTTTTGTAAATACAGAAGTAGCAAATAGGGCTTCCCTGGTGGCGCAGTGGTTGAGAGTCCGCCTGCCGATGCACGGGACACAGGTTCGCGCCCCAGTCCGGGAGGATCCCACATACTGCGGAGGGGCTGGGCCTGTTAGCCATGGCCGCTGAGCCTGCATGTCCGGAGCCTGTGCTCCACAGCAGGAGAGGCCACAACAGTGAGAGGCCTGCGTACCGCAAAAAAAAAAAAAAAGTAGCGAATAGAACATAAAATAGGACCTAAAAGTAGAGAAAGTAGAGTTCTTCCAAAATGCCCCAATATAACTAATAAAGAGAAATAGAAAAGAAACTCATGAGAAGGAAACTTGTACCACAAATTTCTTTTAACAGTGGTAGAGTGGCATCATATACCTAGAACAATGTAATTTTTAAAGCGCCTGAGCCAGGTTGTTTGGGAGGATACTGCAAGTTTGTTACACAAAATTATGTTTGCTATTAGAACAGATTTTAAAAGGGAACTATTCTTCTGAAACTGGCATTAGCTATAAGATAAGCACAAATTATTCAGTTTAGGGTACAAAGATCTGAAGACAACCTGCTTTGTCATGTACTCCTTCCCCTCATCTATTCTCATTAGATATTATATTTACAGTCCTCTAACGTCCTACCATCCCCTATTTCAAATCTATGGCAGATGATGCTAATCAGTCATGGTACTCCTTCCAGAGAGAGCCTAAAAATAAGTTTCACCAAAATTTTTAGCAAGGACTCAGCAAGTTAGCTACGGAAGCATTGAAACAGAAAAGGCAACGAGAGTAACAAAAGGAATAACACACATCATCTTCAACAAACTTAATGACAAAGTGTCCACATAAAACCCACAATAGGAAGAAGAAAAGTCCACCCACTCTCACATGGAACAGATTTTGTGCAGAAGCAAGCAGAATTAAGACAATAGAACTAGAAGCAAAAAATCTTAAAATTTGTATGGAGACACAAAAGACCCCAAAGATCCAAAGCAATCTTGAGGGAACAAAATGGAGCTGGAAGAATCAGACTCCCTGACTTCAGACTATATTACAAAGCTACAGTCATCAAGAAAATATGGTACTGGCACAAAAACAGAAATATAGATCGATAGAACAGGGTAAAAAGCCCAGAGAGAACCCCATGCACCTATGGTCAACTAATCTATGACAAAGGAGGCAAGGATATACAGTGGAGAAAAGACACTCTCTTGAATAAGTGGTGCTGGGAAAACTGGGCAGCTACAGGTAACAGAATGAAACTGGAACACTCCCTAACACCATACACAAAAAAATGGATTAAAGACATAAATGTAAGACCCAACTCTATCAAACTCTTAGAGGAAAACATAGGAAGAACACTCTTTGACATAAATCACAGCAAGATATTTTTTGATCCACCTCTTAGAGTAATGGAAATAAAAACAAAAATAAACAAATGGGACCAAGCGAAACTTAAAACCTTTTGCACCGCAAAGGAAACTATAAGCAAGAAGAAAAAGCAACCCTCGGAATGGGAGAAAATATTTGCAAACGAATCAACAGACAAAGGATTAATCTCCAAAATATATAAACAGTTCATGCAGCAAAATATTAAAAAAACAAACAACCCAATCAAAAAATGGTGGAAGACCTAATTAGACATTTCTCCAAAGAAGATATATAGATGGCCAAGAGGCACATGAAAAGCTGCTCAACATCACTAATTATTAGAGAAATGCAAATCAAAACTACAATGAGGTATCACCTCACACCAGTTAGAATGGGCATCATCAGAAAATCTACAAACAACAAATGCTGGAGAGGGTGTGGAGAAAAGGGAACACTCTTGTACTGTCGGTGGGAATGTAAACTGATAATAGCCACTATGGAGAACGGTATGGAGGTTCCTTAAAAAACTAAAAATAGAATTACCGTATGACCCAGCAATCCCACTTCTCGGCATATACCAATAGAAAACCATAATTCAAAAAGACACATGCACCCCAATGTTCATTGCAGCACTCTTTACAATATCATGGAAACAGCCTAAATGCTCATCGACAGATAAATTGGATAAAGAAGAAGTGGTACATATATACAATGGGATATTACTGAGCCATAAAAAGGAACGAAATTTGGTTATTTGTAGAGACGTGGATGGACCTAGAGACTGTCATACAGAGTGAAGTAAGTCAGAAAAAGAAAAACAAATATCGTACATTAATGCATATATGTGGAATCTAGAAAAATGGTACAGATGAACCGGTTTGCAAGACAGAAATAGAGACACAGATGTAGAGAACAAACGTATGCACACCAAAGGGGAAAAGCGGCGGGAGTGGCAGATGAATTGGGAGATTGCGACTGACATATATACAGTAATATGTATAAAATAGATAACTAATAAGAACCTGCTGTATAAAAAATAAATAAAATAAAATTTAAAAAAATAGGCAATATATTTTGTGTGTGGTTTTCTATATCTGTTTTGTTTTACAATAACAAATTTAAAAATAAAACTTAATTCATAGTACTCTTTAACATTTTTGTAAAGAACATAAAATCTGTAGAAATGATGGGTTATTTCATGGTCCCGCCCAACTCCTAAGTTTAGAAAAGTGAAGTGACACGTGAGATCCACAGTGTTAGATGGTACATGCAGGGTCACTCAGATGGATAAGAACGGATACAGTCCTCCTTTCCACTTCTCATTTCAGTGCTTCCCCTCCTACCTTGTGCTTTTCCCATTACCCCCTTCCCTGGATGAGCAGGGAAGTCTTTTCTGCTGAGTAATATGTGAAAACGCGCCCAAGTTTAGCGTGAGGCACCGAGCGCTGAGCCTGTCACCCACCACTGATCACACTGGGGTACTGGGAGACCTAAGGGGTATTCCAAGAGTCCCAGAGCCCAGCTCAGCTTCGCAGACTAATAGAAAATGAGCAGCTGTTTTAATCTATGTAATCTCTGAAGCAGGACCATGCTATTTGGGTAAAATGGCAACTTTGCTGAAAAAGCTATTTCCACAGGTCAGTAGGGGAAAGGAAACATTTAAAGTCATTATCAGGGACAACATGAGAGCGAAATCCAGGAATGTTAGCAAATGGTAGATAGTTTCAGGTTAGCGGCAGTAAAACTTTTATTTTTATTTGTTACTAAGGTTTTTGGTAAAAGAAGAATTCCAACTCCCTAAGGCCATTATTTGAATTAGTACTTACAGTTTCCATATTAATATGCAGATGCTTAATTTGCATCCATCTTTTCTGAATACCTGCCCTGTAGGTCATCACCAACTTTCCCATACCCACTCTGTTTGAATATCAAGGACAGAACATGATGAGATCTTCACTGCTAACCCCTGAGAGTCCATTCTGAGCCAGGGTCAAGGAAGCTTAGGGTGGCTGAAATTTGTGTTGTATTTCTTCTATCGTCCATGATAATTTACAGGATTGTTAGAGAAATTGAAAAGTGCACCACAAATTTGTACTGGTTTGATTTCAGTAAATAGGACAAAGTAGAAGAAAAGTCAGGAACAACTAAGACTAGAACAATAAGCATCCCTTCTGGAGCCAGCTCTTGGAGTTCTGCTAAGTTTCTGAGGGTACATTCCAGATAAGAACTAAAAGGCATAATCGTTGCCACCAGAGGGTACAGAAGGGTCCTGCTCCTTGCTGTAATCAATTTTCCCTTTTATTTAAAATGACTTAAAAGATAGACATCGGTAACTTTGGCCTGGATCCTGATTCTCACTGCCACCAGAGTGCCTTTATTTCTAAATGAAACCTCCAAAAGGCTTCATTTCTGTCCAATGAATAAGCATTTTCTTTTCATTTCTTTGGTGGTATCCTTGATTTTCCTCTTTCCTTCCAAACTTTGCCTCCTTTTTTTAAAAAAAATATATTTATTATTTATTTGTTTTTGGCTGTGTTGGGTCCTCGTTGCTGCGTGCTGGCTTTCTCTAGTTACGGCAAGCAGGGGCTACTCCTCGTTGCAGTGTGGAGGCTTCTCACTGCAGGGCCTTCTCTTGTTGTAGAGCATGGGCTCTAGGTGCACGGGCTTCAGTAGTTGTGGCATGTGGGCTCAGTAGTTGTGGCTCGCGGGCTCTAGAGCGCAGGCTCAGTAGTTGAGGTTCACAGGCTTAGTTGCTCCGCAGCATGTGGGATCTTCATGGACCAGGACTCGAACTCGTGTCCCCTGCATTGCCAGGTGGATTCTTAACCACTGTGCCACCAGGGAAGCCCCAAACTTTGCCTCCTTAAATATGTTTTATGTGGCCTGTTGAAGAACTTTCATGTTCTTTAAACATCTCCGCCTTTACTGTCCAAGTTCAAACTTTCAGTAAGTCACACTTAGACTTTGTAAGAGTCTTCTGATGCAGGTCTGCCTCCAGTCACCCACTACCCCAGGTGTTTCCAAACCATTCTTTACAGAGCTGCCAGATCCATGGTCTTAAATGTTACAACAGCTGAATTCGCAGCAGATGGCAGAGTAGGAAACACCAAGAAGCAGCCTCTCCACCTAAACAGTTGCATTGGAAGAATGTCTGATGTATCCAGTTTGCAAGTTCTAGAGGAAGACTTGGACAGTAAATTGCTAGTTAATTTTCATCAGTTTCAGCTCTTAGCACAGTAGCAGTTACCTATCCCCAAGCTGCATGCAGTTTCCAGGAGCCAGGGTGGGCTGAAAGGACCCAGTCCTCCAAATGTGGAGGATCTGTGCTCTCCTAGCTGACTGCTATTTCTGATCAAAGAGGTGCAGACAAAGAGGTAGGCCACCATTGTTGTTGTACCTCCCCCAGTTGTTGCAAGCCCCTCCCACTCTGGCTGCAGTGACTGCCAAGGGATTTAAAGGGCCAGCACCCTCTTTTTCCTCCCTTCAATTTTCTCTTTTGAGAACCAGACCTTAAAGACTAGGAGATTCAAAAACAACTGCATATGCAGGGAAAATCAGAAAGTGACCATGCATGTCCAGGGAAAGGCTCAGAAAAGACCTGAGAAGACCTTAAGTTTACACCTCAGACTGACACTACGCAAAGAGACAGCCTACAATTAAAAAAAACAAACAAACAAAACCAAAAAACAATAAACACAAAGACTAGCAAAAACAGCAAACCCTGGGAAAGAAGCAGAGTCTGATTTCTAGTGCCTCCCTACGAATGGACACCAATGGAATGTGTGCATAGGATGCGGTAGTCTTTTCCTACTGGGGTCATTTCATCCTGCAGAGCCAGTAAACTCTACACAGGAGCTTCACCCCCGCCCCTAGGGTTCCTCTGGCTGCACAGGTTAGAGGCTCTAAGGACAAGTGGTCATATATTTGTAGATCACATACAGTCATCCCTTGGTATCTTCAGTGGATTGATTCCAGAACCCCCAGCAGATACCAAAATCCAAGGGTGCTCAATTCCCTTTTCATAAATGATGCATATATCCTACCCACATCCTCCCATATACTTTAAATCATCTCCAGATTACTTATAATACCTAATACAATGTAAATGCTGTGTAAATAGTTGTAAATACAATGTAAATACTATGTATATAGTTGCCTACAGCAGCAAGTTTAACTTTTGCTTTCTGGAATTTTTTTCGAATATTGTCCATCCATACTTGGTTGAATCTGCAGATTTGGAACCCATGGATACAAAGCCCTGACTGAATTTAAGAGAACTACAAGATGTATAAACAGCAACTTTCCCCTTCTTAGAGGAAATATTTTGAGGAAATTAGAACATGAAACAGACGCAGAAGTGTGAACATCTAATTCAGTAACTACAATTAATGTGTTGTTCTCTTATTTAAAAAAAAATAGTAGGTCAAACTAAAATAGTTGCTCTTTATTTGAGGCGATCAAGGATACCTTTAAGAGTCTACTGGAACTAGGGGTCCTTCTGCTCAGGAAATGCTACATCTTCACATATGCACCATTTACATACAATTTACCTGTAATTTCAGGGGATTACTGGAATTAGCTTAAAGTTGTCTTCCTTCTCCAACAATTTTTTATTCTGCCATCCCATGATCAGTGATGATATTTCCAGGTAATTCATGATGGCAGGAGATATATTCCCTAACAATATAGATTAAATAGGATTGAGAGCCACTCAAATTGTAATATTTAGCTAGAAAAAGCAACTAGGCCCTAGAAAATTGACCTGTATGCTCTACTCTTCTCTTCCACCATATTCAGTGATTCACCATTTCAATCGTAACCAGAAAAAGCAATACAGAGTAGGTGGGAAACTGAAGACAATGGAAAATGAAAAAAAAAAAAAAAAAAAAACCAGAATGTAAAGTGAATACAATTACTGAGTATATTAAGGCCATGTTTTCCTTGCAAAGTAATGAGATTTGATGTATACTCATTTAGATAATCCAACAGCACACAGACACAAACCTACCAGGCAGTATGAAAGCAAATGTCACTACTGAAGGTCAGGAGAAAAACATATTACGTTACGCAAAGTATCTATTTTTTAAAATAAATAACAGCTGTTCTTGATGTTTTGGAAGATAAATATACAGGGAGATAGATCTCTCACTAACTCTGACCATAAAAGAATGTAAAAAGACATAAAAATGCAAATGCAAATCATCTATCCAATGAAAGATAGCTTATTGTACAGACAAAATCCTAGTGTCAGTGGGCCATATTTTATAGAAGACATATATGGCAACAAACTAAATTAAAGATTCTTACAAAAATAGCTTTAAAAGAGGACTGAGAAAGAAGATACGCTAGTGGTAAAATCGGAAATGAGTCAGGATGTAATACAAGAATCTCTGAAGAAAGGCAATGACTGAAAATGATGTTAAGCCCTTCACCAATCATTATAAAAATTTTCTTGGTAATGAGTAAAGATCAGGAAACCTATTTATAAAGAGCCTAAATTCTGCAACCCAGCCAGAACTACCTTTAAATATGTCTTTAAAAGGTACAGATTAGATATGCAACTACTGATAATTTAACATCATTCTATGAATGAATGAATATTTGCAGAACAAAGGGAGGGAGGGAAAATGAAGGGGAGTTCAGCTTAGTAAAAGGTTATTAAAGCTACCTTGTTTTTGACACTGTACTAAGCAGGGTATCACGTTAACTTGTTCACCATGATTTCCACGCTTAGCATAGCACTGGGCTTTAATGTGTCCTCAACAATTCAGTGAATGAATGCATAACTCAAAGAGCTACAGAAGTGAAGACCTATGTCCTGTGCTTTAAGGAGCTCACAGCCTTGGCATTGGAGCATTTCAGCCAAAACATGGATGCCTTCATTTACACAGCACTGTTCCCATCACTGGCATCTTCCAATACTGTGCACTTATTTTTGGGAATCACAACTGTGAGTAGTTCGATTTTAGCTTTTTTTGGGTTTTATCGATTTCAATTTTTCTACTCAAGTCCTCATATCCACACATATTATATAATCATTGGTGAACAAAATATTTTTTGTTAAACTGGTTGCTTCACAGACACTGTTAATGCTTGTGATCTTAGGCAGCTGTCTGCTCCGGCATCTGGAGACGTGCCCATATTCCAGGCAGAAGCAGCACCCACCTCAGAGAGACAGTTATCTGAAATATTTTGATTGATGCCTAGTATGCAAAAAACCATTTCTGCTAAATTCAATAAATTTACAGGAATAGGAATGCCCTGCTAGTCCCCTGTCCCCTGTCCAGAAATAGGACCATCTATGTGATTCTGATACTCACTTTCCCACACTGAAAATCTCTGGCTCAGATAATGTCCGAAGTCTCCTTCCTTGACATCTGGGTTAAGACGGTAGATATCTTAAAACTTAATTTAACATGCTTTCAATAATAACAAAGTTGTAAAGGTTCCTAACATACTAGACTTCCTAGGTTAGTAAAATTTCAAAAAGGGAAAAAAATCTTTATGTTACATCCAAAACACCTGCAGGAACATTTAGGAAATGCTCCTGAAAAATTCCAGAAAAAGGCCTTGTCTTATTCACAGCTGACCATGAATAGCTTTAGAAACCATAGGATGCTGCAAACATCTCTAAAGGAATTACTAGAACAGGTTGGAATGAGAATAGGAATCAAACCTCTCAGCTATAATGCCTTTCTGGCTTTTGAATATAATTATTACTTTTGTTATTATTTCTTTTTGCTGATACGAGTCTTCTGGAACTTGGTAATTGTAAAATGCAAAAAAAAAGCGGTAGAAACATTGTATTCGACAGAATTTTTACTTATGTTCTTGAGTGTTATCTTCAATATTTACAAGTTCTAAATTCTATTTTATTCTTTCAGGTAAAAGAAAAAGAAACACGTATGTAACATGTTTTTCGTATGAAATAGGTTTGCAGTGCCATAATAACAATGAAAAAAATGGGATTCTTCTGTTTCAGGGCAGTTTGGGGAGCTTTTGCAGAGCGGGCATTCTTCTGAACTGGTTGGGAGGCCTCCAGGGGCTGTCTCCCAGGTGGTCATGGCCTCCTGATTGCACCCATGGGCTCTATCATCTTCCTTTTTCTGATCCTGATGTTGGCTTCGCAGGAACCTGACCAAGAAGTTGCCACCCCTCCATCATTCTCACAGTTCCTTTCTCTGTGATTCGAAATGTGTCTTGCTACCCCTCCTCCATCCTACAGCTTAATTTATTTACTTCTCAGAGGCAAAGCAAGTATCACCAATCTCTATACAAAGGTGGCTGAGAGATCAATGCTGTCTAGGTCACTCAGCTCTTACAAAAATACTAAAGATGTGGCTCTTTTAGCCTTTCTTGAAGAACCCTCTCCTGAAGACCCTGGAATGAATCACAGAGAGCTTGGCTGGCAAGTAAACTGAGTTACACACGATACTCTATAGTAAGCATCGGTCCTTCTCTTGGCTAATGACCAAGCTTGTCTTAGGACAAGCTTATGGACTAAACCACATGCAAATGGCATAAACCATTATGGTTTCCATTCTGGTATAGAAGAATTTCTTTCCAGAATTTCAAAAAATAAATGATTAGGGGATCTACCCTAAAACTTGTCCAGACATCCCTGGGCATGCCCACATTTACAGTGAATGTAGAATGACCCTTTACTTCGACAGACTTCAATATATTTGTTTTAATCTATTTACCCCTTTTATGTACAGTCAAAATGGAAATAACACTTAAATGAGCACATAATGTAGCCCTCCTCTATGTCTTTAGATTTACACTCACAATCCTAGCTACATCAACCGGCTGAACTTAGAGGAAAAATGGAGTTCTGGTCCCATGCCTAATACGAATCATCCACACATGAAAACCGGAAAGAACTGTAAAACATAATACAAAGAAAAATACGGTTTCTAAGAAACTCTCTCTTCATTTCTGACAAAAATCAATGTGAATAGAATTTGGATGCTTGCAAACCTCTGGAAAACTGATCCATCAATTTACCAAATAGTCCCAGGCCTGTATAAAATGGAGTGAGATTGAAGCACAGGACAGATGTTGTTCTGGAAGGGCCAGGAAACATCCTTGACTGCCAGACAACTTAAGCATCTGAAAAAACTGATATTCCACAATGTGTGACGGCAACCTGTAATTGTTTTATTTCTGTAGCAAACTGACACTTGACTTGTGAGATCTATTATTGGACATTCCTAAATAAAAACAAATCACAAAGTCCTGTAAATACAGTTTGACAAGAAGGGAAGACATAGCACAGTTTTAAGCTTATGGTGGAATGCCCCTCTGCATTTAAATGTCCATTATTGTATAAAAAACTGGCTTCGTCTGCTATATAGATGGAATAAAGTTTCTAGAAAGCAAAATGTTTAAATATTTTCAGACGATCTATAATATAGAAGATCTTCCTCTCCTTCCTTCTGTTTTTTTTTTTTTTTTTTTCTTTTTTTGGCCGCACTGTGCAGCTTGTGGGATCTTAGTCGCCCCACCTGGCACTGAACCCATGCCCTCGGCAGTGAAAGTGTGGAGTCCTAACTCCTGAACCACCAGGGAATTCCCCCTTCCTCCTTTTTAATTTTCCTGGTTCTTACCTTTTACCCTCCCTCCATACCTTCTTTCCTTTCTTCTTTTCCATTTTTTCTGTTTGTTCCAGAACGGACGCAGAAAAAAAAAATACGCACAAGATGACCAGATTGCGTAACTGAAATTGCCCAGAAAGAGAAAGAAGGAAAAATAGATTGGGATCTGGTTCTGGGTAAGAAGGAGTAAACACACATGTCCTGTCTGTCCCACTGAATGCAACTATAAGACCTGGAGAGACTGTCTGGAGCAGCAACGTGAGGGCTCTGCAAAGTAAATATGGCAGGTGGCTTGGGGAAGGAGAGCAGAATCCCAAGTAGCACTGGACCAGTGGTGTGTTACCATTTTTGTATTTGTTTTCTTTCCCCAAGTTTCCTAAGGCTTCCACTCAACACATGCTAAAACCTAAAAGTGGGCATCAGTGTCCACAGAGACCTCAAAGAGCAGCACTTTAGTTCTGACTTAAGGAGTAGAAAGGGGTCCTTTAACACTCAGAGAGAGTGGGGAGATCTCTCCTGTGTCTCTCTTTTCTCCATTCTCTAGTGCCCCAGCCCCCAAGCTATCTTTTGGTAGCAGCAGGAGTGACAGCAGCAGCAGCAATAACTCATAGGAACCTAAAACACTGAAAGAGGGAAACTGTCTTCTCTGATGAGAGGCACTATGGTCGCACGAGGATGAGGTGAAACCATGTTGCTTTTCTCTCTTTTTTTTTTTTTTTGGACAAATGCTTACCCCCATCACCACCCTCCTTCCCCCCAGGGAAAGGTATTTCACATGCATAAGTTCTGAGTTGGTCAAACACAGCAGCCTTGCAAATGGTCTTCCAAGGAAGCACGAGAGAGGTCAAATAATAATTCTCTGGAAACAAGGCTTTGAACAAGCTGAAGTTGACTTCTGCCCCCATCCAGCGCTTCTAGGCTTCCAGTTTTCACCACAGTTGTTTGTTGGCTCTTAGTTTTTGAGCCTCCTGATAAAACTGAAAGCAAGAGATGGAACTAGCGCTGCTGAAAACACCACACTGCTCACTGGTTTTATCTGGCTTCAATCATCTTGCTTGATTAAATGCTCTCTAGATTGCTGCAAGCCTTGAGTGAACTTCTGAAGTTCTAATAATTTCAACTCTGATCATTCTTTTGCAAGATTTATTTTGTTGCTTTTATGGAGGAGGGAATTTTTAGATGTCCACACTCTTCCATGTTCACTAACATCACATATATAAAGACTTATATCTGCCATAAAATTTACTGTTTTTACTGTAATTTAGGTCTTCCTTCTGCCGCTCCTCATCTTCATCCTCTTTCCTAACTTCCATTTCTTAGATTGAAATCTTCTACCAGCCTCAAGTTACATATGATTTTGATTTTCTCCTAGAGTTTACCCCTAACTTACCAAGAATACACATTAGGACTTTTTTTCTGCCCTTTTTCTAAAGTTTACATATTTATTTATTTTTTAACATTTTTTGGCCTTGCGGCTTGCAGGATCTTAGTTCCCCGACCAGGGATTGAACCCTCGCCCTGGGCAGTAAATGTGTGGAGTCCTAACCACTGGACTTGCAGGGAAGTCCCTTTCTGAAGTTTTCAATGTTCATTTCTTCCTCACAAAAATGGCAGGTGTAACACAACTGTATCAAACTACTTTTGTTAGCTGACTCTAGAGCATGACCAGCCTGAGCTGTTTCCACGTTCTGCTTCTCACCTGGTGAAACCCCATCACTGACACCTAATCAGGACCATGCCTGTATAGTCACCTGGGTTTCCCGAGCTCTAGCCTCTGCCAACCTCTTTGATGTTAGTTCCCAAGGCTCTCTATTTTTTTGCTCATGGCACTGGACCTCATTCACTTTCCAATTTGATGGCCAAATAATCTAGTTCTTTGTTTCCCCCATGGTCTTTGCACTGTTGTTCCCTCTGCGTGAATACTTTTCCTCTTCCCACTGCTACCTTATTAGCTGATTCTGCTACCCAGTTCAATGCTGAGATATGACAGTAGTCTTCAGATGGAAGAAATTTCCCTACTCATTACACTTATAAAATAGCACCATTGAAACCATACTATGCTCCTGCAGATGAGACCCAGTCCTCTGGTTTGTCCAGTTTTATTCTATATGAAATAGCCTATTTCATGGTTACTTGACTCTGGAGATTACTGTCATCAACTCCCGATTTTCAATAAGCTTTTGTTTAAAATTAAAATCATCTCTTTCATTTGTTCTGCATTACCAAGATGCAGATCAATGTCCAGTCATAGACTACATCTGATATTAGTGTCCTGCAATTGAAATAAGCATTTTAAGACTTTTCTCCTTAGAATTCTGTGGAAAATTGAGGTATGTATCCAGTTAGGACACTACTTGGTTTTGAATCCTGTAGCTTCTTTTCCTCTATTTCTTTTCTAAAGCTGGATTCTGGAACCAGAAAAAGCAAAATGCAGCTACCTGATACATTTTTTCTCTTGGTGAGTTCACACAAACAATAATGAACCTGGACAGGAGATAATGTAGCCACAACCAGAGAATATAACTCTTTCTATCTATCAGGGGAAATACAAGTCCTTCATTATTTAAAGTTGTCTCTATTTTCTTAGCAGCCTGAAAACATTAATTTTAAATGCTAATGGGAATTACTAGAATGCTCCTGGATACAGAATAGATTCCAAATTTAGTCTTAGCAGCTGTAGGCAATCATCAAACTGAATTACCTGGAGGGATCTGGGAAGATGGCAGATGCTGGTCAATTACCATAACCTAATTGCAGCAGGGCGCCTGGTTTAGATAGGATAGTAAAACTTATATTAGGCTGGAAAAGAACTATCATTTGTGGGATCTCAAGCAGTTTCTGCTTACTAGGGAGGAAACTAAAATTTGCATTTGGGGAAGACTCTTCTGAGAGAGCACTTTTGGTAATGCAAGTAAGTACCTACTTATTATTGGGGGGGGGAGCTTCATATACAGGTGAAAAACCCAAATATATTATAGATGCTTCAGAATGAGCTTAATAAAATGAACTGAAGAGCTTTGACAGAACTATAATGCATGAGAGTTACAGATTTGCTTTTCCAAATCTGAATTATAGCTTCTAATTGCCTTAAAATTTTTTCTTGTTCTCAGTAAATTCTGTGATTCCTATTCAAGATAATTATTCTCTAGAGATCAGGAATACAGATATTGAAGGACGAATGTAAAAAGGAATTTACTTGGCTTGACCCTGAAGACTCTAATCGCAATGCTGTCATTGAAGGCTGAATAACCTAGATTTGTAAAATGTACCACAGTGATTATTCTGTCTGGGTCATTGGGAACTCACAGGAATGGATGGGGTTTGGGTTTCTCTAAGAAAGGTTAGATATTTTAGTTGTCAATCACACTCAGAAAAGTTTAATTATGAGACAGAAAATAAAGTGAACACTGGACTAAGGAAGAGAATAATTTCCTTTTTCTGTTGCTGGTTGGGAACAGTTCAGCCTGTACTCTTAGGTACAGAGATGTTAGAAGCATTCTTGATTGTGGGGTGTTGACCTTCAGCTGAAAGTAAATCAAGAACAGGAAAAGAGGTGAATTCTCAAAGGACTCCATGGTCAGCGTTCCTCTCAGCTTGAATAAACTTTAGACAGGCTTCTCCCAGATTCTAGGTCCTTCCTCTCCCTATTTTAGAACATTTACTTTAGAAAATGTATAATTGTGTATTCTTTCTCTGCCTCTTTAAAGTGTAAATATTTTAAAAGCCTCTTGTTTTGCATCCCAGGACTGTCTTTCTCAAGGACCTGGGAGCCATCCATTTGAAAGGTAACCATCAAGGAAAATGTGGCCTCTCTCTTCCAGTTTGTTGGAGAATAAGAGCCCAACTTCCACAGGAGCCTTCCTCCAAGTTTTAAACCTTCCTTCTGTCAATAAGATAGGGGAAAGTTTACTTTTCCTTTGAATAAGGCCACTTAGGGAACATGGATGGCCTACGATGGCCTCTCCCTCCAACCCCAGCTCTAAAAACCTTTCCTGCTCTGCCCTTAGTTTCTTCGGAGTTGAGCTCAGATTGAGTTCTGATCTCTCTCCCCTACAGCAATTACTTTGATAAAGCCTTCCTTACCTGTTGAACTTTGTCCAGTGTAATTTTGCTTTGACCAGATTGGTCCTTTCTAATGTTAGGATGATACTATCTAGCAGTGTGTGCAATTCACTAGTAATGTTTACTACTTGCTTTGATCGGGACTGGATCTTATTTTATAGCCGTGGAATGGTGATGCTGGCCACATGCATTTAACCTGTGTTTGTCTCCAGGGTACTGCTGACACTAGCAGACTCAGAGTCACGATGCACTTGGTTTTGTTAAACTATTTAGGGATTTTGTATAAAAGGAACTTTGGGCACTGGCAAGCACATTCTTTCAACCTCACTTTTCAAATAATTGCTTACTTAGCAAAAATATGAAATCACCATCCTCTCTCAAAATGTGCGGCCCTTGAATGAAAATTTTTAGGTTGACAGAATTATTGGGTATGATGACATTGTTACATGGATGTTTAAGTTCCTCAAACTCACTAAACTATACAATTAAAATAGGTGAATTTTATTGTATGTAAATGGTACTTTTTTTTACTAAAGTATAAAAATTTTAATAAAGTAGAAAATAGACTTTTTAAACTAACAAAAAGCTATGAACAAAACAAAAGAACAAAAAGTTTTAGCCTTTGTTGTGTTTCTTTGGCTTCTCTTTCCTCAGGTATCAATATTTTATTGAAGCAATCAGAATAAAACCAGTTGTCATGTCTCTCCAAAAATACTTTACCAAGTAATAAACAGCTAATTTATAGGAACTAATTTCCAATTTTTTAATCTATTGCAATTCTGTCTGTGAAATATAAAATAAATAGCCATCAGAGAAGATACTATTTAATTAATTTGAAAATATGCAGTTCCCATTTGGTTCTCTATGATAAGGAACCATAATGATAAGATTATGTTACTTCTAATATTCAGCAGCTTCTCTAGAAGAACCATGGTAAGTCTGCATCAATTTTTCAGTATCTTCTGATTTCATATTTGGTAAATAACACAAATATCTGAAAAAGCAGGGATAAAAAAGGTGCTTACCAGTGCCCAAAGCACCTTTCTTTCAAAATTAACAGATATTATTCCCATTTTTCAGGGTTGTTCTTCCTATGTCCCAGCTTTAGCAAACAACTTTGTCATTATTTTTCATTTTCTTTCTTGTAACCTTTCATTTGTAATTGAGGGAAGTATGTTATGAAAGAACTCCCTGTTTAAGATCCTTAGTGAGATTTATGCATTTTGCTAACTTATGTGGCATATGTCTAGATGAATCGTGCCTAAAATTTTCTTAGTTATGACCTTTCATTTTGATTAGTTAAAAGCATGATCTACTCAATTTTTAATTTCAGACTACTGTTGTATGTTTTTGATTATTCTAGAGACAGCATCCTCTGTAGTTTCAAAAAACTAAAATACAAAAATTTTAACTATTTGTAGATTGAATTAAATTGCATCATTAAAAATATTCGTATGTTTAAAAAGAGCAAAGGAAAGCTGTATTTGTTATTTTGTTTGCAAATATAGTAGAAAACGACCACATAACAATTTGTTTTGGAGGAAATATCTCACAATAGGGTTTCAAGTATGGAGACTGAGGATTTAAGTCCCCTGTACTGATATATGCATAACAAAACATGAATTTGAAACTATAGCATAAGGTGCTAAATAAGATATTACAGGGTTTACAAAAAGTGACCGGAATATTGTGGGGAACATACTGTATGAAAAACATTTGGCAAAAGTTGAGAGAAGAAAAGACACAGGAAGAATAGACATGGCAAAAAGACAAATGTGTTCTGTGTGGGCACAAATGGTAGATGAAAAGAAATGAGGGTGAAGGTATAGGGAAGCAGATGACAGTTCAATATAAGAGGAAAATTTTAACAGAACTTTCCGAAGACGGAAGTGGCCACCTCAGATGTTGATAAATTTTCATAAACTTCCTAATGCTAAGGTATTCAAGCAAAGGTTGTACTGCTACTTATTAATGTTATAGAGAAGATTCAAACATTGGATTCTGTATAAAATAATGTCAAACGGACCCTCAGCATTCTAACTACCTCTCAGGCAGGGTTGCCCAAGCTCATTTGTTCAAGTGCTCTGAGACTATTTCCTACTGTCTTGGAGATCACGATGAGAAGGCCTTTAAGCTCCATGTTTCATCCAGGAAAGAAGAAATGGGTTCAGGCACCTTAGATGGCAGCAGATTCACTATCTCCAGTCTCTGCTCTGAAATGCGTAATTCTATGTCTCTTGTGAAATCCCCTATCCTTTTTCTAATCAAGGAGTACCCTGAAAATGCACTAGTGCAATAGTCATAGCTTACCAATACTTAGATTCTATTTATTTTTAATATAGCATAAGTAGATGTCAATTCCCATATAAGCTGTTAATTGAACTTAGTTCCTCTAGAGATGACTATTGGTCGTATACAAGCCAAATAGATTTGAGTGTCAGGTTCACCCAAACCACATACATAAACAAGACCTGGGCTTCTGCTCTTTTCCTCAATCATCTCTCTCTACTCCTCTTTCTTCCTTTTCTTCTGCCATCCCATTATTCTTTTTTTCTCCCAAACAAGTTCACTTTTCAAACCAAAAAGAGAAAAATAAAAACATTATCTCTTCTTCCACAGCATTCCATCTCCAGTCCATTTCTGTCTTCTTTCCTACGGATGATGTCTTCACATTTCCTTATGTCTTTTCCTATAGTGGATCTAATTTCCTTCCTTTCTGCCTTCCTTCCCTGAACACTTAATACTGTTCAGGTACACAAAGGGGGTCACAGTACACCTTCATTTCTCTGTGCCCTTATGTGAGGGAACACTTTTAAAAGATTAGAGTGGGAAGAAACAAGCCCATGGGCAGCAAGGTGTGGGCTGACTTTTTGGTGCAAAAAGCAGTGAGCCCTGGGCTTGCCCCGTAAGATTAATCATTCTTTTTCAGGATGTTCAACATTGTGTATTGCCTCAGAGAAATAAGTTCCATGCTGAAAATATAATGCATTCTGTGCTTGGTTAAGTAAATCAGCGTGGGTTATGACAGATAACTTACTTCCTGCCCTATTCTTAAATTTTAGAATAGTATCACAGAGCTCTTGAAGATGACTTGTTTTCATTCAAATCACTAAGCAAGGAAACTGAACTATCTCTACCCGGCACTGAAGATAATAATTAAGTTGCTAGATGTAGCCTTGAGCAAAAGGACAAGTGTTAAACTGCCCTGGCTCTCTGGCTATTTTCAGCACCACAGAGGATGACAGGGTAAATGAAAAACCAGTAGGTGGTTAAACCTCATCAAGGAGAAACCTCCATTCTCACTAACTTTAGTCTCTGTCTTTTTTTTTTTTTTTAAGTAACAAAACATTTTGTTTGCCTCTCGCATTCAGTACTCACTAAGCTCTGATGCACTTCCTCTCCAATTATTCCTGTCTTCATTGCCTTTTCTGCACTCCTATTAATATCCTACCTAAATTCTTTATCTTCATCATCTCATTCTTCTACATAATCTTTTGCATTATCAACTAAGCTCTAGTCCAAAAAGTCTTGAAATAGTTCATTCTAAACATCAAACCTTTCATGACCAGTTGGTGTATGAAGTTACAGGTCAAAATCCTTTACAGTATTTTCACTCTACAACCTCAACCAGCAAATGTTTACTGATTATTTTAGTAACTATTGCTCATGGTGCTGGCCAAGGCCAAGGCCAAGGCAATGCAGTAGTGAGCAAAAACAGACACAACAGACTTGCAGGCTAATGTAAGAAAGATACATTAATCAAATAATTGCAAAAATAAAATTTAACCAAGAGAAAGTGCTTCCTACTTTGTCCTAGGTAGGAAGGTATTCCTGAGGGAGTGATGCTTGCATCTAAGAGCTCAAGGGAGTAGGAGTTACTCAGGGGCAGAAGGGAAGGAAGGAATTTCCTGGCAGGAGAAGCCATCAGACTGCAATGCACACCAGACAGTGCCCCCAGCCCTCGCAAAGCTCTGGAGCAAAGACTGCTTGTTAGAGAAGTCTTTCATGGGAGAAATGATGAAGCTCTGTTACCACCTCCTTGCTCATCATTAGCCAGGAGCTGCCCCCTCCCCCCAAAAATAAAGTGTGACCACGGTCCAAAAGCTGAAGCAGACCCTAAAACTGTGAACAGCTGGAGGCTCTCAGATAGCTATGTTCCTGGTAGGTGGACAGGGAGTCCTTTCCTCAAGAGGGATCTGAGCAGTGCTTCTCCGTGTTGTAAAAATCAACAGAGTAAAGTTTAAAGGTCTTATTGGCTTTATTCAATGACTCGCAAATTGAGCAGCATCGAATCCAGCAGACAGTGTTACAAACCAGTCCATCTGCCCAACGCATAGCAAGGCAAATGCTGAAACGCAGAGGTTTACAGCTAAGAAAGAGTTTATTCACAAAGCAGCCAAGTGAGGATACAGGAGGAGATCTGCCTCCCAGAAGGCGAGGGGGTTGGGACATTTATGGGATAAGCAGGGTGGTCTTAGGCATGGGGAGAAGTGATTGGAGGCAGCAAAAATGTGGGGTAACTGGTGTTCTGAGCAGGTGCATCTGCATTACTTGCTTCTGTATATTCAAGACAGAGGGGTTAGCACGATCTGAGGGTGGTGTTTTCCAGTGCTCTAATATAAAAAGCTATTCCTCAGATGTCTACACAGGCCCAGTTTTACGGTCAGTGGTCCCAACCAGCCCCAGCCGGTTCGCACAGGCCAGGAGCTGACACCCAAGTTCCTGTAAAACAACTGGGCTGCGTGAAGCTGGGAAGCTCATTTACAAGCCAAGTAGTTTTTTTAACAACCTGTTCCCTTACCTGTTGTTCAAGAATCTCTATTAGTTATTGGCTTCTGTTAACTCTATGGGGCATGGTGTCTATAGAAAGGAGCTCCAAGGAGCTGTAAAAAATGGAACACTTTTACCAGGAAGCAGGAAGAAGAAGTTGTACTGGGCAAAAAAAGTGGATTGTTATGGCAAGGTTACTTTCCTTTATGGGATGACACAGGGGTCAATCAGGTAGATGACCTAACTAGTGCCGATAAGGTGATTCCTGAATGACTGGTTTAAGATTCCATTTCTGGGAGAGCTGAAAATGTAATTAAGTCTCGGTTTGGTGATGTGGGGCTTAGCATAAGTGACTCCGTTTTGGGAGTCTTTTTGTCTTGTTTTTAACAGTGCCTCCCACAATCCCCAATAATATATAATACCAGAGAGCAGGAACATTTTAATAGCATAATAGGTACATCTATAAAAAAATAAATAAAGGCTTAAACCACTGTTTAGAAAATCCACTCTGGCGGTTAAGTGGCAAAAACTCAGGACTGAACCCAGATCTACATAACCCCAAAGTCCATCATCTTTCCATTGTTCAAATTCAACATGTATATTGTCTGAGCACCTACTTGGTGCCAAGCTCTGTCCTAGACTCCGGGGATACCACAATGAACAAAGAGGCAAAAAGCCTGAGTTGTGGAGCTAAATGTCTAGTCCTTCAAGATACTAACATAACTTGCAGATATGTGCAGAGCCACCATTGCAATCATTTACAGCCCATGAAGAATAACAGTGTAAGTAAAAGTTAAAGGTGTTAAATTTTCCAGTTCTCATGGAGAGGAAAAATAAATGTAGTTAGACAAGTAAGCTTGACATCAATTTATGAAAATATTCTAGAATGCATTTTAAAACAGATGGTTAAGAGCACAAAAGATAATAACCATTAAGTAATGACAGGATTTCATTAAGAAGAAATTCCTAGCCTGTCCACTTCCTATTGGAGCAGGGAAATATAGGCAGAAAGGGTCTTCATTTCAGTGCAAAAGGACATGTTTCCTATCTTTTGAAGAAGATTAAACATCAACTGAAAAATAATACGGTCAACCAGATTTACAGCTGGTGGTACCACTATTCTGCAAAATATATCTATAAAGAGAAATCTGTTCCACCTGACAGACGGCTTTACGTCACAGGCTGAAAAAGCTTCTTAGTAATCTTGCTCAGTATCTTTATCCAAATGTAAATGAGTATAAGTTATGCTCACTAAATATACAGAGTGGCACAAAGCTAGGAGGAATGATTAACCTACTGAGGGATAAAATAAAGCTTAAAAATTAGCTCAATGCACTGGAATAATGAGCCTATTTGCAGAGGATGGGATAGGTTCTCACAGGGCTGCAAAAAAAAAAAAAAAAGAAAATCAACTTTCTTAATTCAGAATGGATGATATCTGTTTTGGCAAAATTCACGTGAAAAAAAATTGCTCGAAAAGTTTTAGTTGACCACCAATAAAGGCTAAGGTGACTATTTACTATGGGTACTACAGCAGCATGTCCTAAGCTGCATTCTTAGAAGTGTGGTTGAGTCTGTGCCAGTCAGAGTAGTGAGTTCAAAGTAGAGAGCAAGATGCCTACCCTGTAAGGCTCCTATCCTCCCACAGAAACTTGGGGACAGGGTGCTGTCTCCCTTGATGTGATGACTCTCAGGTCCCTGAGAAAGCCATTCCTGACTTGTAAAACTTGCAATGGAAACAGAGCAGGACCCTGTAGGGCCTTCCTGGAGAAAGACCCCCGTGTCTCTCACCTCTTGTTTATAGAAAAGCTTTTGCCTCCTAGGTCTTCCCCTAGTTCCAAAGAACAAATTTAATCAGAGAAGTGAGAAAATGCAGAAACAAAGGAAAGCAGTCATGCAAGACAAAATAATAATAGTTTAGCCATAAAACAAAGTCAAGGACCTTTAGTTCCTCCTCAAGGGCTACAGATAATATCCAGAGCCATATCCCTGAGTTATTTTGCAGATACTAAAACCCCTACCAGGTGGAAGAAGTTAACTGCATGCTCACCACCAGCACATACCCCAGACTGGTTGGAACCAGAAGGCTGAAGACTGAAATTCCCAAAACACCACCCTGTTACCTCACCATCAACCAATCAGAGAACTGTGCACAAGCTGATCATGCACCCTGCGACCCTCTCCCTCACTCTGTCTTTAAAAGCCCTTCTGTGAAAGCCATTGGGGAATTCAGGTCTTTTGAGCATAAGCTGCGTGATCTCCTTGCTTGGCCTTGCAATAAATGCTATACTTTCCTTTACCACAACCCCGACTGGCACTGCTGAACGTCCGGCAAATGGACCCAAATTTGGTTCAGTAACATAACAGGCATTTTTAAAAAGATGTACACACATCTCAAAGGTGCAGAGAAAGAGTTTATAAGTTTACAAAAGAAAATGTTCTGAGAAAAAGGAAGAAGGAACATCTTTTCCCTTATACTTACTGGGAAGAATTAAGCCTCTTATGTTTAATTTTTATATGTCCTTAGAGTTGATTGGGAATGTATATATACACTTTAACATAATCCCTCCCTTTTTATATTTTCCTCCTTTTTAAAAAAAATTTCAGTAGGAAAAACAATTCATCACTTACTCTCCCCTTATATTCCTTCAAATTTTTCCAATTAAAAAAAAAATGAGGCTAAACAAAACAAAAAGACAACATACAAAAAGACAACCTGGGGCTTCCCTGGTGGCGCAGTGGTTGAGTGTCCACCTGCCAATGCAGGGGACGCGGGTTCGTGCCCCGGTCCGGGAGGATCCCACATGCTGCGGAACGGCTGGGCCCGTGAGCCATGGCCACTGAGCCTGGAAGTCCGGAGCCTATGCTCCGCAACGGGAGAGGCCACAACAGTGAGAGGCCCGCGTATCGCAAAAAGAAAAAAAAAAAAAGAGACTGTGCCTTTTTATTTAAATGACCATAGTTGCAGTTTGCCTGTGTTATTCAGGCATAAACTATTTATAGCACCACTTTCAAAGGGATGTCATTTTGGTGATGAAATATTTGGTCACTCTTCTCATTATTATTATAGCTCTAGCAATGCAAAGAGTGTCTGGAACATACTTGGTAATAATGTAATAAATATTACATTACATTTATTATGTAAAGTAATAAATGTCTGTTGAAATAGTTATTTTATCAATCATTATTTGTATAAGAAAGAATGACACTAGAAATAATGAGCAGTGTGTTAACAACTGCAGCATGAAAGCAAGAGAGTTCATGCTTTTGTGTGAAGGAATCACTCTGATGTCCTTCTGGAGGTTACTAATTTCTCAAACTTAGAAGTCAAATCAATCTGCATACGTGATGAGTAGAGTCACGGATTTCTAAAATAGTCAGCTCTTCACTTAGAGCATTCAAAAAGCATTAACCTTAAAGTCTCCCAAAATAAACACATATGAATATTTTCTATTTTCCAAGCCACTTCCACAAGGCACTTAATTTTTTTCTCCCACTGATCATTGTCAGAGCTTCCTTGTATTTTCCCCTTAGAGAACAAAGGAACAAATGCAAGGGTCAAGAATTTCTAATGACATATTTCCAATTCCCTTTTAACACACCCATAAAAATGATCTTTTAAAAAATAAAGACTTCATAAGTGGAACAAAAATGTTCTGATCTATTTTTGATGAAATTTACTTTTCTTAAACGTTCCTTAAAATAAAAAAAGATAAACTTGAAAGAGCAAAAGAAAGACACAAAGTCACTCTTGAGATTCCCTCCTATCTATCTATATTTCCAGGACCAGGAGTTTTCAGTTTATATTTTAACTTCTAAGAATACAAAGACATATAAATTTTAATGTATTTACCAGTTATAATTCTTGCCATGGTGTCTTGTAAGTAGTTACCAATCAATGAATATTTGTTAAGCAATTGTCTAATTTCACCTGCTGTCATTGTACCAGAGCTCCAAATGAATTTTGTTTATCAATTCCTCATATTCTCACTGTGTCCATCAATACCAGCAATGATACTTATTTGCAATAGGTGTGACATTCCTGACAGTGCTATTAAGCACAGAAATCCGAACATCAAGGGCTTATAATTTATTTATTATAATGTTTATAACAGGGTTTAGTATAATTTATTATAATGTTTATAATGCAAATAAACAATATCTACTTGATTGACTAATGTTTAACATAATTAGATTTAAGGACTCTCTTGCCTAAAATAATACCTTTATAGCAATATTTTGCCAAATGTATCACAGTACACTGTCTTTGCCACAGCTCAATGTTAGTAAGACCTCAACACTGATAATATCACTTTCCTAACTATAGAAACAATGCATAGAGTAAGCAACAAAAGCACCAATTTAAGCTTCAAATTAGAAGACTCAGTGTTTCAATTCCAGTTAGGATATAGAGAATTGCCAGATATCATTGCTCTTGTCATAACAACCAAAAATCATCAGATAATTTTTTTTAAAACCGTAATTTTTATTAAAGTCATTGAAGAGAATGATGAGCAGAAAACAGTGGCACTTTTATTCCTGGAGTTAATTTTCCAGTCTGGGTGTGAGACTTAAGTCTAATAAGGAAAAATAAGCTAATTTTTACAAACAGAAAATATAAAAATTCTTAACATGTAGAGCTAACAACAGAGCATCAAATTACATGAGGCAAAAGCTGATAGAACTGAATTCTATTACATCAACAGGCTAAACAACAAAAATCACATGATCGTATCAACAGATGCAGAAAAAGCATTTGACAAAATCCAACAGTCATTTATAATAAAAAGTCTTGGTAAACTAGAAATAGAGGGTAACTTTCTCAACTTGATAAAGACTACCTATCAAAAACCTACAGTTAACAGAATACTTAATGCTGAGAAACTCGAAGCTTTCCTGCTAAGATCAGATACAAGGCCGGGATGTCCCTCTCCTTTTCAACACGGTACTAGAAGTCCTTGCTAATGTGGTAAATTAAGAAAGGAAATAAAAAATGTATACAGATTGGGAAGGAAGACATAAAACTGTATTTGTTTGCAGAACACATGATCTTCTATGTAAAAAGTCTGAAAAAATGACAAAAAACTCTGGAAACTAAAAAGCAATACACTAAGTTTACAGGATGCAAAACTAATACACAAAGGTCAATTGTTTTCCCATATACCAACAACAAAAATGTGGAATTTGAAATTAGAAGCACACCATCATCTACATTTGTACCCCAAAAACAAAAAAACTGAAGCATAAATCGAACAAAATATGTATAAATTCTATATAAGGAGAAGTACAAAAAGTAAAAAACTCTAATGAACAGAATAAAAAACTAAATAAATGGAGAGACAATAAAACAAAAATGAGGGGGACTTCCCTGGTGGTCCAGTGGCTAAGACTCCATGCTCCCAATGCAGGGGGCCCAGGTTTGATCCCTGGTCAGGGAACTAGATCCCACATGCCACAACTAAGAGTTCACATGCTGCAACTAAAGATCCCACAAGCCACAATGAAGATCCTGCACCAGCAATAAAGGTTCCACATGCCACAACTAAGACCCGGCACAGCCAAATAAATAAATAAATATTTTTTTTCTTTTTAAAATGGGGAAGAAGAAAAGGGCGAAATTCATATAGACCTATGAAGATAACATGCTGTCATCAGAAAATGAGTATTTTACATATGAAACACTTTTTACAAACCTCATGGTAACCACAAAACATAAATCTAGAGCACAGACATGAAATACAAAAACAAAAAGACATGAAATACAAATACAAAAAACAACAACAAGAACCAAAAAAATAGGAAACTGGGAAAAACCACCCAACTAAAATGGCATACAGAAACACAAGTAAAATAAACAATGGAGATATAGAGCAACCAGAAAACAAAAGATAAAATGGCATTACTAAGTCTTCATTTATCAATAATTACTCTAAATGTAAACAGATTAAATTCACCAGTCAAAAGACAAAGAGTGGCTAGAAGAGTTAAAAAACAAGACCCAACAATATGCTGCCTTCAAGAGACTCATCTCAGCTCTACAAATAAACACAGGCTCAAAGTGAAGGGATGAAAGATGATATTCCAAGCAAATGGCAGCCAAAAGAAAGTAGGTATAGCCATAATCATATCAGACAAAATAGACTTCAAGTCTAGAACAGGTAACAAGAGACAAAGATGGGCATTAAATAAAAATAAAGAGGACGATTCATCAAGAAGATATAATAGTTATTAATATATATATGCCCCTAACATAGCACCAAAATTTATAAAGCAATTATTAACCAACCTAAAAGGAGAAATTCACAGCAACACAATAATAGTAGGGGACTTTAACATCCCACTTACATTGATGGACAGATCATCCAGACAGAAAGTCAACAAGGAAACAGCAGCCTTAAATGAAACATCAGACCAGATGAAATTAATAGATTTATAAAGCAATTCCATTTACAATCTCAACAAAAAGAGTAAAATACCTAGTGATAAATTTAACCAACCAGGTGAAAGTTGGGTATGTCTCCTCAGGCAAGGGAAACAAAAGCAAAAATAAACAAACATAATTATATCAAACTAGAAAGCTTCTGCACAGCAAAGAAAACCATCAACAAAAGAAAAAGACAACCTACCAATACCATATGAACACCTACGTTCATTACAGCATTATTTACAATAGCCAAGATATGGAAACGACCTAAGTGCTCACTGACAGATTAATGGATAAAGTAGATATATATGCACACACATGATAGAATACTACTCAGCTCAGCTACTAAAAAAAAGATGAAATCTTGCCATTTGTGACAACATGGATGAGGGTGTTATGCTCAGTAAAATAAGATGGAAAAAGGCAAATATTGTATGATTTTACTCATATGTGGAATATACAAAAATTAAAAATAAATGAACAAACCCAACAAACATGTAGCTACAGAGAACAGACTAGTGGTTACCAGAGGGGAAGTGGGTGGAAGAAAGGGTAAAATGAGTAAAGGAAGTCAATTCTGTGGTGATGGATGGAAACTAAACTTTTGGTGGTAAACACACTGTAGTGTATACAGAAGTCTAAATATGATGTACATATGAAACATAATGTTATAAACCAATGTCACCTCAATTTAAATAAAAACAAACATCAGACAAATTAAAATTGGGAGGCATTATACAAAATAATTGGCCATTTCTTGACAAATGTGTAAAGGTCATAAAAGACAAAGAAAAACTGAGTAATTGTCTCGGATTGGAGGAGAGTTAAGAGACATGAAAACTAAATGCAATATGGTATCCTGTATTGGACAATTTGCACAACTGGCAATTAAATAAAGTCCATAAGTTAGTTAGTAGTATTGTATCAGTGTTAATTTCCTACTTTGGATACTTGTACTTTGCTAAACTATTAAGCTTTGTACAAGAACTTCCAGTTCTCTTTTTGCAACTTTGTATATGTGAAAAATTATTTCAAAATGAAAAGTTAAAAATAAACAAAACATAAACCATTTTTACAATGATCTAAAGCTCTTTTTAGTTAATATGCAGCTACAAAATAGTGAGCCAAATCTTCTAATAAGCATACCATAAATTACATATTAAGTAGTTCTTTATACTTCACAAAAGTATCTTCCTTCAGGACTATTTTAGCGATGACCTTTTGTTCAATGTATCTTTCAAATACTTTTTCTGGAATTGCCACAAAAGTAGATTGTGTGCCACTGAGAATATTAATCACTTTATCTAAAAAGTTGGGGATTTTTTTCACTATTATACAGATAGGATAGACAGATAGAAATATATATATAATATATACATATCCATACATTAATGAATATATTCATTCTACCATCTTTGCTACAAAACAATTATACCTGTTTTTAAATATTATGATTATCCACAAAGAACAGATTTCCCAGCATTGAGGATATTTAAAACAAAATCCATTGTAATAATTTTTAAAGAAAAGTCACAAAATATTTGGGGCAACGATAGATGTGTTGGAATTGATGCACAGACTTCTAAAGTGATAGCGTCAAAGTGTGATAGCAGCCACAAACACTGTAAGGACCCATGGGTGCATTCTAAAAGCTGTAATTTGACAGTGCCAGGCTAAAAGTGCTTCACTGACTTGTCAAATAGGATTTGCCTTATTATAATTGCTATGATTATAACATAAATCAGTACAACTGAAAACAATTTACATTGGTTGTTTACATTTGAAAAGGCCAAAAGAGTTATGGATAATAGCAGTAACTCTGAATGCCCCTATAAAAATCTACATTATGGCTTCCTCTATCCAATAAAATGGAAATGACTGGCTTTTGCATTTCAATTATTGCACAAAAGCATTTCTAAGATATTAACATCCAGCTGGTAAAGGCCCTTTCATTTCATAGCATAACACTTTAATTTTAGAATAATAATCATGTTTTATGCCACTTTTTGCCATCAGTTTTTCCCCTCTACCCTCATCAAGCTGGTAATTGTTATGTAAAAATCTACTTATAAATTCTTTTTGGGTTAGTTGCATGATGCAACAATTTAGCATTATTTATATACTATAGAACATAAACACATTATTAGTTAACTCAATTTTATTAATCTGTCATAACTGTGTATTAGGAAATATTGCCATCTTTTTTTTCTTTTTTGTATTGAGTTTGTTCTATATAAAATTTACAATAATTATATTATTCCAAACCCCACAAAAAGCTGGAGATGTCATTCATTTTTGTTCAAAATGCATTTATTCAGCCTATTTTATGGTATTAAAAAATCTGGAATATTCTCTCAAAAAGATGTGATTTTAAACACGTCAAAAATGGTAAAATTCTATAGTGGTTTGAAATAATATTATGTTAAAAATACATTTTGTCTTCACTCATTTAATATTTGGCTTCAAATTTCAGGTCAGTTCTAGGTCTCAGGACCTGGAAGTAGAATCCACTGTTTTTGGCTCTACATATAACTGGAAATATTTGAGTCATTTAGATAATAAAAAGAATAGCTTATATTTTAAAAGTGCTTTATGGTTTAGAAGTAATGTATTATCATGTCATTACATAGATAAGAAAGCCAAGTCTCAGAAAAGTAAATGTTTTAGCCAAGATAAAGCAAACAAGCGAAGCCTAAACCTGTCTCCCGACTTCAGTGTGTTCTTTTCCCCAACATGACATAGTTAGCTGCCTTTATAAGGCAATTTGACAAGTCTTCCACCTTATCCTGGCTGTGGAAGAAAAGCATCCAAAGAATAATTGGGCTGAAGAAACTATTTTCCTGAAGAAAAAAATATTCTATAGCTAAAAGAGCCAAATTATAGGTTTTATACTCCAGGTATAAATATATGTAGAAATCAAGATGAACTAGAGATCAACTCACTCATTTTCTGCCTGGACTTGATCGTTTATACCCTTCTTAGGCTACATTAACTTGTTTAGCCCAGGATACCACTGGATATGGCAGCATTGTACAATAGGTATATGCTCTGAGCTCAGAAGTTGGGCAGTCAGTACAACCATCTCTTTGCAAGTGGGACTGTCCCTGTTATACCACCCATAATCAATCAACTGGTATGATTTTGAATCTGGTATGATGTTAAATCTTTACTTAATAATGATATTGTGTTATCTATCAAGTTAGCAAAGGTATTAAAATAAAAATACATAATGCTAGGGAAGATGTGATTACAGGTATTTGCATAGACTGCTAATGGAGAGAAAATTAAGCAAATTTTTTATTGTTGTAAACTGTCAATAGACTTTTGTATGTTTAATTTTTTTTTCCAACGCTGTTCATTACTTTTCAGTCTTCTGCAACACCATCATTTTCCTTCAGGCAGATGAAGTTTCTTTAGAATTTCACATAGTGCTGGTTGTTGGTGACAATGGCTCTCAGCTCTTGTTTATCAGGTAATGCTTTATTTCAGCTTTGCTGGGAAGAGAATTCTGGATTGGCAATTATTTTTTCCTTTAGCACTTTAAAATGTCATTCCATTGTCTTCTGGTTTTATATTTTCTCTTCAGAAATCAGCTATTATTTTTATTACTGTTCCCCTAAATGTAATGTGTCTTATTTTCTTAACTATATTTAAGATATTATCTTTGTTTTGGAAGTTTGAACATGGTGCCCCTAGCTGTGGTTTATTTGAGCTAAGGGTTTGAATCTGTGGGTTGAAATCTTTCATCCAATTTGAAAAATGCCTGTTTATTGTTACTTCAAATATTACTTTTCTCCTATTTTCTCTCCCTTCTCTCCTTTCCTGTCATCAGTTGTACCTAATATAAGATATTTTGACAATAACCTAAATAAAACTTGAGACTCAATATTTCCCCTGCAAGCAGTCAATGTAGGCTATTTTCTGCATCCCTGATTTCAAGTTCACTTATACTGGCTTCTGTTGTATCCAACCTCATTTTTAAACATCTCTAACAAATTCCTTATTTCAGGTATTGTATTTTTCACTTCTAGAATATCCATTCTTTATTTATAATGAAATTTAATCCTCTGTTAAATATGACAGATTTTTATGTCTTTCGGTCATCTTTTTCTGTTTTCTTCTTAAGCCCTTCTCTGCTAACTCCAACATCTAGATCATCTTTGGTCTGGTTCTTTTAACTTCTTTATCTCGATTATTGGTCACCTTTTTCCGATTCTTGAAATCTCTATAGACATTGCAGATGAAATGGTATTGAGGCTCTAAATTATGTAATTGTCTCCAAAAGATTATGGAATTATGTTATAAAAGCAGGCAAATTTCCAGCAAATCATCCTGACCCTCACAATGCCTGGAACTGGGATTTGGTAGGATAGGTTCATTTCAGTTCTGTCCTCAGTCTGTTGGTGTAATCTTCACTCCTAAAGTGTGAGGCTTACTCCTTGAGTATGGCATTTCTGAAGTCTCAATTGAAAGGCTTGTTATTCACCAAGTTCTCTCCTCACTAGTTGAGCAGGAGCTCCAATATCTCCCAAACACCTGTAGCCTCTGAAATCTTTGCTTAGCTGTCAGCCTCTCAGCAGCTCTTCTCCACCAGAAGTTTCATAGCCTCACTCTGTGAATACACAGCACAAAAGTTTCCCAAGGGTTTGAGCGGAATTTCTGCACAGAATTATATCTATGGCAGGACTGGGATTTATCCTTAAAGTTCTCTATTTTTTTCACTGTTAGCAATGTCTTCTCTCTAGTCTGGTTATTTTTCTCAAAGTGTCTGACATTTGTCCACCTACATGTACTTGCTCATGATTTGCTCTCTTTCTATACCCTCAAGTTACTCCTATTCCTAGGCTTATCATCATTCATAATTTTTCTATGAAATAACCTAACTCTATTCACATTAATTCCTCTTTCTTTGAATCTTTAATGTAGTTTTGGACAATAATATTCATTTTATTGTTATCTAATTTTACCATGATTGTTAACATAAAGAAGACTATTGTATAGTCTCTAGATAGTGATTTTTGTTCTAGTATAGTTAACTTGAATAAACTCAAACTCTAAGTTTTGTCTTTCATATAATGGACAGCAGTTGACATTTCTGTTTAGTTTTTCGGCTTACAGTTGTTGATTTTTTTCACTGGATCCTTGATGTTTTTTCTTTATCTGTATAATATAGCTGTCAGCCAATTATCTGGGCATATTGGAGGACTCAGCTCCCCTATGACTCTTTCCCTTCGAAGATTTTCTCCCCTAAACTTTTTTTTTTTTTCGGTACGCGGGCCTCTCACTGTTGTGGCCTCTCCCGTTGCGGAGCATAGGCTCCGGACGTGCAGATTCAGCGGCTATGGCTCACAAGCCTAGCCACTCCGCGGCATGTGGGATCTTCCCGGACCGGGGCACGAACCCGCGTCCCCCACATCGGCAGGCGGACTCTCAACCACGGCACCACCAGGGAAGCCCTCCCCTAAACTTCTGACTGTTCCTCCAGCCCTTAACTCTATCCTTTGATACCTCAAGCTTATACACCTATGATTTTCTAAATCCCTAGTTATGTATGAATGAGGGAGTGCTCTCATGCAAAAGGCCACAAAGTCAGAAACTGTTCCAATTCCTCTTTCAAGGGTAAGCTGCTGTACAGTTTCTGTTTGCTTGTTATTGCTCTCTAGTGCCTAGAAATAGTGGCATTTTATAAATGTTATCTTAGGAGGATTGTTCCATCCAACCAAGCTACTCTGCCATTAGCAGCAACTGAAATGCCAGTATTTTTAAATCGAGAGAAATTTTCTTATAAAAAATCAAGATCATAAAATGTTTCATCTTTTTCTCTCAGAAATTTTGTTAGCCAAGATGCTGCATTTTCCTAACTTAAATCTCCCAAGTTGTTCTTATAGTTTTCACAACTAGTTTTGTTTCATGGTCCACTGGTTTCAATCTTTTCAGCATACAGAGTGTTCAAACAATTAAAATCATATTTGCTAACAGAGGAAAATCACATTTATTAAATTTCTAATCTGTGACAGGTGCTGTACTAAGCATTTTGCATGTTATTTCTTTTAACATATGTCTTGCACCAAAGTCCATGCTTGACTTGAAACAGGTGGCACTCCAATTTACTTCCAGATTGGATGTGAATGATAATAATAATGGTCATGGGACTTCCCTGGTGGCACAGTGGTTAAGAATCTGTCTGCCAATGCAGGAGACACGGGTTTGAGCCCTGGTTCAGGAAGATCCCACATGCCACGGAGCAACTAAGCTCGTGCACCACAACTCCTAAAGCCCACACGTCTAGAGCCCATGCTCTGCAACAACAGAAGCCACAGCAATGAGAAGCCCGCGCACCGCAACGAAGAGTAGCCCCCACTCGCTGCAACTAGGGAAAGCCCACACGCAGCAACGAAGACCCAACACAGCCATAAATAAATTTATTTAAAAAATAATAATAATAACGGTCACAGTGACTGCTCTTGGATCTGACATCTTATCTTCTGGGACTCTTATCCCAGGGAAGCCTGAATGGGAGCTTCTTAACATCAACTGTTGGGGGCCTTGGCCAAAGTTAGAGTACCAAAAGAGCCTCCTGTTTCAAGGGCAACAAAGAATGCATTCATTCATACATACATACACACAGTCATTCAACTTAATTTACTGAAGGTCGTCTAGTGTTTGGGATCTAGAGCAGAGGAAGAGGAGTTAGCTGTGGTAAAAAGAAAGTCACTTCGGGCTTCCCTGGTGGTGCAGTGGTTGAGAGTCTGCCTGCCGATGCAAGCGACACGGGTTTGTGCCCCGGTCCGGGAGGATCCCACATGCCACGGAGCGGCTGGGCCCGTGAGCCATGGCCGCTGAGCCTGTGTGTCCGGAGCCTGTGCTCCGCAGCGGGAGATGGAGATGCCACAACAGTGAGAGGCCCGCGTACCGCAAAAAAAAAAAAGAATTAAGAATAAATAAAAAGTGTAGAAAGACAAAACTGGCTTGGCAAACAACAGACCTTAGTAAAGCAATGACACTCTTTAGACTGGAGGAAAATGACAGGAATCAGTACTCTTAAATTCCATAATGATGTTGAGCAAAAAAAAAAAAAAAAAAAAATCAGGTCTTCCACTTTCTGGTGCAATATTTAAAGAGATCAGAAGTCGTCACTCTTGCCTCACAGCAAGCAAAAATCTGAACAGACTGAAAATCAACTACTCTTCTTAGATGCATCAGAGAATTGCGGTCACTGGGCAAACCACTACCTGAAGAGACACAGGCAGATAAAAAGAATGACAGCTTATCAGGAGAAGAAGGGAACAGAAGCTGCTATCAGAGCCAGCACCCATAGGAGCACTTAAAGGGTAACTGACTAATTGCTGGAGAGAGAGGTGGGCCACCTCAAAGTTAAAACCCTCTGGACCTCCAGCCTTAGGGGCCACCACACTCTTCTGAGTTTTACCTCAAGATCATTCTCTGATCTTGACCCTGAAAATGTGCTTGGAGCCCCAGCACATTTTCAGGGTCAAGATCAGATAATGATTCCTTTGTGCACCTTAACAGAGGCCTGCTCTCAAACAAAAACTATTTTACCAGAGCCTAACTGGCTTGAATTTTACTAGAGCTCAACCAACCTCGAGGAAGGGAAATACCCAACCTCATGCCCCTCTAGTCCAAACAAAAACGAAAACCAACAAACAAACAAAAAACCAAGAAGCTCTTGTGAAAGTCACAGCCCAGTAGCCCAGGTCCACTAAAAGGCTGAGACCTAATCATAGGATTATGTAATATTTGTCCTGTCCTCACACCTTAACACCCCATCAATCATGTTCCTAAAAGACAACAAGGGATTACAGCTAAAAGAATGGCAAGGTTCATACCCAATTTAAGAAACACTCTCTAAGGAAATCCAAGAACAGGGGACACTCTCAGAAATTTTAACCTCTGATACCTATAGCTACAGCAAACAGTAAACACAGCATAATTCCTAGCCAGATAAACATAAAACCTTCCAAAAGGCCTATTTACCTCAATTTCTTTTACCTGATATACAATGGACAGCTATCAACAAAAATCCTTAAGGCATGCTAAAGGGCAAAAATACCATATACAGAGACAAATCGAGTATCAGAACCCGACTCAGTTATGGCAGAGATTTTGGAACTATCAAACTGTAATTTAAAATAACTATGACTAATATGCTAAGGACGCTAATAGACAAAGTAGACGTGCAAGAACAGATAGGCAATGGAAACAGAGAGATGGAAAGTTTAAGAAGGAATCAAAAGGAAATGCCAGAAATCAAAAGCATTGTAAGAGCAATGAAGAATGTCTTTGATGGGTTCATCAGTAGACATGGGTAAATAAGGAGAAAGCAGTATTAATATCTGTATTAGTTATCTATTGCTGTGTAACAAGATACCACAAACTTCGTGTCTAAAAACAACCCACTTTTTTTATTCCAGTTTTACTGAAATATAATTGACATATGCACTGTATAAGTTTAAGATGTACAGCATAATGATTCGACCTACATACGTCATGAAGGGTTTACCACAATAAATTTAGTGAACATCCATCATCTCATATAGATACTAAATTAAAAAAATTTTTTTTCCTTGTAATAAGAACTCTTAGGATTTACTCTCTCAACTACTTTCATATATAACATACAGCAGTGTTAATTACATTAATCATACTGTACGTTACATCCCTATTTACTTATCTTAAAACTGGAAGTTTGTACCTTTGATCACCTTCATCCAATTCCACCTCCCCTCACCCCCTTGCTTCTGGTAACCACAAATCTGATCTCTTTTTCTATGATTTTGCTTGTTTTTTGAAGTCGAATTGACCTACAACACTATGTTAGTTCCTGATGCACAACATCATGATCTGATATTTCTATACATTTCAGAATGATTACCACAATAAATCCAGTTACCATCTGTCACCATGTAAAGATATATTATTGTTGACTACATTCCCTATGCTGTACATTTCACCCCTGTAACTCATTTATTTTGTAACTGGAAGTTTGTACCTCTTAATTTCCCTTACCTATTCACTCAACAACAATAAACATTTATTATCTCACAGTTTCTATGAGTCGGAAATCTGGGCATAGATAGCTGGAGATAATCAAAGTTGGAGTCAAAGCTGCAGTCTCATCTGAGGCTCACCTGGGGAATGATCTGCTTCTAAGTTTATTTGAGTGACTGGAAATTTTCATTTCTTTGCATGGAAGGCTTTAGGCTCTTGCTGATTCTTGGAAAGAGGCCACCTACAGTCCTACAATCCTCTCAACGTTCCTTGCCTCTTGGGCCTCCCCAACAAGGGGAACCTTAACTTTATCAAGCAGCAAGGAGAGCCTTTAGGGCAAATCTGCTAGCAAAGTGCATCATACATCATAAAGTAACTATGGAAGTGAAATCCCATCATCTTTGCCATATTCTGTTGACTAAAATCAAGCCACTGGTTTTGCCCACACTCAATGGGACGGGATTATACAAAGGCATGGATACCAAATCGGGGGCCACCCTAGAGTCTGTCTGCTACAATGTCTAGCTCATAATACTAAAGAGGTAGAACTGAAAGAGGAGAGTGATATATGAGTTTGCACTTGGGTAACTGGGGTTATATTTTTCTAAGCTTATATTGTTTGGGATATGGATAACTAAATTGATTTCTTTATTTGTGAAGTTAAGTATATACGTTAAATACATTGGAAACCATTAAGAGAATAGAAATAGAGAAGAAAATGGGAAAAAGGAAACAAGAAGGAAAGAATGAAAGAAGGCCAAATACGAGTATGATAGTTTTAAGAAGTTCAAGTGTATCAGTAACCTGATTTTTTAAGAAATGGACAAAAACTCTACAGTTAATAGAATAAGATAATCAGAGTAAGTTTTTAAAATCCCCAGTCATATGTAGATTATAAGAAACACACCTAAAATATAAAGTAAGAAAAAGTTTGACAATGGAAATACAGAAATGAGATCAGACAAATCTCACTGAAAGAAGACTATATTAGCATCAAACCAAGGGAATTTTAAGGTAAAAAGAATTGTTAGGCATAATGAAGTTTTCCACAATGAAAAAATATTTAATTCACCAGGAAAATATAAAAATCTGAATTTCTATTCCCTTGTAACATATATTCAAAACATATAAAGAAGAAATAGAAAAAAAATCATAGAAATAAATTGGCAAATTACAATCTATTGCAGGACTTTTTAAATACCTATCAGTAACTGACATAGTGATCAGTTAAAAAATCAACAATAATATAAAGAATTGAAGTATAAAAACTAGAAAAATGTGAAGTAATTGACAAGAATATGTTACCATATATATAAACATCATGTACAAATATAATAGAATATACATTTGTATCAAGTACAGACTTTCTAAAGTGGCAACATAATAATGGGTGATAATGGGAATTTAAGCTATGGGAGTGGATAGACTCATCCCTTATGTATATGGGTAGAAAGAAAAAAGGAAAAGTTTCAGACAGAACCCTGATTATGAAGCTGAGCGTAATGACTAATGCTTGATTCCTTGTAAACCTATATCCCTCGGCTTAACTTTTTTTCCAGCCTCAACTAAGAACATCCATCTGGATTTCTATAGGCATCAAGTAAATTATTTCCCAAATTTAATTATGCACCAAATGAATCCTCTTCCTATATGCCCTGTTTCAGAGGCTGAAACCTCTATGGACTACATTACAGAAGCTCTCTTGCCTCTGACTTCCTGTTGGGTTTAATCGACAAAAGACTCTGAAAGGAGGTCGAAGGCTGGGAAGAAGAGGGGTGGGCTATTTACTGCCCCACATCTCATCCCACTCCCAGCTTAACCCTGGCAAAGGCTGCTGCTCCTGCCTAAGGATTCTAATAGCCTCTGCAGCTGCTAGTGCCGCTTGCCTGATGAATCCTCACCGGTTCCCACTGCTCTGAACTCACCCTTGCACATAGCTTTTCATTAAATTATTTCTAGGTAAACCCTTTTGAGTGTGCTCTTTCCTGCTGGGGGACTGAGCGATCCCTCACCCATAAATTCCAAACTTAATTCTTAGACAAATGCAAAAGCAAAGTCTTGTATCCCTAATAAAAGAAGCTGGCAGCCAATCTTCTAAAATACAAATATAATATGTGTTGAAAGGCAGGAGGTTTTCCTCACAGAGGAGCATAAATAATTCAGAAATTATCATCCGTTCCTGAATAAGCAAGTGCTCAGCTGCGCACCGTGATTTATATTCCCTTGATTATTTTTAATACAAGATTCGATAGTATAGAGTTTCCTAGACTCTTTCATGTGAAGTCTGTTTAACTAACAGATGAAATAGGAAAACAGTCTGCTGATGTTTACAGCAGTTTCATTTTATCTCTAAAAGATGTGTATCTTTGAATAGTAATTGTAAACACCAAAGCTACTTTTTGTGGGGTTTTCTTTCTTTTAGGCAACTCCCTCCACTTTTTATTCTTTATGTTGTTCATTTTTCTTTGTCAGTGGGAAATCCTCAATGCCATTTGTTTTTAAGAAATCATTTATCTCTAGTTTGCTGTCAGGACCTTTATCATCTGTGGATTAAAATCCATGCCTCCCGTAAATCAACTTGATTTAAACTTCCTCTCTGTCTCCCTTTGCTTCATCTCTCATTCTTTCTCTAATCTTCCTCTCCCCACTGTCTTATCTCCTTTTGACTATTCATGGGACAGATATTTAGTCTGGCCATAAGGTTATGTGTTAAGGATATTTTCCCAAGTGATTTGTCTTAGCCATTTAGTATAGTATCTCTGAAGTTCTAACAAGGCAGCTCCTCAAAGACTAGCTCACTAGCTAGGTAGTAGCTCTATCAATAGAAACTTGATAGGTGAATTGTACAAAATCCTCAAAACCCTTAAGTGTCTTGTTTCTGTTCCTTTGTGAGGTGAGGATAATCAGAGCAGTTTTTGGAGATGCAGGCAGGTTGACTCTGATTATAGCCTGACAACAGGAAAATGTTGAAAGACAAGAATTGGGTTAACCAGTGCACTGACCCCCGGTCCCAGAAAAGCAGGAGAAACCTGGAGAAAAACTAGAAGCATGTAGACGTTTCATCCTTCTTCCCTCTAAGGAAACAGAATACTACTGGGCAATATCCATAATGTGAGTACACAGAAGGTCACTTTTAAATGCACACACCTGACAATGTAACATCAAACAGATGAACTTTCTATGAAAATTCACAATTCTTCCATCAATTTATATTCCAGGAAGACAGAATGGATAACCTTTATTGCCTGGGCATTTAAAAGTAATGCAATATATGATCAAAACAAATTCTAGTGCTTTAGAGTTCCAGCCTTTGCTGAAATGATTAGTCCTTTAGATCTATAGAAAAAATATACTACAGAGAATACCATCTTATATACCAGACTCTTTGTAACAAAAGGCTTTTTGAGTACCCGCAGGCTTAATCACTGACTCTGTTAAAAATGATTTCTGCTTCTAGGTGATTTTCATCTTGAGACTTCGACATTTTTAACAATAAATGAGATAGAAACGCTCAACTAAAGAAAGTCATGTTTTTAGCATTTAACTAATGGTCTTATACTGTTTCCTGTTTTCTGAGCATAATTGGTAACTTTCTTAGTCAAACTCAACTGTCTTATAGCTTCCTGATTTCCACTGCAACCTTGGAGAATACAACCAAAACTATGGACCTTATTAATAGTAGTTTGGACATCCACTAGAGAAAACAACACAAGCAGAGTTATCTTCATCACACCCTATAAAAGCCCTCCTACCCCTGGCAGAGTCTCAAAATAGTTCACCCAGTCTCCTCAGTGGATACTAAAATCTTTCACTGTTGACCTGTAGGCCAACATGCTCTTCCTGCAACCCTGTACCCTAAACTCTGATGCTCTGTGATGGCTCCAGCATATGGACTGACATCGGCATTGTTTTGGTCTATGTAATGACTTATTGAAGGCATTCATGTGATTTTTTTCAAGGTCTTTTTCTGTCTGTAGACCCTTTTTTTCCCCTTACCACCTACTTTAATCTAGCTGAGAAGTCTTGATAGTTTAATGGGTTTTGTTACAAGTTCACAAAATCATCTCTCAGTTTCTTGAAGTGATAAAGATGTAGCTCTTTTTACTCACTCTTCCAGTTCTCAGGCAAACAGAAACTGCAGACAGATATACAAGGTTTGGTCGAAGATCAAAGCATAGCAGCGCAAAAGTATCCTTTCCTACTTATAATCAGCAAGTCATTCTAGGCAGAATTCTTCTCTATTCCATAGCCTTACGGTGATGATTAACTAAAATAAAAACATGGAACTAAACACATAGTAAATGTATAATAAATATTATTATCATATATTATACTCTTATTATAGTCTACTTGTTAATAAGAACAAGAACATTGGATTTCAATCATGACTTTAACTCTCCTTCCTGTGAATGATAACAAGCCACTTAACCTCTATTTGGCCGCCCTGAACCTAGTCAAGCTTCACCTACATAAACACTTTACTAGCTCTTCCCGACAGCAGAGTGAAGTCCAAATTCCTATGCACAGTGCATAAGGCCCTTGACAATATGAGTCTTGAGTTTCCATTCTTATACCACACTGATACACTATCAAAAACCCATCATGCACTTTAAACTGTAAATCTCATGCTGCTTCATATTGTGACACTTCCTATGCCATTCTTCACTTAAAATGCCTTTTCACCACTCCTTTTCAAACAAAAATAATTCTAAGTCATTAAGACTCACTTAAAATACTCTGTGAAATTCTCTCAGAATCCTCCGTTCAGTTACTAGGTGTAGTATGCTCACATATTGTTCCAATATATATTTATATTTTAGTACCTATGTTGCTCTGGGCTTATACATTTACTGTTCAGATCCTTACTACAGTTAAGGTTCTCACTAAAAGGCAGAAATTTTATCTTGCTCTCTCTGTGACCTCGGCAAGTGGTGCTGCTTTCAGCACAAAATCAGTCCCCAAACACTGGTAGAAAAATAAGTAAACGAACAAAATGCATTAATTCCAGGCCTCAAAACTCTCATTTGTAAAATTACAAAGTTATGGTTAATGATCATTTATGTAAGCTCTATGATGTTATTATTCATAAATAATTTTATTTATAAAGATGAATGCTTCATTTTTATTAGAATTTATGCTTTATTCAACCTAAAGAAATGTATTGCACAATGTATTAATTCTGTTACACATCCACAGTGCTGTCGCTACAGAACAGACAATACTGAGAACAATTTTAATAAAGGTGTTGCTTTAAACGACATGATTTGGAGACCTTCCGCTTCAAAATGGGATAAAGCAGTTTACAGCGAACCAACACTCCTGCCAAGAAAAGCCAAGAAATCCAGATACAATTCAAAGAAGTCATCAGTTTCAAGTAACCATGGAGCTGCAGAAGTAATGAGGACCACAGGGACTACAATTACACAAAAAAAGGAGCTTCAGAAAAATTATTCTATGGACAACTACCTTTTCCTTGTGGGCATTTGCCAGTTCTGAAAACAGGCTAATGCCTAAGAATTCAGACTTTGCTTGGAATCAAATAGGACTGCCTTTATAGGACCTAAAACCAATCAAACTTTAGCGGTCATTGGAGCTAGAATGATATAACTGTAGAATTGAGAGATCCTAACACACAGCAGTCATTTCAAGAAATTTGCTGAATTATTAAGCTATGCAAAACAAGGAATTAAAGAAATGAGCTTAAAAAAACAAAACAAAAAAAACCTCTGCAAGCAGAATGGAATGCCCTACAGTCTCACAGCACTAAGATGAAAGGCACCAGGAGCCTTCCAAGGAATGGGCTCCTATGAACATACCAGATGATCGGCTGGAGCCCCTGGAGGGCTACGCCCTCGGAACAGGAAATGGAACAGATGCAGATGGAGGCATGCTAAAAGGCAAGAAGAAACACAGTCTGAAAAAACAAAGCGAGCATCAGAACCAAACTCAGACATGACACAGATTTTGGAAATATCACACAGGGACTTTGAAATCAGTGAGATTCATATGTTAAGGTTTCTAATGGAAAAAGTAAACAATAACCAAGAACAGATGGATAACATAGGCAGAGAGATAGAAATTCTCTGAAAGAATAGAAAGAAAATGACAGAAATCAAAAATACTGTAATGGAAATGAAGACTGCTTTGATGTGCTCATCAGTAGACTGGACACAGCCAAAGAAAGAATCAGATTGCTTAAAGATACGTCAGTAGAAACTTCCCAGACTGGTTATCATAGAGATTGCATGTATTGATCCTGTGACACCAGTTCATGGGCCCAGTCAAAGAACTTACACAAAATGAGCCAGATATAAATTTAGAGTGGGAGGAAAGAATGAAAAGCAAGTTTAGTAATTGAGAGTATAATAAGGCTAAAACTTATGAAAATAATCTAAGAATAAATCACATAGGTGGGAAATGGTATGGTAATATATACAATTATAATAAAAATCATATTCACTAGATAATTATACAACACATTGCTCCTTGGAGAAATGAGCCTAATCTTTTTTAGATGACAACTTAAAGATAATGACATTTTAGGCCATTGAAAAATATCTTATCCACTGATTGCAATGAAACATTAAAAAAAATTATTTTAATTCTGTGATTCATTCTCCCTCTCTCTCTCTCTCTCTCTCTCTCTCTCTCCCTGCCCGCCCCACTCTCCCACGCCGTCAGCATCTATTTCCTACCACCAAAGGGATCAGGGTTTCCTCTTCACAGACCGTATCTTAAAACGGTTCCTTTTTCTCCTCCTATCTTTAACACTTGTTGACCTTTCAAATACTATTTCTAGCAGTAAAAGCCTATTCCTAGTTCTTCACACCAACCAATATAATCCCCATTATACAAATGAAGACACTAATGAGCAAAGAGGCAAAAATGACCTCTTTTTTAAGGTCATACAAGCAGTAAACAGAAGAACCAGGACTTGATGCTAGTTATCTTAATCCCAAATTCAAGTAATTTTTGTCTTACTACATTGCATTCCACAACTCGTATGGGGTTCCTTTTGTCACTTTGTCATCCTCACCATCATATACTAAATCTAGACTTTTTTTTTTTTTTTTTTTTACGCGGGCCTCTCACTGTTGTGGCTTCTCCCCTTGCAGAGCACAGGCTCCGGACGCGCAGGCTCAGCGGCCATAGCTCACGGGCGCAGCTGCTCCGCAGCATGTGGGATCTTCCCGGACTGGGGCACGAACCCGTGTCCCCTGCATCGGCAGGTGGACTCTCAACCACTGCGCCACCAGGGAAGCCCCAGACTAATTCTTTTGGAATACAATGATTTAGCCCCGCCTACAAACCCAACCTCATCTCATGCTAGTCTCCCTCCCGCAGATCATCATGTTGTCCTAACAGTGGCTTTCCATGAGTTCTTACGGAAGGCCAAGCTCAGTGCTATCTCAGGCAAAGCTAAGACCAGGCCCCTTTCCTGACCACATTATGTAAATAGATCCACATTCTGACAGTCCTCTCCTAAACCTTATCACAACCTGAAATCATTTATATATCTGCTTGCTTCCGAAATTTCTTCTCATTAAACAGTAAAATCCATGAAAGCAGAGATTTCACTTCTCTTCACTCCTGTATTCGCTGAACCTAGCACATTGCCTGACACATAGTAGTTACTCAGAAAATAATTGTGGAATCTCGTCAGAATTCAGAACAGAAGATTCCATACAACCAGATGGATAACAATTGCTAATCTCAGAAATGAGGCTGTTTGCCCTCTGCCTGCATTTAAAAAAAAAAAGCATGGGAGCAGACAAGATTAGCAGGTGGATATGTTTCCCAAATGAATTGGATTCTCCCAGGCTGAGGATTTCAACAAGGAGCTGTTTTATCCAAGGTAAGGCAGTGGTTCTCAAATGTTAGTAGGTATCAAAATCACCTGGAGGGCTTTCTAAAATGCAACATGGCTAAACCCAATCCCAGAGTTTCTGACTCAGTAGATCTGGGGCTGGGGCCTAAGAACTGGCATTGCTAACAACTTCTGAGGTAATGCTGATGTTGCCTGTGCAATGATCACACTCAGAGAACCGCTGATTAAGGGACCTTCCCAGTGCCTGTTAATGTTTCCATATGCTCTTTACCACCCCCATACTTGGTAAAATGGAGATAGGCAGATAGTACCATGTACATGGCCGCAAGCTGGACTCTGTCCTTGTTGAACCTGAAAAAATTAATGGATCTCTCAAAAAGGGAAAAACAGAAAAAAATAATTTTAAGCCAGGAAAAAAAATGTTCACAGACTATTCCATTTCTCAGCAAAAGAAATAATGCTCTGTGTTCCAAGAAAGCAACCCACATAGAATTGATGTTGTGGCTTTTGGAAATATCAACAAAGAACATCGTGTTTATTCTACGTGCAAACTATGTGTCAGATTTGGGTTTGAGTAGAGTCATGCATTACAGAAAATTCTACATAAAAGCATATTTCTTTAAAACCTATGTATCTATTCCTTAAAACGCCTGTAATTCTGTTCTAATTATCATGGAGATTTTACCCTTATTATAATTAAAATATTAAGGTTATAAAATTACAATTACCTAGGATAGAAGCACTGGACACATTCCAAGTGTGACGAAGACCTCTATCTTGACATCAGTAACTAGGACTATCTGGGACTGGACACACATGAACCACCCTGTACATGTAAGCTGGTATTATTGCTGGGGTTTCCCAGGAGGCCCAAGAAATAGGATATTTTTTCTCTCTCCAAATTCTGAACACATTTAGAAATAAGAGAAAGGGAATCTGATAAAGACCAAATATCACTGTGATAATCCACAAAGACTAAAGTGGACTGGAGAGCTTAATGTGAGAACTAAATGCCTTTCCACAAAGAGAACCTGCCCAGGTTCAGACTTCCTGAGTGAAGGAGTAGAGGGTATTCACTCCTTCCCGGTTTAATGTCTTCATAAATTTGCCAGACATAAGCCACCCCTTTCAACTAGAGTAAAGTAAGTGGTGAAGAGGTGGGGGGAAAATGTAGTGTTTCACCAGTTCAGCCCCCTGAGAAACATCAGGAGGAAGAAAGAAATGTGCCCACATTACTACTACTGCTGTTACTGTACGTTTCAAAGGAATCCATTTCTTTAGATGAAGAGATATTTCTGTGCTTAGTAGTTTTCTTTAAAAATGGTCTTAACTTCCCCACACTGTGATATGTGTTTCCCCAAGCTCCTTGGCATACATTCAACTTTCTGCTCCAGCCTGGACTAGGAAACCTTCTTTATCCCTCAGGAGTCAACCTCTCCACTAGCTCCAGGCCTCCCCAACACAGAACTGTAGACAATATTGATCAGGGAGAAAGAACTGACCCTTCCCCAGGCTGGACCCTCACTCTGTAGAGTACTACATCTCTTCAAAACAGTACACTTAAACACAATCCCATGTCAGCTCAGATTTTGAGGACTAAGCAACTACAGCAGAGTACAGAAACCAGCAGTAGAAAGTGTCTATGAACTGTGGTTCTGCATATTTATTATGGGACAATTGTCATAAAAATGTAACCTCAGCTAAATCCTGGGTTCCAGCTGGAACTTTCTGAAGTTAATGCTTTGGGGGATAGCACTTGAAAATCTCTTTTAAATTGAGTCAGCCAGCTAATTAAGTTTCCATTTCCCAGAACTGTTTTAATAAGATGTATCAAAGCTGTTAATAGACTGTGCAGCAAAACACATTTACTACCATCTTGCAGGCCCACAGTATAGATCTTTTGTTTTGATTAATGCCTAAAAAGTCACTTAGCCATGAAAAGTAATTTTTATCACTTGTGGTTTTTCTCAAAAATGTATAGATAACATAAAAGAGTTTTTCATTAAAGCATTTTCATTAAGAGATACTTCCCAAAGTCCTCATAGATGGTATATCAAATAGTTAACACCTAACTACTCCCCCTTTAAAATTTCTCTAACAGCTGACTAAAAATTGAAAAAAGATATCCAAAATATCCCAGATCCAGGATATGGTTGATTAACTCTTAAGATCACTATAACAAGTTGCCCGTTTTACCAGGACGCCATTTGGGCTGCCTGACAAGGTGGTAAGTTATAACTCAAAAGAGAGAAAACTTGGGCTTCCCTGGTGGCGCAGTGATTGAGAGTCCTCCTGCCGATGCAGGGGACACGGGTTCGTGCCCTGGTCTGGGAAGATCCCACATGCCGCGGAGCAGCTGGGCCCGTGAAACCACGGCCATTAAGCCTGCACGTCCGGAGCCTGTGCTCCGCAACGGGAGAGGCCACAACGGTGAGAGGCCTGCGTACCGCAAAAAAAAAAAAAAAAAAAAAAAAAGAGAGAGAGAGAGAAAACTTGCTACTGATAAGATACTGGAATCTAAGTCTCCTTGCAGCAATGAAAATTACTGATTTTAGCTAACTTTTAAGTTAATAAAGAAAGAACCCCAACAGATTGCCATGAAATGATAAATGAGCTGGTAAACTACTTTACCTAATAATAAATACACAAGGATCTATAAAGCAAAAGCATATTCAGGAAAACTTCAGACAAAAAAATTAATGACCAAGATACAGTCCAGGAAATTTTTGTGTAATTTATCAAATTTGGAAAGTGAAGTTGGGAATTTACCTGTACCTCTTGGAAGACCAAATTTCTTCCAAAAGCCTGAATAATATAAAATATGTATTTCTCTCAATATAGAAAGACTGTCTTCTTTTCATTTGGAACTATATTCCATTAGCTTCTTTAGAATACTTTAACAATTAGAATTTATATATTTGCCATTAATATAATTGATGTTATCAAACATATGATGTATTTGAATGATCATAACTATAACATATAGAAGTTGAGTAAGATATAGACAAGTTACTTAACTGTCCTAGTCATACATGAAATTTAATGTTTCTTTTAATGTTCCTTTGTATTTCTTTTTAGCATCCCAGTTTTGTACACATACAATTTCTTAAGCACCTAGCGCCTTCATGCTGCCCATTGCTGCCTACTTCCTCTCGTTTTGCTGCCCTACCTAGACCTGTATTTCCAGAACAGTTTCTCTAGCTTCAGAGCTCTCTGATTTCCAGTTTTAAACATAGAAGCACTATGCTTTCTAGCACCATAAAGTATTACAGTTGTAAAGAACCTTATGGGTCATCTAGCCCAACATTTTTGTAGATGGGGAAAACAATTTACTCATTATCAGTGAGTGAGTAACTTTCTGATTACTGATTATCAGTGAGTGAGTTTAATTTTCTTTTCTCTTATGTTCTGGCTTTGAATACAGGAAAATTATTCATTCTGCTAGGTTAGGCACATGTTTCCTAAAGGAATCCAAACATAAACAATGTGTATTTCTGTTTACATAAGTTGAGGGGAGCCAGGCAACCATTCACACGATGAGCAAGAAGCAGAAAAGGCATGTTAACAAAAGTCAACATCTACTCATGAGAAAGACTCTCAGCAAGCTAGGAGTGCAATGCTGTAAGACTGAATGCCTTCTTCCTAAGTTGGGGAGCAAGACAAGGATGTCTGTCTTCAACCCGCCTAGTCATCATCATACTAAAAGTCCTGACCAGTGTATAAAGGTAAGAAAAACAAATAAAAGACATGCATGTTGGAGAGGAAGGTAAATCTGTCTCTTTTGCCTGACTTGATTGTCTAGGTAGAAAATCCAAAGGAAATTTTTTAAAAAGTCTTCTGAAACTAATGAGTGTATTCATCAAAATCCCAGCATGCAAGATCAATGTACAAACAAAAGAAAATAAAACCAAAAAACAAGTTTTTTTCTATCATCTAACATGAACAACCAGAAATCAAAAACACTTAAAGGGCCATTTACAATCCCACACAAAAATTAAATAGGTAATGAGTTAACAATATATTCAAGGGTTCTCTATGCTGAAAAGTACAAATCATTAAAGAAGATCTAAATAAATAAAGATATTTATAACGTTCACAGATTGGAAATCTCAATATTGTTAAGATGTCAAGTATTCCCAAATTGATCTATAGAGTCAATGCAATCTCAATCAATATCCTAGCAGAATTCCTTGTAGATATCTACAAGTTGATTCTAAAATATCAAACTATCAATGGCATTTTTCACAGAACTAGAACAAAAAATTTCAGTTTGTATGGAAACACAAAAGACCGAATAGCCAAAGCAACCTTGAGAAAGAAAAACAGAGGTGGAGGAATCAGCCTCCCTGACTTCAGACTATACTACAAAGCTAAGGTAATCAATACAGTATGGTACTGACACAAAAACAGAAATATAGATCAACAGAACAGGATAGAAAGCCCAGAGATAAACCCAAACACATATGGTCACCTTATCTTTGATAAAGGAGGCAAGAATATACAATGGAGAAAAAACCTCTTCAATAAGTGGTGCTGGGAAAACTGGACAGCTACATGTAAAAGAATGAAATTAGAACACTCCCTAACACCATACACAAAAATTAACTCAAAATGGATTAAAGACCTAAATGTAAGGCCAGACACTATAAAACTCTTAGAGGAAAATACAGGCAGAACACTCTATGACATAAATCACAGCAAGATCCTTTTTGACCCACCTCCTAGAGAAATGGAAATAAAAACAAAAATAAACAAATGGGACCTAATAAACTTAAAAGCTTTTGCACAGCAAAGGAAACCATCAACAAGATGAAAAGACAACCCTCAGAATGGGAGAAAATCTTTGCAAACAAAGCAACTGACAAAAGATTAATCTCCAAAACATACAAGCAGCTCATGCAGCTCAATATCAAAAAAAACAAACAACCCAATCCAAAAATGGGCAGAAGACCTAAACAGACATTTCTCCAAAGAAGATATACAGATTGCCAACAAACACATTAAAGGATGCTCAACATCACTAATCATTAGAGAAATGCAAATCAAAACTACAATGAGGTATCACCTCACACTGGTCAGAATGGCCATCATCAAAAAACCTACAAACAAGAAATGCTGGAGAGGGTGTGGAGAAAAGGGAACCCTCTTGCACTGTTGGTGGGAATGTAAATTGATACGCCCACTACATAGAACACTATGGAGGCTCCTTAAAAAACTAAAAATAGAACTACCATATGACCCAGCAATCCCACTACTGGGCATATACCCTGAGAAAACCGTAATTCGAAAAGAGTCATGTACCACAATGTTCACTGCAGCACTATTTACAATAGCCAGGACATGGAAGCAACCTAAGTGTCCAACGACAGATGAATGGATAAAGAAGATGTGGCACATATATACAATGGAATATTAGTCAGCCATAAAAAGAAACGAAATTGAGTTATTTGTAGTGTGGTGGATGGACCTAGAGTCTGTCATACAGAGTGAAGTAAGTTAGAAAGAGAAAAACGAATACTGTATGCTGACACATATATATGGAATCTAAAAAAAAAAAGGTTCTGATGAACCTAGGGGCAGAACAGGAATAAAGAGGCAGACATAGAGAATGGACTTGAGGACACAGGGAGGGGGAAGGGTAAGCTCGGACGAAGTGAGAGAGTAGCACTTACATATATACACTACCAAACGTAAAATAGATAGCTAGTGGGAAGCAGCTGCATAGCACAGGGAGATCAGCTCGGTGCTTTGTGACCATTTAGAGGGGTGGGATAGGGAGGGTGGGAAGGAGATGCAAGATGGAGGGGATATGGGGATATATGTATACATATAGCTGATTCACTTTGTTATACAGCAGAAACTAACACAACATTGTAAAGCAATTATACTCCAATAAAGATGTTTAAAAAATAAATAAATAAATACCGCTTTACTTAACAAGAACAATTCTAATGCCTTTCTTTAAGAAAAACTCTCAACACTGTAATCTTCTACTGCTAAAATTTCCCTCAGGACCCATCCAAATCTTTACCTCTTAATAATGACAAACCAATTTTAAAATTGTATTATTTTAGTTGCAACATTTTGCCCCTAGATTTTTTCCTTTGTTAAATAAGAAATCAAAACACTCTTATCTTTGAATCTGAAAATGCCACGAGCTTCTGTTTGACTTTTTTTTACAATCCATCTGTGACAGGCTGAACTGGTGATGGCAGTAAACAGATACTGAACTTCTTTTCAAGTGTCTCCTTACCAGAGGACTCTTTTAGCAGTCTGGGAAGTTTGTCGTTTGAAGCTTTCCTGCTTTGGAAGAGCATACCAGTGAAATTCAGCACGGAATTAAGTCATTTAAAACTAAGCAAGTCATTCTATTGCCAATGAAGCTAGAGATATCATTTTTGTGCCTGAACCATAGGAAAATTAAAACTGTCCTTACCAACCTGAGGATTATCAGGTGCAAGAAAAAATACATTTCATCCATTTTTAATAACAGACATATAATCATATTGGGTAAAGATGATTTTTCTGGTCCAAGGAAAAATTTCATTTACGTGGCATTGATCGAAAGGTGAGTTTTCAAAGTTAGTTAATCAGGAATCAGGCTTAATACAATAATTTTCTTAGTAGTGAAATATTATTACACATTTGGCGGTACTATTTAGAGGACAATTTGGCAACCTCTTAACTGAAAATGGCTCCTCTCATAAAAATGAGTACCCAGAGAGAGTTTTATGCATACTCGAATGCCATTTCATATGCAAAGAATTACTCTAGAGAAATATATCACTAACTTTTTAGTGTCAGAGTAGATAACAGTGTAAGTCAACAAAATCTAGCAATGGCAGGCAGAGTTTAGGGAAGAAAGGTTAAATACAGTCGAAATCCATTTTGTTAGAACCACTGCTTGCCTACCTAGTATCCATTCTCCCCTTCCTTCTTACTCACAGCTTTTGTACCTACAGGCTATCTGCCAACCAAAATCAACCTTTTTTAGCTTCCCTTGCAGCAATGATGGCTATGTGACACATTTCTGGACGAGATACAAGCCGTATTCTACCAGGGGTTCTACAAATGCTTTGTATTACTGAGATAAGCAATTCTCCTACTCTTTCTTTTTCCTTCCTTTTTTATGCTTGGAATGTGGTCTGGAGCTAAAGCGGCCATCGTGAAACCAAATGTATGAGAACCACATGCCCAAGGTGATGGGACATAAAGCTATAGGAAGATTGAAATATGGGTGGTCTCAAGGGGCTGCTACCTCAGACCTGGACCATGAGCCTCAATAGTTCTTATACAAAAAATAAATTGTTTTTGGCTTAAGCCGCTGTAGTCAGGTTTCTGTTACATCATGCCAAATGCAATCCCTAATTGATAACAATCTTGAGTGCAACTACCAACAAATATAATAATCTCCTTGAATGAGGACAACTATTTATATGAGCATTTATGATAAACTCATTGGTCTTCAGTCATATTGGTGGAAGAAAACTTTACACATAAAATCATGAGCTTCTGACATGGTATTCTCCTATGATTTTTATGCAGAATGTTACAGAATCCATTAGGCAATAAATAAAGTAGGATAAGTTAACGTAAAATGAAAATATCACCCAGCAGGTGCCTAAGGTACATTTGCTACAGAACTAAGTGAAAGAAGAGACATCCTGATGAAGCATCATGGTTTGCATTCCTTCCATCCTTTTTCATAAAATCCTTCTTCAGTTAATTACGTTGCTCTTTCTCAATGTATATGTGACAACCATCTGGATCTCAGAAGCTCTGAGAGTCTGTCCTAACGTTAATAATACATATGCTTCTCGGAAGTCCTAGGACTGCTGATCATAGGCGATGACGACTATAGAGAAAGTAGCTCACCTTCCCAAATAGACGGATTTGTTATGAGCTCTATTTCTCAGCCAGATTGGAATCGACAAGTCTTACTGTATTCGCAACAACCTCTTTTAAGTCTTTTTTAAAACTTCCTTAATTTTGCCAACTGTGCAAAGTTGGTGCTTACAAACTGTTACAATTCATAAACAAAAACCTAACCATTTCTAGGTAGGCACATCTCTTCTGAACCATGAAGTCAGCCTTACCCAAATTCTGAGATGCATATATTCATATAATCAATCAAATTATCAAATATCCTGTTATTTGTTAACTTGACATGAAATAGTCAATATTAAAAATAATGAATTTAGGAACTATTAGAGTCATTTTATCTGTGGGATCTTTGCGTTGATAATTCTAAAGAAAGAAACAGTACAGCTTAAACAGAGGTCTCAGCCAATTCTACAGGAAGCTCTGTATTTGGGGACCTTCAAAGCTTTCCTAAGTTGAGGTAAAGGGTGAGGCTTTACCACTACATCTACTAGTAACTGGACGTGGACTGCTCCTGAAGAGGGGAACTACTCTTGAATGAGTCCATGCCATCAACTAGGGTAATTCTGGCAGAAAGAAACAGCCAACACTTGCCGTAGTTGGGGGAGTATCTTGACTTGAAGGTGAGTCTGGACAGTGCACCTCTAAGACCCTCTCATCAATTGAAGACGTCTGAGAAACATTTATATGAGATATACATCTCATCACACTCTGTGCTCATACTACAGACCCCTCACCCAAACACCTTTGTTATCAATTTTCCAACCTATTCTTTCCATGTCCTTGACCATTCGACCAACCTATTAGTCTCTGCCCTTGAATCACTGTAGTTCTGTACCTCAAGCCCCCTTCCAACTTGAAGTAAATGACCAAAGGCACAACCCGAAGTGTTACCCACTTAAAGGACTTCTTTTACTACGTTCAGGACCAACGCTGCTAACTGGCTAGGCAGATAACATATAAAAACTAGTCCTTACTCTTCCACAGCTATAGGTGGAGGGGAAAGCAACAGCACAGTAGGAAATAGTACAATGTGAGTCTGAAGCACCTGTTTTTACTTCTTTACCTTCTGGATTTGCTCAGATCAAATCACATTACATCATTTTATACTGAATACTGCTGTGCACGTTGAGCTGTATGGGGCTGTCAAACAGATAATTTTCAGTTCAATTTGGACATAATCACTTCACTATGTATCAAGCCAAGAGGTGCCTTTTAACTGGTTTCAGAGGATGGGAAAGAAAGAGAGGTTGAGAGTTATACAAAACTTGTAGTAGGAAGTAGTAATGATGATTGTTATTGTAAAAATTAATAAACAGAAACCTCAATTAAAATAGAGTCAGGACAGCTACATGTAAAAACAATGAGATTAGAATATTTCTTCACACCATATACAAAAATAAACTCAAAGTAGTGTAAGACCAGAAACCATAAAACTCCTAGAAGAAAACAGACACAAACTGTAGCAATATATTTTTGCATCTGTCTCATGAGGCAATGGAAACAAGAATAAAAACAAACAAATGGGGGCCTAATTAAAGTTAAAAGGTTTTTCACAGCAAAGGTAACCATTGACAAAATGAAAAGACAACCGACTGAACAGGAGAAAATATCTGCGAATGCTATGACAAATAAGGGGCTAATATCAAAAATATATAAACAGCTGATACAACTCAATATCAAAAAAACAAAAAACCCAATTAAAAAACGGACAGAAGCCCTGGGATGCTCAACATCCTTAATCATCAGAGAAATGTAAATCAAAACCACCATGAGATATCACCTCACACCTGTCAGAATGGCTATTATCAAAAAGACAACAAATAACAAGTGTTGGCAAGGATGTGAAGAAAAGGTAACCCTTGTACACCATTGGTGGGAATGTAAGTTGGTGCAGCCACTATGGAAAACAGTATGGAGGTTCCTTAGAAAACTAAAAACAGAACTACCATATGATCCAGCAATTCCACTCCTGGGTATATATATACTCAAAGAAAACAAAAACACTAATGTGAAAATATATATGCACCCCAACAGTCATGCCAGCATTATTTAAAACTACTAAGATATGGAAGCAACCTAAGTGTCCATCAACAAATGAATGGATAAAGAAGATATGGTGTACATATACAATGGAATACTACTCAGTCATAAAAAAAGAATGAAATTTTGCCATTTGCAATAACATGGATGAACCTGGAGGGTATTACGCTTAGTACAATAAGTCAGAAAAAGACAAGTACTATATGATACCACTGATATGTGGAATCTAAAAAATAAAACAAACTAGTGAAGGAAGGACAGTTTGGAGCAACAGCTTGTCAGTTACTTCAACAGCTCTGGAGAATAATTGGGAAGATAAAAGATGAGAAAATAAACCATTCAAATTTAATGTCTGAAGTATCCCTGTTAATCAAAGCCAGTAAGGGGGACCATCATCCCTTGTCAGTAAATCCCACCTTCTCTTCCTTTACTCTCTTTCCTTTCTTCCTTTCTTCCTTCCTTCCTTCTTTCTTTCCTTCCTTCCTTCCTCTCTCCTTCCTTTCCCTCCCTTCTCTTCCCTTTTCTCTCTCTCTCCCTCCCTCTCTCAACTGTGGTAAGAACACTTAACATGAGATCTGCCCACTTAAGATATACAGTATTGTTAACGCTAATTACTATGTTTTACAGCGGATCTCTAGAATTTATTCATCTTGCATAACTGAAACTTTATACCCATTGAACAACAGCCTGGGTCTTATGAATAAGCTTAGCATGTCAGATCTTGCTAGTGTGTTTCCTACATATCATGTTCAGCAGAAGTTAAGCTGAATAACAAGAATGAAAGGAAGAACCCTAATCCTTTGCCCCGACTGACTTGCTCTGCTCTGTGCTGCGAGAGAAGCATTGTCTGAGGCATCTGGGAAAGCAGCATTGGGAACATACAACTCTACCAAAGACCTAGACATCTAGTTGCACAGACCTAGACACCCTTTTCTCCAGCCCACTCTGAGAATCAGAGTGAATTTCTTGAAAGTAGACACAGGTGGTGGGAAGTTGAAGTGTCCAAAATATTTGTATATAAATGACGTTTGTAACTAAATAATGCGCCCAGAAGCTATAAAAATACTTTTCTTTTCAAGAATCTATTACTTTCTGGACATGTTTATGTTATTAATTTTCTCTGTAAAAACCTTTTTTGCATAGACTATGAAAAAGAAACTTCAGCCCTGTTTCTGTCTGAATTAGTTTGGAATATAAGCTAGTGGAGTCAGTTAAGATTTTACAAAACTGTAGAGGTTACATGTTCTTTTCTCTGTGTTCTGAGTGCTGCAGTGGGGTGGGAGGAAAAGCAACCTGGTCCTATATTTAATCTTTTCTGGCAAAAGGGTCCGGCCACACAGCAGAGCTTAAACGTGACATTTAGAGTTCTGGGAACCAAACCTGACAGTGCACTGCCACCGCAATCTGTCACAACCAAGCCCTGGCAGGAATTACCTTCGTAGAGAGAACACTGAATTCCCTCTGCGAGACCTTGAAAAAGGAAACAGAAACAGCGAACTAGAGGATGAGAGTATCCAAAATACAGCATTTTGGCCCAAAATAAAGGGTGTTTAAAATGTGGCTCTGGAAAGTAAGTCCACTGTTGAGGGGAAAAGTTCACAAAATGCAGTATTTGATGTGTACCCCTTTATTTATGAACGTATAATATCTAGATATAGGTAAATATAGAACACAGAAGAAAAGTTTGAAAATGAATAAAAGATCTCAGCAGTGCTCAGAGTGGAGTATGGTTCTTTCTTCCCTCTTTTTGATTATCTTTAATTTCTAAGATTTATGATATATAAATATAGATATAACTTTTGAAATTTTAGTTATTTAGAAATTTTAGTTACTTAGAAATTAAGTTATTTGTCAAAGTTATGGATAGGCTGATGAACCAGGACATGTACATAAAGGCTTGCACCGTGTATAGCTCTAGTAACACACGGCATTATACCAATCAATGCTTATCATCTCTTCTCTTCAGTAAACTCTGAGCAACTTGAGGTCAGGGATAATAGGATCTGATACTTCTGGATACCCCAACTCCAAATAAATAAAAGACAGGAGTGTATGTCTTTAGTAACGTCTATGTAATTAACAAACTTAATTCTTAAAACAACTCTGTAATCATCATCATCATCCCCAATTTTACAGATGAGAAACTGAAGCTTGGAGATATTAAGTAACACAGCTCAGGTCCTTCAGTTAAGAAGTGAGTGAGATTTGGGTGCACATCTGTCTGATCCCAAGCTAATGTCGGTGGTAAAATTTCAAATCTGTTAAATGGAAGAGAGGAAGGGAGAGGGGCAAGCCATGTGGACCTGGAAGAAGTTTAAAGTTATTAATGTAAAGCAAATGAATAGAATATAAAATAAAATTTACAATAAGCAACTGTTTAAAATATGTATAGAAAATATGCATCTCATGAGGAAGAATGTGCTCCGGGGCTGATATATCCAGATGGGAACTGAATTACTAGCCCTCGAGAAAGTTGTAGTAGAGATTGCTGTCCTGAGGGCAGATGCTTTTAGGTAACATCCGGGCTTATTCATCTTGGTTCTCCTGTATTTTATTAGGGTCAGTCTCTCATGTTTTGTTTTGTTTTGTTTTGTTTTTGGCTGTGCCACGTGGCATGTGGGATCTTAGTTCCCCGACCAGGGATCCAATCCGTGCCCCCCTGCAATGGAAGTGTTGAGTCTTAACCACTGGACTGCTGGGAGGTCCCTCTCAATTTTTTATTGAAGGTCCCAGGTGATTTTTAAGGACAGAAACTTGTTCCTTTCCTCTGACATCCTCTTTCATTTGGCAGCAATGCATCCCGGTGGTACTTGAAAGAAACAGCAATCAGAGGAGATTCATGATGATTCTAATGAATCACAAGAGACAGGCCCTTTGCTTCAACGCATTAACGAAAATCATGGATGTAAATGCAGTCCCACAGGTTTCGCGGAGTTTTTTAATAATTAAAAGTTATTCCATTAGTGCCATCTCTGGAGCATTATGCTTGACTTTAGGATAGCTCTAATCAAAGAAGATATACCCATAGGTAAATGCTGGGACATACTCAGAAAGTAGGACAGGCTCAGTTTATCCAAAAGTGTAGAGGAAGTAATTGATTTCCTCTTTGGGACTTAGAATAAATTTGATAAAACCAGTTACCATATAACTCAAGAATGTGGATATTAATTAAAGATCCCTAACAAATATTGCAATTTAGAGCTACCTATTGTCTAAGTAGTTGGGAGTCCCAAGTTTGCCCTGACTTTGAAGTAAGTCCTAAGGTATGAAGGTTGGGATGAAAAATGGGAGAATCCAGGTTGTTCGTTCCCTGAATATTTTTCAGGCACATGGGTAAAGAAAAGTGTTCCATTCAAAGAATGGAACTTGATATTTTTGCCTACACCATGAACCGCATGGATACTAATATTAGAAGTACTGCCTATAGTATTTAACAAATAGAAATGGCACTATGTTATGACAGTTAGTTTTGGCATTCCAAAGGAAAACAAGTATCTTGGAGTCTCATGATATGTATCCATAGAAAATAGTACACCTTTCACCTATCTTATTTTTTACCTAATCTCTCATTCCCTATTTGTAGCCTCAAAGCCTTTAATCTTTACGAGCAGTGCAAAATAAATGTATCTGATAGAAATTAACAGTTTTCAAGTTCAAAAAGTTCTGCCAAAATGAGGCAAAGAGAGGTGATTTCTCCTAAGAAGTCTTTTTTGCGAGACAAATAAAGGATGAACTACACTGATATTCCAAGCATTCTGCTGAGCTCAGGGTATAGAAAGATGAATAAATAGCTTCTTCTCACAAGGAACCTATTGTCTATGAGGAATACAGACCATCACAGAAAAATATAAAATTTTGAGGTAGGTATGCTGATGGAGTTGTGGACATGCATTGTATGTTCGCTAGGATGTGACCGCTAACTCAGGCCATTGGGTACAGGAAGGGCTTCCTGAGTAGCTACTGGAGCTGAGATCAAGGTGTGTAGGTGTTAACCAGGCACAAGGGTGGAGTGGAGAGAAGAGTAGGGAAGGACATGCCAGGTAGAAGGGGTAATATGAACGAAAACACAGCGGGGAACTACGAATAGCTCTAAAATGACAGATTGTAAATTATGAAGCAGAGAAAGAAGAGATATGGGGGGATGCAGTTAGGCAGTGGACAGATCATAGATGAGGATATTTGCACACATGAAAGAGTTTATCCTTGTGGAGTTACTGAAAGATGTAAAGCAACCAAGTGGTATTACCAAACCCGAATTTCTTTTATTTATTTATTTTTATTGAAATATAGTTAATGTATAATATTATGTTAGTTTCAGGTGTAATAATTATGATTTGACATTTGCTCTCATCCTCTAGTTTTTTAAGAAATAATGATTACATCCCTAGCACTGTTCCCTCCCTCCAGACACCTCACACTTTCATTCAGTTACAAGATAAGGATAGCACAAGGACACTACAATGGATACAAAGAATACAGATGGAGCTAACTCATATATGTTGAAATGATGAAATGCACCATTTCTACATTCAAGCATTCTTTCCAAAGATGTCCCAACCTCTCATTGCTCAGCCTGGAGTCTAGTGCTGTGAATACTGTTACCTCCTTCTTATGAAGATAACCTGATTGAGTCTTACTTCACAATGGCACTTGGTTCATCCTTAGGGATACACTGGGGAGGCTGAAGATTACTGGATTTTGGACTGTTCACTTGTAAGAAGTCTCATAATAAGAAATGTTCACATATTTTTTCCTACCCCAAAATCATAACTTCAGGGGTATGTGTAGACTCATTTGAGATCTTTTTTTTATTCTGTGTTCCAGGCATTGTTCTAAGTTACTGCATTCAACCCTCTGTGATAATTTTTTTAACATCTTTATTGGAGTATAATTGCTTTACAATGGTGTGTTAGTTTCTGCTTTACCACAAAGTGAATCAGCTATACGTATACATATATCCCCATATCACCTCCCTCTTGTGTCTCCCTCCCACCCTCCCTATCCTACCCCTCTAAGTGGACACAAAGCACAAAGCTGATCTCCCTGTGCTATGCAGCTGCTTCCCACTAGCTATCTATTTTACATTTGGTAGTGTATATATGTCCATGCCACTCTCTCACTTTGCCCCAACTTATCCTTCCCCCTCCCCATATCCTCAAGTCCATTCTCTAGTGGGTCTGTGTTTTTATTCCCATCTTGCCCCTAGGTTCTTCATGACCATTTTTTTTTTTTAGATTCCATATATATGTGTTAGCATACGGTATTTATTTTTCTCTTTCTAACTTACTTCACTCTGTATGACAGACTCTAGGTCCACCCACCTCACTACAAGTAACTCAATTTCGTTTCTTTTTTTTTTTTTTTTTTTTTTTGCGGTACGCGGGCCTCTCACTGTTGCGGCTTCTCCCGTTGCGGAGCACAGGCTCCGGACGCGCAGGCTCAGCGGCCATGGCTCACGGGCCCAGCCGCTCCGCGGCATGTGGGATCCTCCCGGACCGGGGCACGAACCCGCGTCCCCTGCATCGGCAGGCGGCCCCTCAACCACTGCGCCACCAGGGAAGCCCCAATTTCGTTTCTTTTTATGGCTGAGTAATATTCCATTGTATATACGTGCCACATCTTCTTTATCCATTCATCTGTTAATGGACACTTAGGTTGCTTCCATGTCCTGGCTATTGTAAATAGTGCTGCAGTGAACATTTTGGTACATGACTCTTTCTGAATTATGGTTTTCTCAGGGTATATGCCCAGTAGTGGGATTGCTGGGTCGTATGGTAGTTCTACTTTTAGTTTTTTAAGGAACCTCCATACTGTTCTCCACAGTGGCTGTATCAATTTACATTCCCACCAACAGTGCAAGAGGGTTCCCTTTTCTCCACACCCTCTCCAGCATTTCTTGTTTGTAGGTTTTTTGATGATGGCCATTCTGACTGCTGTGAGATGATATCTCACTGTAGTTTTGATTTGCATTTCTCTAATGATTAGTGATGTTGAGCATTCTTTAATGTGTTTGTTGGCAATCTGTATATCTTCTTTGGAGAAATGTCTGTTTAGGTCTTCTGCCCATTTTTGGATTGGGTTGTTTGTTTTTTTTTTTTGATATTGAGCTGCATGAGCTGCTTGTAAATTTTGGAGATTAATCCTTGGTCAGTTGCTTCATTTGCAAATATTTTCTCCCATTCTGAGGGTTGTCTTTTCATCTTTTTATGGTTTCCTTTGCTGTGCAAAAGCTTTTAAGTTTCATTAGGTCCCATTTATTTTTGTTTTTATTTCCATTTCTCTAGGAGGTGGGTCAGAAAGGATCTTGCTGTTGTGATATATTATTTATTACACTTTGCATAAAAGTAAACCAAGGAGGTTTAAAAATTTATCCAAGCATCTATAGTTAGTGACAAAGGAGGACCCAGGGAGCCCAGATGACCAGCTAATTAAAGGCAGAACACAACATAAAACTCAAGTTCCTGAGTTGGCAACAACAGTGGGCTCAAATAAATATCCAATCCCTTGATAGACTTACAAATTTAATATCTCCAAAGAGCATTCCTGACATTGATTGAAAATGACATTTCAACACTGAGGATGCACTGTCTTTCTTCTCTGGAGACTGAATGCTCTGAAGCATGAAAATGATGAAACACGGAGTGTATCTGGGGAACCCGCCGTGATTATGCCCCAGACTGCACTATCCCAGGCCCTCTCAGGGAAAAATACCAATGCCCACCCTGCTAACAAATATATATTCTTTCCCCTTTTAGGGTTTTTATTCCCAAAATATCTGCAGCCACCTCAGGGATGCTTATATATGTAACCTGGAGAACACTTCTGCTCCAGTAGCTTTGTAACATATGGTAACTCGTGGGTGTATTTTTTTCTTATGGAATCCGAGCAGCAGTCCCTCTGTACCAATACCTGGTATTCGAGCTTCTTGAGCTCCTACTGAATTGGTTTCATCAATCTTCTTTTCTTCCCCCATGGGTGAGGGGACATGACGTGCAAAGCACATACAGGTGTTAGAGTGTTCTAGCCTTGTCTCAGCAGTTTCCACAGAAGAATGTGTTGCACATGCCAGGCATTCATTTCAGTTATGGTGACCTTCATGGTGATTTTTTTTTCTCCTTTTCCCCATAATTCATCCTCCTGTTATGGACAAATTTGGGGCCTGTTATCATTTAGGAATCTTTCAGGTATGAATGAACGAATGTGACAGCCTTTAAGCAAACAAACAAAAAGGGCGGTTCACTTGCCCAAGTCTGATATCTGACTTCAGGCACCAGCTTGATCTAGAATTCAAAGGACATCTCGAGAATCCACCACTTTGTTCTCTTTGTTCAGATTTGGCTCCATTCTAGGGGGTCTACTTTATACAGCCCCCAAAAAACTCCAGGCTCCCACTTCTGTTTACCTCTCTGTCTCTAGGTGACCAACAACATCTGATGCCCACTAAGCCATCTGGCTATACCTCTTTTCTCCAGAAAGAAAAATGAGAACAAGGGAGTGAAGGTAATTGGAAGGGAGAAAGAAAGAGAGCTGAGATTTGTTGAGCAGCTACTATGCACCGAGACACTTGGTAGGTACTTGACCCTCTTTAATTAATTAAGCCCTCATGAAAGTCTCTTAGGAACATCATCTCCATTTTTAAGCTCATGCTTTTACCACACTGCCATTAAGGGCAGGGTTCCTCCTGTCGATCACTTTCCACAACATTCTATTATATCTTGCTCAGCCCATCAGTACTCGCCCTATCCTGTGCTTCATCTTACTTTCATCTCTCCTATACTCCACCAGCCAACTTTCCAGTTTCAAGTTTCCAAGGTGCCACGGGAGTTGTTTGTCTCTTTTTGTTTTCTCCTCCACTCTGAGCTTTAGGAAGTCCTGCTGTCTCCACTCTTCTCCTGATCCTTGGCCAACTAACTCCTCCTCAATTTTGGATCTTCACTTACATGTCCCTTTGACAGGGAGGCCTTTCCCAACATCCCAAATTAAATAAGACTACCTTAGTACCTACCCTATTTGTTGCAGTCTGTTTTATTTGGCTAGAGTTGACACACGAAGTGTAACTATGTGTGCAGTGATGGGCTTATGTCTCTAAATTCTGTCCTCTAGCTGAACTTTAGGCTCCATGAAGAAAAAGACTGTCCTTATTTTTTTCACATGTGCCTAGCATAGTGCCTGGCACAGAGTATGGCTCAAGACACATCGACTGGATAAAACTTTAAGATTAGTAAATGGATAAAAGAATAAAGGACATTTTCTCCTTCCTGAAATCCACCTTTACTTTGTTCAAGGTATATGTCACTGTGTGTGTTATATTAAAGTTATTTATTCACATGCGTTATTTTTTTAACTAGGCTGTAAGCTCTAAAGAGGAAAAATTCTATAATTTCTCTATGTATCCCCCCCCAGCCACCTTCTCTCTCTCTCTCTCTCTCTCTCTCTCTCTCTCACACACACACACACACACACACACACACACACACACACACACACACACCCAAGAAAATCCTATGCGGTAGATACCAAATAATAGTGTCTTAAATAAATGAGGCGGGAAAAAAGTAAGTGTCTCAAGATAAGTGGAGAAAAGCCAACTATGGTTTCACATGCTTCCTTTCCCAGGAATATTTGAACTGAAAAGAGCATCACTGAAGAGTTATGCCTGATAAGCTAATGGGGTTTCATGGAGTTCAGAGACCATTTTTCTCTTTTTTCAAATCCCATTCCATAAATAGGCTTCTCCTATTGGCCTCAACATGAACTTGGCTCTGTTTGTAAAAAAAAAAAAAAAAAAAAAACTGTAAATAACCTTAGGAGGTTCCCCCGCCCCAGTCTCCCACTTCCCTGTTCTTCACTTAATAATGTGATGGTGCCCATAAGTGCAGCATTTAGCCTCAGAGGGTGTGTTGATCAGCATCACCCAGCTCTCACTAGCAGCTTCCTGGTTCAGTTCAGGATCCCCCTGCTCCATCTTAATAATGGAATCCTCATTTAATGCCCGTCCAGCAAGATTCAGAAGCATTTCCTCTCTCAAATAAACACGTATCCAACCATTTTAAATTTCCAAGAAAAAAAAAGGCAGGGTTTGATTTAAAATGTGAGAGGACAATTATCCTGCATTCCTCTGGAATCACAGAATGAGCTCATTCATTCTGAACAGCAACACTGGGAGACAGCCTGGATGTTAAG